>NC_041390.1:223757445-223842566 GCF_002162155.2 Triticum dicoccoides | reverse complement strand
GGACAATGCAAGACCTCCTCGGGGGCGGCCTCACCAGGCTGGCTCGCGAGGGGCGGAGAGATCAAGGCAAGGGACACCCCGCGAGGTTCCTGTGACGCAAGCCATGACAACCAAGGCCAGGTGGGAACCAGGCGGGCGCCAGTGCATGCAGTGTGCTCGTTTCCTCTTTGGTGATAATGAGGCAAGCACAGGTGAGGAGTCCTGAGGTAGCAGGCAAAGGTTTCCATATCGGTGCAACAAGACCAAGACCAACAGGACGGCAGGATGGACATCACCGTGGAGCCCAAGACGACATCACCACCAGAGCCTTTGGCAGGCGAAGACCATCTTTTGTCTGGATAGCTCATACTAGTTGTCTCCCTTCAAATTGGCCGTTGTGGGATCCCTTCCCGCCTAATATTTGGGAAAAGGACCCGGGCCTCTATATATAGGACTATCCACCACCGTAGTGAGACATCTCATCTTGGACCGGATCCATTCCACCAAGGCCACACACAAACTCACCAAGCACAAGAGCACCTCTCCTCAGAAGGCTGTTCTTCCCTTGTAACTGTTCATCCTCAGACCAAGAGGCAATCCACCACACCACACTGGAGTAGGGTATTACACCACATCGGTGGCCCGAACCAGTATAAATGTTGTGTCCCTTTGTTCTGCGAGTTCGACACGTTGAGCCTTGAGATTGCGGCGAGGGCGTGAGCTAGAGGGAGGAGAGATCTTCGTGCGCACACCAGTGTTCGAACCTCAAGGGTTTTGCCGGAACCCAAAATCCGACATTTGGCGCGCCAGGTAGGGGTGCGCCAAAGCCTCTCTTCCATCAGCAGACCCGCCAACACTCTGCAGTGCCGATGTCCGGAGACCCGAGGGCTGATGCCGATCACTGGGCAGCCTGGCCAACCCGGGCGGCGTCATCCGCCCAAGAAGACCTCAACTCCGCGCTCCAGGTGGCACACTCACCACCAAACGCTGCAGGGCACGGGCGGTGTGGTCCGACGCCTTCCACCCTTACCCCGCGGCACACGCGGGCCGCCGCAAGGGCCTCAAGCTATGCCGCGGCGATGGCGCCGCACTCCCGACGGGGACAAGTGAACATGAGGGCCGCACTCATAGTGGAGCGGGAGATGCTGTGATGCCGACTGATGGAGAGCGGCCGGGATGCATTGCTAGAGCATGTTGCCGAGCTGTTGGACGCCGCAGCTAGGGGTATGCCGCCTTTCCTCTCCTTGCTTACGCCTCAGGCTGCGGCTGGATCGCACGGTGGGCCTCGTCGCGCCCGCGTGCCCCCGGGCACACCAGGAGGTTTCATCGGCATCGGTGTAACCAGTGGCGCCAGACACCCAACCACACCTGTGCCTCCCCCAATGGCCGCAGGCGTAAGCATCGCCACCCACAATCCCGGTGATATGCCTCCATACCACCCTGGCGTGCCGAGCCAAGCGACGTGGAGCGTGGGGCACCTCAGCGAGGTTTCCGGGGCGACGGCCCCATAGACCTATGTGCCCCGCATGATGGACCAGGAGTACACACCGGCAGATGACCGCGGTTCGTTCCTCGAGCCGGGTTGGGAAGAGGAGACGCTGGAAGCTGAGGCCTTCTAGGAGCCATCCGAGAGCCTCACCGACCACGCCAGCGACAACAGCTACAGGGTACCACTAATCTCTTAGGAGAAGGCTTACGCTAACCATGGGTTGCAAGTAAATCAGGTCACAGCGGTGGACGACGGCCCCAGCATGATGACCCCTTCCACCAGGGGAAGCGCATTGGGGGCTGCGGGGTAGGGGCCGGGAGCAAGGCCCCTCCCCACATTGTATGGAGCAAGGCGTCACCCGGAGGTAGGTCCTCTGCCAGGGAGGCACTGGCGAGCCTTCCTTCTGGCAGAGGGCCTGTGGTCGCTGAGGGCGCCACTAGCGTCCCCTTTGCCCCTTGGCATCGTCCTGGTTTCCGGACGCCCCAACGATGGTCGAGGGTGGCGCAAGGCGGCCCCCTCACCGGGCGATATGAAGCAAGGCTCACGCCTGTGAAGGTCTCTGCTCGTGACACTCTCACATAATAATGAGTGGGGCTGTACATGCCCCGGAGTCTCTGGAGGGCCGCCCTCGGGCCTCGGGGGCTCCCACCCACGTCCTAGTGGAAGCACCATGCTCCGCACTGCCCGTCGACACTGTCCCCCAATGACTATGCTCACATCCTGTGAAAGCACTTAGCTCCGTGCTGGTGAGAAGACTCGAAGACAAGAAGACTAGCTAGGTGCCGGACGCGGCCATTTGCTTTTGACCTCTTTTCTGTAACTCAGACTTGTAGCTTTTGAGCTTGAATTTGAAGTTGCATCTCTATTGGCAATCGTGGGGGGCATCCTTTCTCGTTCGTATTGATTTCGTGAGTTTTTGGATTTGTGTTTTGTTTGGGATTCGCGTCCGCTACCTCCCCCCTTCCGAGCTCCTCGCGAGCGGGGGCTGGCAGTGGCGTACGCGTGCTGCACGCACACCTTGCCATTACTGGCGCTCGCTTCTCGCGAGACCCTCTCAGGTGGACCGACGGACCTCTCAGGAAACCAAAACCTCGTGAGCTCGTGAGGGGATCGTCTCATAAGGAATGCACGTCCACAACCGCCAAACTAGTTTGAAGCCCGGCTAAAGCAAAGTAAGTTACGGCATCAAGCCCGCAAGGGGAGTCGCGATCACCCAAAAGCACACTTTAAGCCTAGCCTAAGGAATGAAGTGGTAGTCTATTTACATGAGGGGCTTCGCCTCTCCAAAATGCTCTTACATCGTGAGGGGCCGTCCCCAAGCTTTTGCGTGCAGGTGCAAAATAAAGGAGCAAGGGCTCAGCCGGACATATCGCTCGCCTCGTCCCTCGAATCGCTTCCGAACAGGCTGCTGGTACCGTCGCTGTCGCTGTCTCCACCGCCATGAGCCGCACCGCCATTAGCCACACCGCCATCAGCCATGCCGCCATCAACCACGTCACCCTCGTTTGCCGCAACCACCACCGTGTCGTCATCAGAAGCAAAGGCCCTAACCAGAGTGTCCACATTGTCGTCCACCCAATGCGTGAGGTTGCCCCGGACAGCCGCGAGCACTGGGGCAATGGCGGCGGCAAAATCAAAGTCAGGATTGGTTTCAGGAGATGGCTGAAGACGCGGGAGAATGCGCGCCCGAGAAGGCCTCGGCTCTTTTCGTCCACAAGCTCGCGAGCCCTCTCAGCACGGCTCTCCAGGCGCGTCACAACATCAGTGAAGAAGCGAAGATGGCTGGTGTAATCCTCAGCGTGGGGATGAGGGGCATGCTCCTCACATATGGTAGCAAGCGCCTAGTTGGCCTTCGTCCTAAGGTCCCGAAGCATGGGAGCGTGCTCGCGAAGTAGCATCTGTTGGCAAAGTGCCTCCTCCCTACTTTGCTACGCAAAGGACTCGGCGCTGACAACCCACTGTTGAAGAGAGAGCAGCCCGGCACGGGCGGAGGCTAGCTCAGCCTGCACCGAGATCATGGTGGCTGCGGCGGCTTTCTCGTGCTGTTCTGCCTCAGCCAGCCCTGACCTCAGGGTAGCGGTCCAGCCCACAGCTTCGGCGTCCACGAGTGTTAGCTTTAGGTCGTACCTTCCAGCAAGGTCCATGCGAGCCTCAGCCACCCTTCGGTCGACCTCCTCCAGGGCCCTGGCCTCACGCGCGCCGAAAGCATCCTCTGCTTGGGCGACATGGCGCCCCCTCATCTCCAACCGCTCAAGCTCAAGGCTACGCTCCGTGGCCTCCAGCAACAGCGCTTCCTCAAGCCTCAAGATCTCCTCCTCGTCGGACGGAGCGCCCTTCATCACCGCCCGGGCAACTCTGCGCGCCTCCACCTGCTTCTCTAGGGAGGCGTTCAAGGCCTGGAGCTCTCGCCTGCGCTCGTCGGCGGCCGCGCGGCGATTGTCCGCCTCCCTGGCCTCCTCCAAGGCCTGGGCGCTGGCCTCTCACCAGGTTGCCAGGGATGCCTCGGCCTTCGCATTGGTGTGCTTGCGCTGGAGGCGCCCGAGGTTGATAGCCGCCTACAGTTGATGCCACTCCTCCACCAACCGGAGGCCCTTGGCTTCAAGGCAAGCTCCGACGTTCTCAAGTTCTCCGCCGAGCCGGCTCATCGCGCTCATTGCCTCTTGAAAGAGCTCGTGGCGGACGACACTCCGCTCGTGCAAAAACTTAAGCGCGCAACCGGGTCCATCCCTTGCAGGGGGTGGCCTACGGGATATGAAGCGGCTCACCCCCTTTCGGCAGGGGGCTGGGGCCCGACGCCTCCTAGGACGCCGACCGGGCTTCGGCAGGGGCCCGAATGGCTTGAGGCCCGTTGCTCGAATAAGAAGCTAGGATCGAGGTCATCCAACCACTGTCCACAACTAGAGGAGGAGCCCTTGGCACACTTGCCGCACCCCAGGCGAGGCCACGAAGGAGAGACGGCAAAGGCGCGGGCTCCAGGCGCCAGGCTAGCGTGTTCGCCTCTCCGGCCGACCTCACGCCGGGTGCGGCATGCTGCCTCTCAAGGCCAGCGGGGAATTCGAGGCAGGAGAAGGTTTCTTCCTAGGAGACTTTGCTGCCTTAGCAGAAGGGACCCTGAGGAGCCACAATAAGGATGAGAAGCAGCACTCGAGAAATTACAAAGACAAGGTACTCACTTGTCTATGGCGATATACTTCCTCTGCTTCAATGGCCGGAAGGCATCACTGCTGTAGCTTGGAGACCCTTTGCTCTTGCGGAGCACATCAAAGTCCAGACGGAGCCTGAAGCCTTGGACGCGGCCACTAGCGTAGGGTGCGGCTGGTGGGGCACCTGAGGAGATGACCTCGGGAGTGCTGGGCTGAGGGGAGCCCACTGGCTCTGCCTCATGATGACTAGCTGAGACCTCGGAGGCTTCGGCCTCAGGACCAGTGGACTACGTCACCCTCTTAGCTATCACCCCAGGGCAAGAGTCGCGGGCTCCCGGGAGTGGCACCTTAGTAGCCTCGAGCGGTGCCGATGCCTCAGCACCCACGCCCTCGGCCTCCAGCGGAGCTCGCCCCCTGCATCCACTCTTGGGGTAAGTTCCACGTTGGCGACAGGGAGGGGAACCACGGAGACAGGGTTCTCACGGGGCCCTTCAAGGCCGACTGGACGCAGCCCCCATTTATCGAAGGGAGGCATCTGCCCCACGAACTCCACCCTGTTCGAGCAGCAGTACAGAAGACAGCCTTCCTGCGGCATATCGGCTGGCGAGGGGTCGCCCGTCAGGACCTCGAGCACCGTTCTTCGTGCCTCGAGCGGAAGCCCCGACTCCTGAAGCATCATGGGATCCTGGCCGCCGGATAGGGCCCACATCGGCCAGGAATGGCGCTGGAGTGGGGCGACGCGGCGTCGGAGGAACTCCTTCATCACCATGGGCACACTCACGCCGAGATCTTTCAGCCTCTTCAACCTGAGCCAGACGAAGGCAAGGCGGGGGTCCGCGAGCTTCTCATGGCCCCAGCCGGAGCTAGGAACGATGGGCGCCAAAGGGGGCGAGAGCAGGGGGCTGAGCACACCGACGTCCATGAACACCCACCGTGTCCAAAACTCGCTCGCAGATGGTGGGAGCTCAAAGTCAATCACCAAGCCTGCCGTCGCGGCCACGACCTGGAAGCTCAGGCATCCCGAGCATTGTCGAGGATTGGTCAGGTGCAGCGACAAGAAATGGCGCAGTAGGGCCACCAAAGAAGCAATGCCCACCATGGCCTCGCAGACGAAGGCGAAAATGGGAAAAAGGGAAACAGATTAGGGATCTAGGTGCAGCATATGGATCTAATAGTGGAAAGCACAACATTGAAGAAGGTGGAAAAGGGAGGAACCAGGCCAGCCCACAGGGCGTCAATGGAGAATTGGACCTCGGTTGCTGTCCTATCAACAGAGGCACGGGATGTAGGCCAGGCCATCATCTTCCCCCATTCATTGAATCCGGTGGCGAGCGCAGGGCGGACCTTGTCCATGGCTTCCTGGTTGAGCACCAACAACCGACCAACGGTGGGTTCAATGCCCAAAGGTGGCATGACTGAAGACTGGGACTTCTTCTTGCCCTTTTCCGTTCGGCTCGGCGCCATGACGACAGGGAGGGCCGAGCTTAGATCAAGTTGGGAGAGGAGGTTGTTGTTTTGGAAGGCGGAAGAATTGGAGAAGCGCGTCACCAGCAACGAGGGAATAACTGTGTAGGTCACGGTGGCCGCCAAGCTAGGCGGATACCAAGGCTGCATGGGGAAGCGGGGCCACCCATGTCTCATCAATTGCCACGCGTCAACCAAGGCTGCAAGTTGATTGGGGCCCGCGATGCTCTACACTTGCCCTTTGGCTTCGCCACGAAGCCAAGTCCGAGCGCGCCTTGGGCCCGGGGGCTACTGTCGGCGTCCTGGGAACGGGGGTCCCCAGAATTGCCTGCCTGCGGTCCGCAGCGTGGCTCCGTTAGCGGCCCCGTACGGCCCATCTTCACCAGCAAACACTCAAGACCTTCGCGAGGGGCCGAGCCTCATGAGGCGGACAACACAAGACCTCCTTGGGGTGGCCTCACCAGGCTAGCTTGCGAGGGGCGGAGAGATCAAGGCAAGGGACACCTCATGAGGTTCATGTGACGCAAGCCATGACGACCAAGGCCAGGCGGGCACCAGGCGGGCGCCAGCGCGCAGTGTCCTCATTTCCTCTTTGGTGCTAAAGAGGCAAGCGCGGGCGAGGAGTCCCGAGGTAGCAGGCAAAGGTTTCCATATCGGTGCAACGAGACCAAGACCAGAAGGACGGAGGTCACCATGGAGCCCAAGACGACATCACCACCAGAGCCTTTGGCAGGCGAAGACCATCTTTTGTCAGGATAGCTCGTACTAGCTGCCCCCCTTCAAATTGGCCGTTGTGGGATCCCTTCCCGCCTAATATTTGGGAAGAGGACCCGGGCCTCTATATATAGGACTAGCCACCACTGTAGTGAGACATCTCATCTTGGACCGGATCCATTCCACCAAGGCCACACACAAACTCACCAAGCACAAGAGCACCTCTCCTCAGGAGGCTATTCTTCCCTTGTAACTGTTCATCCTCTGCCCAAGAGGCAATCCACCACACCACACTAGAGTAGGGTATTACACCACATCGGTGGCCCTAACCAGTTTAAATCTTGTGTCTCTTTGTTCTGTGAGTTCGACGAGCTGAGCCTTGAGATTGCGGTGAGGGCATGAGCTAGAGGGAGGAGAGATCTTCGTGCGCACCCCAGTGTTCGAACCTCAAGGGTTTGCCGGAACCCGAAATCCGACATAGTAGTAGGGTAGGAGTCGGTCAACTTGTGTCGGACGTGATGCCTATATTCATGATCATTTGCTTTAGATATCGTCATAACTATGAGCTTTTCTATCAATTGCTCAAAAGTAATTTCTTTACCCATCGTATGCTTTCTTCAAGAGAGAAGCCTCTAGTGAAACCTATGGCCCTTGGATCTATTTTTATCATATTATTTTCAGATCTATAAAACCAAAAACCCAAAAATACCTTGCTGAAATTTATTTATATTTACTTTATTTTACACTTTTACTTATCTTTTATACCTATCTATATCAGATCTCACTCTTGCTAGTGACCGTGAAGGGATTGACAACCCCTTTTTCACGTTGTGTGCAAGTGTTTGTTAGTTTGTGCAGGTGCATCTATTGGGGACTTGTGTGTTCCTCCTACTGGATTGATACCTTGGTTCTTAACTAAGGGAAATACTTATCTCTACTTTGTTGCATCACCCTTTCCTCTTCAAGGGAAAAATCAATGCAATCTCAAGAAGTAGCAAGAAGAATTTCTGGCGCTGTTGCCGGGGAGGATCTACATCAACCCCACCAAGTACCTATCTTGAACTCTCATCTACTTCACTTACATTATTCGCCATTTGCCTCTCGTTTTCCTCTCCCCGACTTCTGAACATTTTTAGAAAAAACACAGAAACATTTGCCATTTTATTTGCTCTTTTTATTTTGTTGTTGTGAAGTTTTCAAGTTTTGAGTAAAATTGCGATGGACTATGGAATAAGGAGTGGAAAGAGCCTAAGCTTGGGGATGCTGAAGGCACCCCAAGGTAATATTCAAGGACAACCAAGCATCTAAGCTTGGGGATGCCCCAGATGGCATCTCCTCTTTTGTATTCAATCCATCGGTAAAATTACTTGAGGCTATATTTTTATTCACCACATGATATGTGTTTGCATGGAGCGTCTTGTGTTATATGAGTCTTTGCTTTTTAGTTTTCCACAATAATATTTTCTACACACACCTTCTTTTGAGAGGGACACACATTAATCGTGAATTTATTAGAATACTCTATGTGCTTCACTTATATCTTTTAAGCTAGGTAGTTGCTCTAGTGCTTCACTTATATCTTTTTAGAGCTTGACGGTGGTTTTATTTTGAAGAAATTGATGAACTATCATGCTTCACTTATATTATTTTGAGAGTCTTAAAAATAGTATGGCAATTTGCTTAGGCTATGAATTTAGTCCTAATATGATGGGTATTCAAGAGGGATATAATAAAAACTTTCATGTAGAACATTGAATACATGAGAAGTTTGATTCCTTGCATTTGCCTTGAGATATAAATATGGTGATATTAGAGTCATGCTAGTTGGTAGCGGTGGGTTAATAGAAATACTTGTGTTAAGGTTTGTAATTCCCGAAGCATGCACGTATGGTCTTACTTATGTGATGAAGTTGGAGCATGATTTATTTTTTCTTGTCTTCCTTATGAGTGGCGGTCAGGGACGAGCGATGGTGTTTTCCTACCAATCTATAACCCTAGGAACATGCGTATTAGTACTTTGCTTTGAGGGATAATAAATTTTTCCAATAAGTATGTGAGTTCTTTTTGACTAATGTTGAGTCCATGGATTATATGCACTATCACTCTTCCACCTTTGCTAGCCACTCTAGTACCGTGCAATTTTCGCCGGTGCATTAAACCACCTTATACCTTTCCTCAAAACAGCCACCATACCTACCTATTATGGCATTTCCATTGCCATTCCGAGATATATTGTCATGCAACTTCCACCATTCCGTTTATTATGACACATAACATCATTGTCATATTGCTTTGCATGATCATGTAGTTGGCATAGTATTTGTGGCTTGGTCACCATTCATATTTTTAATACATGTCACACTACATCAATGCACATCCCGGTACACCGCCGGAGACATTCATATAGAGTCATATTTTTTTTTCTAGTATCGAGTTGAAATTCTTGTGTTGTAAGTAAATAAAAGTGTGATGATGATCATTATTAGAGCATTGTCCCATGTGAGGAAAGGATGATGGAGGCTATGATTCCCCCACAAGTCGGGATGAGACTCCGGACTTAAAATAAAAAAAGAGGCCAAAGATCCCCAAAAAAGAGGCCATAGAGCCCAAAAGAAAAAAAGAAAAAAAGAAAAAAATAGAGAAAAAGAGAGAAGGGACGATGTTACTATCCTTTCCATACTTGTGCTTCAAAATAGCACCATGTTCTTCATGATAAAGTCTCCTATGTTGACACTTCCATCTATTGGTTGTGGGAATTTTCCATTATAGAACTTGGCTTGTATATTCCAATGATGGGCTTCCTCAAATTTCCCTAGGTCTTCGTGAGCAAGCGAGTTGGATGCACACCCACTTAGTTTTCCTTGGAGCTTTCATACACTTATAGCTCTAGTGCAAACGTTGCATGGCAATCCCCACTCACTTGCACCAATATCAATTGATGCGAATCTCCATAGCCTATTAATTTGCCTAGTTGGTGTAAGAATTCACTTCTCCTTTTTTTGTCTACTACCACCTTCTATTCCACCCATAGTGCTATATCCATGCCACATGCTCATGTATTGCGTGAAAGTTGAAAAGGCTTTAGAACATCAAAAGTATGAAACAATTGCTTGGATTGTCATTGGAGTTGCGCATGATAAATACTTTGTGTGATGAAGATAGAGCATGACAAGACTATATGATTTTATAGGGGTAACTTTCTTTAGCCAGGATTGCTTTATTAGTATGCTTGAAGTATTATTGTTTTTATGTCAATATTAAACTTTTGTTTTGAATCTTCTAGATCTGAATATTCATACCACACTAAGAAAGATTATTTGATAAATATGTTAGGTAGCATTCCACATCAAACATTCTGTTTTTATCATTTACCTACTCGAGGACAAGCAGGAATTAAGCTTGGGATGCTTGATTTGTCTCCAACATATCTATAATTTTTGATTGATCCATACTATTACAATATCTTGGATGTTTTATATGCATTAATAAGCTATTTTATAACATTTTTTTGGACTAGCCTATTAACCTAGTGCCAGTTGCCATTTTTCCTTGTTTTTCTCTTTTACAGAAAATCAATACCAAACGGAACGAATTTTTTTTGAGGATTTCTCTTGGACCAGAAGACAACCACTAAGCTTCGGGAGGAAGCTAGAGGAGCCAGGAGTGGACCACAAGCTCACAGGGCGCACCCCAGGGAGGGTGCCCCCGAGGCTTGTGGGCCCCACGAGACTGCGCTAACCCTTATTCCAGCTCTATAAATACCCAAATATTCCCCGTACATCAGGGGGCACACCAAAAATACTTTTCCACTACCGTAAACTTCTCTTCTTGTGAGATCCCATCTTGGGCCCTTTCCGGCACTCTACTAGAGGGGGATTCGATCATGGAGTGCCTCTACACCAACCTTTCCGCCCTTCCGATGATGTGTGAGTAGTTTACCACAGACCTACGGGTCCGTAGCTAGTAGCTAGATGGCTTGTTCTCTCTCTTTGATCTTCAATACAATGTTCTCCTCGATGTTCTTGGAGATCTATTCGATGTAATCTTCTTACGCGGTGTGTTTGTTGAGATCCAATGAATTGTGGGTTTATGGTCAGATTATCTATGTATATTATTTGATTCTTCTTTGAACTCTTTTATGCATGATTAAGATAGTTCTGTATTTCTCTCCGATCTATTGATTTGGTTCGGCCAACTAGATTGATCGATCTTGCAATGGAAGAGGTGCTTTGTGATGGGTTCAATCTTGCGGTGTCCTCACGCACTGACAACAGGGGTAGCGAGGCACGCATATGTATTATTATCATTAAGCATAAAAAGATGTTTTTTACCATATTCCTTGGAGCTATCCCTCTACATCATGTCATCTTGCTTAAGGCGTTACTCCGTTCTTGTTGACTTAATACACTAGATGCATGCTCGATAGCGGTCGATTTGTGGAGTAATAATAGTAGATGCAGGCAGGAGTCGGTCTACTTGTCACAGACGTGATTCCTATATTCATGATCATTGCCTTAGATATCGTCATAACCATGCGCTTTTCTATCCATTGCTCAACGGTAATTTGTTTACCCACCGTATGCTTTCTTCAAGAGAGAAGCCTCTACTGAAAGCTATGGCCCTTGGGCCTATTTTTATCATATTATTTTCAGATCTATAAACCAAAAACCCAAAAATACCTTGCTGCAATTTATTTATATTTACTTTATTTTACACTTTTACTTATCTTTTATACCTATCTGTATCAGATCTCACTATTGCTAGTGACCGTGAAGGGATTGACAACCCCTTTTTCGCGTTGTGTGCAAGTGTTTGTTAGTTTGTGCAGGTGCATCTATTGGGTATTTGTGTGTTCCTCCTACTGGATTGATACCTTGGTTATTAACTAAGGGAAATTCTTATCTCTACTTTGCCGCATCACCCTTTCCTCTTCATGGGAAAAATCAACTCAAGCTCAAGAAGTAGCAGCGTAGCTCTTTGATACGTCTCCAATGTATCTCTAATTTATGAACTAATCATGACATTTTACAACGATTTTATATGGTTATGTTATAAATTGAATGGAACTAACCAGGACTAACGTTATTTTCAGTAGAACTACTGTGGTTTTGTTTTTTGTGCAGAAATAAAAGTTCTCCAAATGCAACGAAACTTTTTGATGATTTTTTTGGAACAAAATAGGAACTTGAAGCTTCATGGGAGGGCTAGAAGAGCCACGAGGTGGGCACAACCCACCAGGGCGCGCGAGCCCCCCTAGCGCACCATGGTATCTTGTGGGCCCCTCGTGGCCCATCTTCTCGTGAAACCGATGCCCAAAAATCCTATATATACAGAAACCTCCAGAAATAACCCTAGATATGAAGTTTCTCCAACGTAAGCCTCTGTACCCACAAAAAACTAATCTAGACCCCATTCCGGCACACTGTCGGAGGGTCAGTCATCACCGGTGGTCATCTTCATCATCCCGACGAACACCATGATGAGGAGGGAGTAGTCCATGCTCGGGGCTGAGGGTTTGCACTAGTAGCTATGTGTTTAGTCTCTCTCTCTCTCTCTCGTGTTCTTGAGATGGCACGATCTTGATGTATCGTGGGCTTTGTTAATATAGTTGGATCATATGGTGTTTTCCCCTCTCTATCTTATTGTGATGAATTGAGTTTTCCCTTTGAGATTTCGTTCTTATCAGATTGAATACTTTTATGGATTTGAGAACACTTGACGTATGTCTTGCTATGAATACCCGTGGTGACAATGGGGTATCATATTGATTCACTTGATATGTGTTTTGGCACTCAACTCGCGTATTCCGGAGGTGACATTGGGGTAATCTATGCATAGGGGTTGATGCACTTTCCCGTCTTTGTTTCTCCGGTACAAATCTTGTGGCACTCTTTGAGATTCTTTGTGTTGGATTGAGTATTATGAATCTGAATTTGTTTTGGTGTTATTTTAGTATGAACTCTTGATAGATCGATCGCAAAGAATAACTTGGTGTTATTTTAGTACGAAGTCTTGATTGTTTGATCAGAAAGAATAACTTGGTGTTATTTTAGTATGAACTCTTGGATAGATCGATCGAAATAATTGGTACAAACAATTTCTTCTTATGTTCTCCGCTAGATAGGAACTTTGGAATGATTCTTCATTGCACGTTGAGGGATGGTTATATGATCCAATTATATTAGCATTGTTGAGAGATTGGACTAGCGAAAGTATGGAGCCTAGGCCTCATTTTCAAGCATTGCAATACCGTTTTTGCTCCGTTTTATCGATTGCTACCTTGCTTTTTTACCGTTCCTATTACAAAAATCAATATCTGCTATCCATATTACCATCTCTTCGCCGAACTACTGCACCTATACAATTTACCATTGTATTTGGTGTGTTGGGGACACAAGAGACTTTTTATTATTTGGTTGCTGGGTTGTTTGAGAAAGACCATGTTCATCCTATGCCTCCCACGGATTGATAAACCTTAGGTTATCCACTTGAGGGAAATTTGCTACTGTCCTACAAAATTCTGCACTTGGAGGCCCAACACGAGTCTACAAGAACAAGTTGTGTAGTAGACATCAAGCTCTTTTCTGGCACCGTTGCCGGGGAGGTGAGTGCTTGAAGTTATATCTTTAGATCTTGCAATTAAATCTTTCAGTTTCTTGTTTTATCACTAGTTTGCTTTATAAAAGAAAACTACAAAAAAAAGGAATTGAGGTGGCCTCATATTATTCGTCTTTATCATGTCTTTCTTGAAAATGATGGAAAAGAAAATTGTGCTAAATTGATAGAAGAATAATTCACTAAAATGTTTGGCATAAAATTTTGGAATGTTGAGAATGATTGCGATGTTATTAATATGAATCATTTGAATATTCATGATGCTAATGATATGGAAAGCCATAAGCTTGGGGATGATATGATTGATGAAGATGATATTTTTAGTCCCCCAAGTTGTGAAGATAAAATTTATTATGATGAAAGCATGCCTCCTATTTATGATGATTATATTGATGAAAGTGGATTTGGAGAGATCATGACTTTATTTAATGATGATTCCGCTATCTTGGAAGAGGTTTCAATTAATTATGAAAGCGAAGTTCCTATCTATGATGATTATGGTGATGACATCTATGATATAAAGAATAATGATATCCATTAAACATTACATGTTCAATTTGATTATGTCAATCAAGTATCTCATGATAGTTATTTGGTTGAATTTGCTCCCACCACTATTGATGAGAATAAATTTGCTTATGTGGAGAGTAATAAAATTTCTATGCTTGTGGATCATGAAAAGAATGCTTTATGTGATAGTTATATTGTTGAATTCATTCATGATGCTACTGAAAATTATTATGAGAGAGGAGGTTATGCTTTTACATATCACAATAATATCAAGTTTCCTCTCTATGTGTTGAAAATCTTGAAGTTATGCTTGTTTTACCTTCCTATGCTAGATGATTCTTGTTCCCATGAATTGTTTGCTCACAAAATCCCTACGCATAGGAAGTATGTTAGGCTTAAATGTTCTTGCCATGTGATTAATGATGCTCTCTTTGTGGTTCAATTCTTATCTTTTATGTGAGCTTCATTGAAATCATCATGCCGGGCTAAAAAGGCATTAAAGAAAAGCGCTTTTTGGGAGATAACCCAACATTTACCCCTACTATTTTTGTGTATTCACATATTTAAGCTACTGTAGTTATCATGTTTTAAAGATTTTGTTTCAATAAATTGCCAAGTAAAGCCTTTGGGACAGCGTGGATGATACTTGATTTGATTCTGTGCATTAACAAAAACTTTTGCGCCCAGTAATAGAATTGATCTGCTCTACCAGAATGTGATAAATTCTTGAATTGATTTCACATTATTGAGATATAAATTTTCCACGTTGTCCTAATTTTTCAGAATTTGAAGTATGGTAATTGTTCAGATCATTACAGACTGTCATGTTTTTGACATATTTTATTTTCAATGCATAATTTGCTTGTTTCCTAGTTTTTGTGGCTTATATTGCTCAATATAAATTGTGGAAATGATAAGGTACAACAGGAATTGTGTGAGAACAATTATGAATCTTGTCTTTGACAGTAACAAAGTGAATGATTTGCTTTATCCTACTAACATATCTCACGAAGTTCCGTAAAGTTTTGTGTGATTGAAGTTTTCATGTTTTGGGTGGGATATCGATATGGGGAGAATAAGGAGTGACAAGTCCCTAAGATTGGGGATGCACAAGGCACCCCCATGGTAATATTCAAGGAAGACCCAAGCAACTAAGCTTGGGGATGCCCCGGAAGGCATCCCCTCTTTCGTCTCCAACATTATCGGTAACCTCATTTGAAGCTGTATTTTCGTTTGTCACATGATATGTGTTTTGCTTGGAGCATCATTTTCTTTTGTTTTTATTTTCTTACTATTATTTAGAATAATGTTTTGCATCTTTCATTGCAATAAAAATGTAAAGTATAACCTTTACCATGCTTATTTTGCATGTCTACATGTTGCTGTTTAAAAATAGAAAGTTTTCTATCACTGTCTGAATTCTTCTGGAAAGTTAGAACGTGATAAAATATTGAAATTTTTACATAATATGCTAAAAAAAATGTACAATGTGGTAATTTTTCAGAATTTGTGGAGCTAGAGAAGTATGAATCTTCTTGCATTCTTTACAGGTTGTCCTGTTTTGATAGATTGATGTTATGTTTGCATTTTTTGCATATGTTTGCTTGACTAAGGATTCTATTTAAGGATAGGACTATTAAATATGCAAGGGAATTTAGTATTCAATGTTAAATAATAATTTTAGTGATTTGCTACACTAGAGACTGATAAGGTTTTGCATTGATTTATACTAACTTATCTCACGAGTTCTTGTTGAGTTTTGTGTGGATGAAGTTTTTAAGATTTAGGGAGACCGTCATATAAAAGAAATTAAGGAAATACAAAATATCATTCTTGGGGATGCCCAAGGCACCAAAAGATAATATTTCAAGAAGTCTCAAGCATCAAAACTTGGGGATGCCCCGGTAGGCATCCCACATTTCTTCATCAACAGTTATCAGTTAGTATCGGTTGATCCTAAGTTTTTGCTTCTTCACATGATGTGTGATATTCCTGGAACGTCATTTTTTCTATTTTAATAAAATACTGAGATCTGAAAGTTTTTAATAAGAGAGAGTCCTCACATAGCTACCCATTTACTTAACTACTCGTTTGATCTTCACTTATATGTTTTTGGAGTAGTTTGTCGAACACTCTCATGCTTCACTTACATTGTTTTGAGAGTTGATAATAGTGATGACAATTTGCACAAGCTATGAAATTGGTCCCAAAGTGATGAATATCCAATAGGAATATAATAAAAACTTTCATGAAAGATCAATGGATATGATAAGTTTGATTCCTTGCAATAGTTTTGCGACATGGAGATAATAATATGTGAGTCATGTTGGTGAGTAATTATGCTTTAGTAAGAATATTGGTGTTAAGGTTTGCAATTCCCTATGCAAGCACGAAAGTCAATAGTTATGCAATGAAGTTACATCTACTTGTGGTGCATTATTCAGTGTTAGTTATGCTTAATGCTCGTTTATGAAAATTTTTGTTTCTTGGTTGGATGCTTCTCAATCTATTTGCTAGCCTTCATTTGTACTAAGTAGAAATACTACTTGTGCATCCAAAATCCTTAAACCCAGTTTTGCCATACAAGTCCACCATACCAACCTATATGCGGTATTTTCGTGTCGTTCTAAGTAAATTTGTATGTGCCATCTCTAATTTTCATAATGAATTTCCTTTTTATTTGCTCGTACCGCTCATGAAGCGGCAAGGGTGGCCAATATTTTCCATGCTGGATGTGTTATTCTCAAGATGAGTGTTTATTCAGTTGTCATTGCGCGAGAGTACGGTGGTAATAGGGATGCCCAGTCCCGAAAGGAAAAAGAAATTTACTTTATGTTGTCAAATAATAAACTCCTTGGAAAGTGTTGGTATGGACGACACCCGTGGACACGGCTAGTCGTGCAGTGTTAAAGTATGGTGGAAAAAAGGAATAAACTTTATTTTATGTTTGGGAACTGCCTATGATATATCTAGAATGGAAAGTGTTGGGAATTACTCAGTCATTTTCGTTGACGAGAAAAGTATGCCTCCCAAAATATTTTTATTTCTCAATTTAAGCTTCGAGCTCTGGGACATCTACAAATCTCTGCTTCCCTCTGTGAAGGGCCTATCTATTTACTTCATGCAATTTTTATTTGAGTCTCTGTGACGCCCGGATAATTAAGCTACAGTAACCTCACCCTAATATTCCTTGTCATCATGATTTGAAGCCATTTTGCCACTTAATGAAACCGAGTCAAATTCAAATTTCAAATAATAAGTGAAATTCTTATTTCTTCAAACTGTCAATTAAAAATGTTAGATGAGTTGAGAAAAAATTCACTAAGTAATTATCATATGGAAACCAACATCATTTGACTATCCAATTAATCCCTAGGACTTATAAAGTGAACAGACAACATTAAAATCAAGCCAATTAATTTTAAACAAATAGTTATATGTTTCTAAATAAGAGAGACTTGGAGGACTATCTCAAAACACTGTCTACTATTTATGTGACAGGTTTCATCTGTTACTAAAATCGTTTGGTATTTAAATAAATTGCAAAGCCGAGAGAAAATATGAGAGGCAGGAAGGACACTATAGAAAACAACACAAAGGGGAGGGCCCATGTGGACTGGAAGAGGCCCAGCCCACACCCCCAATCGTCTCCTACCTTGGTATAGGAGAGGCAGGGGGTTGTGGCAGGCATCTAGCCGCCATGGCCTCGCCCTAGCCATGTGCCGATCATCCCCGAGCCCCTGGATCCATTCCCCTACTTTTCGTCGCGCCGCCGTCATCTTCCCACGCTCGGCCGAACCATCGTCGTCATGGCCGCCTCCAATCCCGCGCTCTCCATCATCCCCGCGCCCTGAAAACTTGTCCGCGAGCTCTGTGGTCGTCCGCCTTGTCGTCTTCACCCACTGGTTCCAGCCGGGAGCCCCTGCATTGAGTCCCGCGACGTCGTCTTCAGCATCGGTGCTGCTGTCGTTCGCCGTTCGATCCGCGCCACCCCGAGTTCCTTCGGCTTCCCCGAGCCCTCCACGAGCACCGCCATGAGCAACACCTTCGATCCCCCTCTCCTCTATGTAGATCTATCGCCGTAATTGCCACGCCCATCCGTGCTTGGCCGTGGCTGCCTCTGCCGACCGCGCCCGCGGTGCTCTCCGCCTCCGCACCCTAGTCGCGAACCGCGCCCTGCCGCATCCGCCTCCCCGTGCGTGCCCGCAGCGCCCTCCCCCGTGCGTTCCCTGCTGCGACACAGCTGCCGCTGCTTCCCACGACTTCGCCATGCTTGCCGCTGCATCGCCCCGCCCCGCTACCTACTGCTGAACTGCCGCTGCCCCTGCTAGCTACCGCGCCCGCTGGAGCCTCGCTCCCACCGCTGCCGCCTGCCACGCCCCGCGCCCGCCGGAGCCCCACTCCCACCGCCTGCCTTTGCTGCCGGCCAGCGCCCGCGGACCGCCCCTCTCTCTGCTCGCCTACGCTGGCGCCTGCCTTCGCCGCTGCCCGCTATTGCTCGTTCGCCGGTGGCGGCGCGCACCCGTGTCGCCCCCGCTCGACGGCCGAGCCCCACACCTCCACGCCGGCGCTCCCCGCAGCTCTCGCACTCCATGGTCGCCCGGTGCCCGCAGCCAACGGCCCCTGCCGTCCGCCTTCGGCGATGGCCTCACCCCCTTGGTGTGTGCTTGAGCCCAGCCGCACCAGTGGCTGCTTGGGCCACTGCCAAGTGGGGCCGGGCCAAATAAAACAAAAGTGAAAGAATAAAAAATGTTAAAATAATAAAATTATTAATTAATTAATTTAGTTAATTATTTAGTTAAATTAAACTAATCAAGTTTAGTTAAACTAATTAACTACTTAATCTAACTAATCTGAATTAGGACTAAAAGTGAATGACATGCGGGTCCCCTGGCCCACTTTGACCAGTCAACTAGGACTGTTGACTGCTGACTCAGCAGTTAACGGGTCCCATCTGTCATACACACGAACACACTGCTGGGTACACTTCCGTGTACCCATAGCAGTTTTTGTATTTAATATTTTGAATTAAATTAGATCAGGATATTAGAAAAATGATTAAAACATTAGAAAATCATATAAAATAAACCGTAACTCGGATGGAAAAACTTTGTACATGAAAGTTGCTCAGAACGACGAGACAAATCCGGATACGTAGCCTGTTCGTCCACCACACATCCCTAGCATAGCAAACGCCCAACTTCCCCCCTCCGGTTCATCTGTCCAGAAATGCGAAACACCAGGGATACTTTCCCGCATGTTTCCCCCTTCGTCGGTATTACCTCTTACTGCATTAGGGCACACCTAACACCGTTACTTGTCATGTCATGCATCGATATGCATATGTTTGCATTGTATTCATTGTTTCTTCCCCCTCTTCTCTCCGGTAGACTACGAGACTAACGCCGCTGCTGGTGCCCCGGTCGACTACATTGTTGACGACCCCTACTTGCCAGAGCAAGCAGGCAAGCCCCCCCTTGCTCACCAAATATTGCCTATTCTTCTCTCTACTGCTTGCATTAGAGTAGTGTAGCATGTTACTGCTTTCCGTTAATCCTATTCGGTTGCATAGCCTGTCCTTGCTACTACTGTTGTTACCTTTACCTACAATCCTAAATGCTTAGTATAGGATGCTAGTTTATCATCAGTGGCCCTACATTCTTGTCAGTCTGCCATGCTATACTATTGGGCCGTGATCACGTCGGGTGTTGATCATGGGTATATACTATACATATTACACATGATACATGTTGTGACTAAAGTCGGGTTAGCTCGTTGAGTACCCGCGGTTGATTCACCAATTGGGGGCTAAAAGGACATACTTTCCCGACGGCCCTCTGTGTGGATCTTTGTGGCGGAGCGACGAGACAGGTTGAGACCACCCAGGAGAGAGGTGGGTCTGGCCCTGGTCGGCGTTCGTAGTTACTTCAAAATCACACGCTTAACGAGATCTTGGTATTTGATCTGAGTCTGGCCACTGTCCTATACGCACTAACCAACTACGAGGAACAGTTATGGGCACTCGACATTGTGGTATCAGCTGAAGCCTTCATGATGTCAGCGATTGAGCGACACGCGCCGGTTTGGACCGCGTAACGCAACTTCCTTTGTAATGGAGGTTGTTGGGTCTGCTCACAGGCCGCGTACGCAATGTGCAGGTGTGCAATGAGCGATGGGCCCAGACCCCTGCGCGCATAGGATTTAGACCGTGTGCTGACCTCTCTGTTGTGCCTAGGTGGGGCTGTGACGTGTTGATATTCCGAGGCCGGGCATGACCCAGGAAAGTGTGTCCGGCTAAAGGGGATCGAGGGTGTTGGCAAATGTGGTGCACCCCTGCAGGGAAGTTTATCTATTCGAATAGCCGTGTCCCTCGGAAAAAGGACGACCCAGAGTTGTACCTTGACCTTATGACAACTAGAACCGGATACTTAATAAAATACACCCTTCCAAGTGCCAGATACAACCCGGTGATCGCTCTCTCACAGGGCGACGAGGGGAGGATCGCCTGGTAGGATTATGCTATGCGATGATACTTGGTTAACTTACCATCTACTCTCTTCTACTACTTCAAGATGGAGGCAGCCAGAAGCGTAGTCTTCGATAGGACTAGCTATCCCCTCTTATTCTGGCATTCTGCTGTCCAGTCCACAGATACTACCCATTTCACCGATACAATGCATATGTAGTGTAGATCCTTGCTTGCGAGTACTTTGGATGAGGACTCATGGTTTCTTTGCTACTTGTTTTTTTCCTTTCGATTATTGCGATCATATGATGGAGTCCAGGAGCCAGAGGATCCCGAGGATGATTCTACATGGAGTTCGGCTTCGAGGAGTAGTTAGGAGGTCCCAGGCAGGAGGCCTCGCCTTTTCAATCGTTGCTACTTTTGTGCTAGCCTTCTTAAGGCAAACTTGCTTAACTTATGTCTGTACTCAGATAATGTTGCTTCTGCTGACTTGTCTTTATTCGAGCTGATGTATTCGAGCCCTCGAGGCCCATGGCTTGTAATATAAAGCTTGTATTATTTTAATTTATGTCTAGATTGTGTTGTGATATCTTCCCGTGAGTCCCTGATCTTGATCGTACACATTTGCGTGTATGATTAGTGTACGGTCAAATCGGGGGCATCACAAGTTGGTATCAGAGCCGACTGTTTGTAGGAATCCCCTTCCACACTCCTTGGCCGAAGTTGAGTCTAGACATTACAAAACTTTTACTAACCTGGTTGTGTGTCTTACGGGCCCTTGTCGCCAATTGGGTGGTATTAGATCTTTTATTCCTTGACCTATACTCTGGGACTCTGATCTCTCTTCTATTCGGGTTAACTGATTTTACTAACTCCGACTCTAGGTTCTCATAATTACTTCCTCCCGGAGAGCCCCTCACTCCAAATGATTGCTTGGGGTGCCCAAGGATGCCGAACTTGTGGTCATTGCATTTGCAATTCCCTTCCATCGTCAACCCCTATATAAAACTACATGCACTTGCCATTCTTACATTAGTCCCCAGTTGCTCTTGTTATTACAAGATACCCTGAAATACTCGTTGTTGTTCTGGGAATACTTTGTGCCTACTGCCTTGTAGTTCTTTGGCGCCTAAATACCCCTACGGATAATTTCTCACACTTATCGAGTATCCTCTCATCCCCAGTTGATTCATGTATTTCACAAAAGTCTTCGAAATACCATTCAATCTCCGAAAGTTCTCAACAGCGTATTGCTCTTGAAATTCTTGCTTGCTTGCATTATGATTAACCTCATAAGTCCGGTAATCTTATTTGCATCCTTAGTCATTATCAGTTTGAGTATGTTGAATCAATATGTTGCGAATGCTCGGAATCCTTAGTCAGATCCTTCATTTCATCCTTTCGGCTCAGACGTCATTTTAAACATGAGCTGGATCTCGACCAATCAATTGCCATCGATTGTACCCATAAGGCAATTCAACTTATCCATCCCTAATCAGAGCATTGCTTCTGATCCCTTGTCTTGGAATTCATAATTCCTTTGCATTCGAGCTTTGAGTTAGTCAGTTGTTTCTATAATTTGATCTCCTTGCATTCTTTCTTCCTCTGGTTGAGTACCGATGCTCACATCGGGTCCCTTGTGGACCACCAGACCCTTTGTCGAATTTTATCCAACAACGTCCTTCATATTCAATAAGCTTGTGAGCCTTTCCTTGGATACATAATACCTTTGGTAAATTGTATCCTCTGCTTTCTCAAGCATGCTCTACTATCGAGCTTGTGTTATTTACTCCGAGCTTTGTGGTATATGTTCCTAAGATGCCTTGATGGGTTGAACCTATGCCTTCCCTAATCCATGTGAACCCGAAAGATTTCACGGGTCATACCTATCTGGTATTGCACTAGGTAAAAACTTTCTACAAATAATGTCATTTACGAAATAAGAGAGGTGAATGGAAGGTTATGCATTGAGGTAGTGGGAGTCAACCTTGAACCTTTGTGTTCATGCCCATGGACACGATGTAGATCCTATCAGGGAAGCTTCTTGCAATAATAACTATTTCCTTGATATAATATCCTTTGGTATTGGTGAATTGATCCTTTGCAATCGTGGTTCTGACCATATGTTCTTCTTTGATCCCATTTCTCGGGAAAGTTTAAGCACTTGTCTTCTGTGGATCAATAGACCTGTCAAACCTTTACTTTGATCTACCGCCGAGTATTACACCCTGGTATCTCGAGAATATCATGGAACTTCATAACTTTTTATGGGATCTTCATCAACTATTATTTCTCACCGAATCCAATTTTTCATGCGTTCTGGGTTGTCATCAACGGAGAAACACCGAATAGTGAATCGAGTCCACACTCCAATTCAATAACTCTTAAGTAATTTTCGTTGCTTACGAGTTTAATAACCCTTCAAGTCATTCCTAGCCTGATCGGCTACATCATTATCGTGCTGATTTTATCTATGCTACCTGGTTCTTAATCATGGAGGACAACTTTTGATGATGAGCTAAGTTTACGTCGATCTTCCTTGTCTTATCATTTCACCATGAACAGCAAGCTTGATTCTGAGTTGGCGTCGTATCAGTGGATCCAATAATCTTTCGCTGCACCAGTCTTTTGGCTGGATGCAGTCGCTGTTTGATTGCTTCTTCGTGAAACCTATCGACAAATGTGTCATGATCATCATCTACATTCTAAGTGTTTCCAGGATATCAATCGAATTCATGATGAGAAATATCATCCTTGCTCCCTCAATGATTGTGTTAACATCGACAACATTCTTGCAATTCCCCAACATAAAACTGGTTCATGGTTTTGTGTTGTACCTTGAGTTCCTTTCTATCCAGTGTATGTTATGTTTTACCTTGGAGTATTACAATCTTTTATGTCAAGGATGTTGTGAGAATTTTACCACCTCTTAAGAATTCTTGATACAGTGATGCTTCTCACCACCACCATTCTTTTCTTGGTCCCTGTGTTGAGTTAACTCTGTTGTGCGCATTTATTATCTCTAGCAACCCAATTGCTTCAGAGTTAGTGGACAATAATTCCAATTTAGCGTGTTGGTTGCTAGATCACCATTATGACGTTGGTCATGCAACCCAGCCCATATGTCGGGTGCACTTTTCAACCAATGTATAATTGTGTATGTTTTCCTCGAGCATACCTAATTATATCATTTGATCTGACTAATGTTATCTCCTTGTTCACATAATTGTGGAAATCCATCTTGTCAGAGATCTCGATGAATTATCGCTAAGTCCCTTAGCCACCTCCTCATCCTCTCCTTGGTTTAATGATAAGCTTTTGTTTCGGAACTCGCTTCCATAGTTCATTTCCCGAGAATCTTACAATGTTACCTCATCAATTTGTGTTCCACCTTTTTCTTCTCAGGCATCCTGAGTCTGAGGTATCATGACACCAATCAGATCTGAATCTCGGTCAGATATGATGGTTGGGACATATTTCCAAGAGTTATAACATTGGTCCTTATATATCGGTAAGGTGATGTCATGCCTAGCACAACTGGCCGGAGGACCTATTGTTATCAGTTTCCTATTTAGCAAGGTTAACCATTCTTCCATGAGGAAATCGTAAGATTTATTCTATATGTTGTTCCTGATGAATCCTTTGTGTATCCAAACACCGATTTTAAATAAGAACATTTGAACCACAATGCTAAACTTTTCTTTATCAATTATCCAATCACCGTTGTATGGGTAATGTCATGATATTTTCTTTCCCCTTTCCTAAAGGGTTTTCTACGTTATATACTATCATGGATATCATGCTCTACTTGTCCTTGGGAATGATATACCCCTAAAATATGTGTTTAAACACATTTCCTTTCCATTTTTTTGTTTAACCTCATGATCACATTTTTCTTTCCATTGGTTTGTTTGACCTTTATTGTTATTTATATAATCTAAGAAGTAATAATTCCCTGCTTATGTAAACACCTCGGTGTACCATCATGTCTGGTGTAACCCTGTTACTATGGTTGATGACATTCCGGTAGCCACCGATGGACAAGAACTTTGCCTATTGGTCTGGAACGTTCAACGAGCAGGAAATGGTTCTCTTCGTCCCTCGCCCTTGGTACCGATGTTGCCACCGACATAACTGACAGGCTATCCTCTGACATGCCTTGCTATCATGACCATGCAAGATGTCACCGCTCCTTCTACTTTTAATCGACATTGTGGGCCCATAACCCATAGTTCCACAGGATCGAAACCTGACTCTCCTGTACACCCCACGGTTTCCAAAGTTATTCCTCACGCGTGGCCTCGTACGTAATTCACAAGCCACCTTCCGAGAGATCGTCAATTCTGGTATCCGACACCATACTTATGCCCATTGCTCTGAACCCCTTTCACACTCTGTTTCAGGCAACACGCGATTGTCTATCCATTTGGAACTTCTTATTGCACCTCCTTACTTTGCTCTCGATATTTTCTGAACTTTCAATTCGAGAGTTACTTTCTGGCACCTTCCCGATGTTATTGACCAGATAGTCAACCAACTAGAGGCCGGTTCTTCCGAAGATACCCTTTATCCTTTTTCATAAGTACGATGGAACTCCCGAAGAAACGATGTCGACTTCATCATGATGGCCTGAAACAAAGGAATGAAGACATCAATGTAATGGATCGGCCTCTTCGAGAAGAGCAAGCCAGAATGAGAAGACCCGCTAGATTCGTTACCAAACCTTTCCCCTTTCACTACCTCTTAAATCCTGAGACGAGATTTCTTGTAGTAGAGGAGATTTGTGACGCCCGGATAATTAAGCTACAGTAACCTCACCCTAATGTGCCTTGTCATCATGTTTTGAAGCCATTTTGCCACTTAATGAAAACCGAGTCAAATTCAAATTTCAAATAATAAGTCAAATTCTTATTTCTTCGAACTGTCAATTAAAAATGTTTGATGAGTTGAAAAAAATTCACTAAGTAATTATCATATGGAAACCAACATCATTTGACTCTCCAATTAATCCCTAGGACTTATAAGGTGAACCGACAACATTAAAATCATGCCAATTCAATTTAAACAAATAGTTATATGTTTCTATATAAGCGAGACTTGGAGGACTAGCTCAAAACACTATCTACTATTCATGTGACAAGTTTCATATGTTACTAAAATCGTTTGGTATTTAAATAAATTGCCAAGCAGAGAGAAAATATGAGAGGCAGGAAGGACACTATAGAAAACAAAACAAAGGGGATGGCCCATGTGGACTGGAAGAGGCCCAGCCCACACCCCCAATCGTCTCCTTCCTTCATATAGGAGAGGCATGGGGGATCGTGGCAGGCATCTAGCCACCATGGCCTTGCCCTGGCCACGTGCCGATCATCCCCGAGCCCCCCTGCTTGTTAAAACGATGCTCACGGCCCCTTTGGAACCCTAGATCCATTCCCCTCCTTTTCCTCGCGCCGCCGTCATCTTCCCACGCTCGGCTGAACCATTGTCGTCATGGCCGCCTCCATTCCCACGCTCTCCATCGTCCCCGCGCCCTTTGAACTTGTCCGCGAGCTCCGTCATCGTCCGCCCGGTCGTCTTCATCCACTGGTTCCAACCGGGAGCCTATGCATCGAGTCCTGCGACGTCGTCTTCAACCTCGGTGCCGCCGTCATTCGTCGTTCGATCCGCGCCACCCCGAGTTCCTTCGGCTTCCTCGAGCCCTCCACGAGCACCGCCGTGAGCAGCACCTTCGATCCCCCTCTACTCTATGTCGATCTGTCACCGTAATCGCCGCGCCCATCCGCACTTGGCCGTGGCCGCCTCTGTCGACCGCGCTTGCGGTGCTCCCCGCCTCCGCACCCTAGTCGCGAACCGAAGGTGGTGAGAGGCCAACAGGCAGAGTGCGGAGGCGCCATGGTGGGCAAGATGCCCAACGTGATATGGCCCGAAGGTTCCTTCGTGGAGACAGTGAAGGGGTGGCAATCGGGGTGGTTCTACATCACCGAGCCGCGCGACACCAACTGGGCGGCGGCCCCTGAATATCAATCCATAACTCCGATGTGGCTTACCTCCTGGCAAGAGAAGGGCCTTGCCTGGGGCTCTTCGAGCGAGATGACAGGGCTCCAGACGTGCATTCAGAACATGCTAACCAAGAGCATCAAACTCGTCAACGTGATCCAGGTTATGCTCATTCGCCGGATCCTTTCGTGCCAACATCGGACTTGGTTTTTGTGGGAGTTCAATCCGGCCAGGCATCAGACGCTACGAGAGCTCTTTGGCACAACGTACGAAGATATCTGGAAAGTGCTCTTTAAGGCCAACGAGACACTTCAGTCGTGGGCTCAACTTAAAGCGCCAGGCCAATCCGGTAAGTTCTTTCATGTATTCAAGGTATAGCCTTTACTAGCATATTTTGGGAAGGAATCTAAGCCCTCCTATCTATTTTCAGGCCTGGATCGACGTATCGGAGCGGATTAATTGTCCCACTCCACTTCCCGAAGACGAGGAAACCCCACTCCTAACAAAAATGCTATTTCCGGCGCCTTATGATGTGTCAGAGAAGAAGGCCAAGAAGATGGCCAAAGGGAGCAGGAGCGGCCTTCACCGAAAGGGTGCTTCGGACATGTCGTCCGAAGACGAGACTGGCTCTTCGGTCGCCGAAGACGATGGTGAGGAGGAAGAAGAAAGCGGCTTCCCCCCGGAGGGGGAAAGAAGAAAAGAGAGGCCTCCACGAATCTGGAGGCGAAACCGCCCAAGAGGGGGAAGGGCTCCCTTGCGGATAACTCCACATCGGATGTCGAAAGCAGTCCGGAGCGAATGCCCCGGACAAAGCCTCGGGCTGCCTCGTAAGTACCAAAGCCCTATGCACCTCCCAATACCTGGCCTTTCCAGTTTATATTATTAATATGTTTGAACTATGCCATTATAGTCCAGCCCATGACGGCTCCCCGCGATACTCGACAGAGGATTCGCTAGACTCAAAGGAGATGGCTAGCATCTCTCCGCCGCCCCCTCATTATGCCTCAGCCAAGGGTGATGATGAGGTGGCGTCCCAAAGGATCTTCCCAGACCAGGGGAGATTCCAGAAATCGTTAAGGTGGCGCCGCAGGATGACTCCTCGGCTGCTGAACACATGGGGAAAAAAGCCCCCACGGGGACTGGTAGTGGGGGCCAAGTTCCCTTCGGCCCTCAGCCGGATACCATTCCGGATACCTATACGGCTCTAGAGTCCAGGGAACGGCCTTCCCCGAAAGGAGGAGGTGTTCCTGTTCCACTGATGACCTCTGTCCAACCAGGGGCATCGGACAATCTGCTGAAGGCGCTGCGAGGCGCCGCCATTGTGGATGAGCACCGTGTTCTTATGGATACGGTGATCGAAAAGGTTCAGTCTGCCAAAAGCGGACTGGCAGAGGCCCGCACTAGCCTTTTAACAGGCTTTGAGGTAACAATTATAGAAAAATAACACAATGTGGACAGTAGCCCCTGATGCTCTGTTCAGTGTCCGGAAAGGAAAAGCCGAACAGGGGATCAAAATAATTTTCGCAGGAGTCTAACATAATATGTCTATGTGAATAAGCAGGCGTCGCTGCTGGATGCTGCCGCTCGCACTACGGAGGTTTCCAGACTGAAGCAGGACCTGAAGCAGACTGAGAAAGAGCTCGGCCTCGTGAAGAATCAGTTGGAGGACAACAAAGGTATGCAGTTACCTACGTGTATATTTAGGAAGGATGAATGGTTCATGCTGACTAAAGTTCCATGAACTTTATTAGGGGCCACGACCGAGGTGGCGGCCCTCAGGAAGGCATTAAAGAAGGCCGAGGACAAAGTGGCCAAGGAACACACCGCGCGCGAGAAGCACGAGGCCCGGGGTGGCGAGGTTCAGCAAGAGCTCCAGGACACCGTCAAGAAGTGCGAGTCCTTGGAGCGTGATTCCAAGACACAAGCGTCCGAACTTGCGAAGGCCCACCAGAGCGCGCAGGAGGCTCGAGCCGAAGCCCAGAGTGCCCTTCTGGAAATCCAGGTGGCCCGGAATGTCGGATTTCGGGTTCCGGCAGACCCTTGAGGTTCGAACACTGGGGTGCGCGCGGAGATCTCTCCCCTACCGATCTACGTCCAATCTCCTCGCATGATCTAAGCTAGAAACAATGAACAACATAAGGGACACGAGGTTTATACTGGTTTGTGCCACCATTGTGGTGCAATACCCTACTCCAGTGTGTGGTGTGTTGGATTGCCTCAGGGTCTGACGATGAATAGTACAAGGGAAGAACAGCCTCGCGAGAGGTGTTCTTGAGCCGGTGCGATGAACTGTTCGGGTGAGTTTAGTCGCCTCTCTCTCTCTGCTAGGGCCCTACCAGATCTCTAGCTGGCTCTCCCTATTATGTGGTGGCTAGCTCTATTTATAAAGGCCCTGGGCCTCTCCCCAAATAATGAGCGGAAAGGGCGCCAACAATTGGCCATTTTGAAGGGGAACATCTAGTACAAGTTATCCTGACCAAAGGTGGTCTTCGGCTGCCAAGAGCACTAGTGGTGACGCCGTCTTGGGCTCCACGGTGACCTCCGTCCTACCGCTCTGCTGGTCTTGGTCTCGTTGCACCGGAATGGTAACCTTTGCCCGATGCCTTGGCCTGTGCTTGCCCCCTTTGCACCAAAGGGGAAACAAGGACACTGCGCAGGTCAGCGCCCGCCTGGCGCCCACCTGGTCTCGATCGTCATGGCTTGCGTCACGGGCGCCTCGCGAGGTGCCCCTGCCTTGATCTCTACGCCTCCTCGCGAGCCTGCCTGAGGAAGCTTCCGGTCGTCCACCCCGCGAGGCTTGGCCCCTCGAGAGGGTCTTGAGCTTGAGCTGATGAAGATGGGCCGCGCTGGGCCCCCACTTGAGCCACGCCGCAGGCCGCAGGCAGGCAAGTCTGGGGACCCCCGTTCCCAGAATGCCGACAGTAGCCCCCGGGCCCAAGGCGCGCCCGGGCTTGGCCTAGCAGGGAGCAAAGAGGCAAGCGCGAAGCGCCGCGGGCCCCAAAAGCCTGCGGCCTCTGGCGCTGCATGGCGATTGATTGGTTGTGGACGTCTGCGCTTCCCCATGACGCCTTGTTACGCGCCCGGCTAAGCGAACCCGTAGTTGCACACTGTTGTTCCTCCTTTCCAGTACTTGCTTGCCTCCTACCTTTCCTTCTTATTCGAGCTCCACCCTCTGCCGCCAATCCGGCTCGACTTCTTCCTCCTCTTCACCACCATGGTGACGGCGAAGAAAGGAACGGGAAAGAAGCCCGCGCCTTCGCCCTGCACACCTCCGACGGCGACCCCCGCTGTTGCTTGGTCGATCATACTCAATCCAGAAGCTTTGAACAAGGTCCGCTCCGCCCTTGCCACTATCTTCAACGAGTGCGACAGGACCACAGTCTGGCCTGCGTCCCATGCCTCCCTTGATAGGATCGTCAGGAGGTACGATTCTTTGTCGATGCCCTATGGGAGGGTTTGGTTCCCCCTTTTCCACCTTATTCAATGCAGTGCTCTCCCATTATCAGATCCGCATGATGCATCTTGGGCCGGAGTCCATTACTCTTCTGGCTGTCTTTGCTTTTGTTTGCGAGGCGATGATAGGCATTCCTCCTTCCGTTGCCCTGCTGCACCACTTCTTTTCCTTGCGCCTGAGCGACCCCACTCAGTGCTCAGGGTGTGTGAGCTTCCTAGCCGTGCCAGAGACGGCCGCTTCAGGGATTGACTTCGGCATTCCTCCTCCTAAGGCCAGGTTCAGAGAGCGGTGGATGTACGTGGACGTTGGAGTGCCCAATCCTCTGCTCTCGCACCCGACCTCACCTGTTCTTCCTCCTGCGGGTTGGGATCATGAGGTGCTCACGAGCCCCCGGCTCGCCTTCGTCTGGCGCCGCTTCCAGAGTTTGGCGGCGCTCAATCTGACAGCACCCAAGGTGGTGAAGGAGTTCCTCCAATGTTGCATTGCTCCTCTCCAGTGCCACTCTCGCCGGATGTGGGACTTTGCGGGGCACAGAGACCGCATGCGGCTTCAGGAGGAGGACTTGGCGCCTAAAGCACTGCGGACGATGCTCAGGGTCTTGACTGGTGATCCTTCCCCAGGCAGCCTTCGGAGTAATGGTGTCCTCTTGTATCTTTGCTCTGGCAGGGCTGATTTTGTGAGGCAGATGCCCAGCTTCGACGAGTGGGGGATGCGCCCGGCTGGCTGCACGGGGCCCCGCAAGAACCCAGCCGCCATGGTGGCTCCCCCTGCTACCCACAGCGGTCCTTCCTCGGGCGACAGGGCGGGAAGACGAGAACCGGCGAGAGTTGAGGCGACCGATGTCGAGGTGCGGATGCCGCGAGAAGCCTCGAAGGCGGCATCTCCCGAGGCCCGTCCTAGAGCGGCGGCGGGTGCGGAGTTGCGGCCTATGGTTCCTGAAGCCGGGGCTCCCGAGGCCCCAGCCGTTCCTTGCGAGGCGACGCCTGACGGTGCCCCCCAGGCTGACTCCTCCGACGCTGATCGTCTTGACTCTTCTTCCGCACTAGAGACCGACCCCTGCGCCGAGCGCTTGGGTCGGTTCCGCGTAGACTTCGAGGCCCTCCGCAAGAGGAAGGAGGCCTTGGGTGGCAACGACCGCCCTTGCCGCTTGCTGAAGCGCAGGAAGTACTTTGCCATGGACGAGTAAGTCTTCTTCTTTCTCTTCTCATTTACTTAGCTATCCCTGCGACTGATTGTGGCCTTTCAGGTCCTGCCCTGCGAAACTCGCCGAGTCAGCCCGGGGAGCCATCCCCCCAAGCTCTGCCTCCTCCACTGGCCCTGGGCGCGCCGAGCTCGAGCGGCACCCCTGCTGCCAGACCGGTTGGTGGAATGGTGCGTTCCATAGGGCACCTCGAGCCTGCGCACCTGCTGTCCTTTCTTCATGAGGCCTCCTGGGGCACATCCGGCTTGCCCCGGATTCCTCCTCTGATCATAGATGGTGAATGGCTGAAGTTTGTCTTTGGCTCCTCCTCCGAGGGTGGACCGACGCCAGGCCGGATTCCCAGAGAGGTCCGTTTGGCGATGGCTGGGGCACCAGCCCCCAGCCCCGCGCCGGGAGGGGGCTTGCCGCCTTGGGGCCCTCCGCATGCCCCGGTGGAAGAGGGTGATGCGGGAGACGTGCTCAGGCGCGCTTGGGAGCGACACGCCCTTCACGAAGAGTTCCTCCAGAGGGCGGCGGATGCGGTGAGCTGGATCGAGGCAAAGCTTGCTGATGAGGATGCGCGCCTCGAGGCCGAAGGTTTGCGCCTTGCTGAGGAGAGGCGCAAACTAAAGGTAGCCGTCGCCCTCGCGCGTCACCAACGTGATCTCAAAAACGCAAAGGCTAAAGCGTCGTTGGCAGCTTCGCGGGAGGCCTGCTCCCAGGCCGTCGAGGAGGCTTGGGAAGCAGACCGACGGCGCAAGGATGCGGAGGAGCACGCATGGGAGCTCCAGGCCAGGAGCAACTCCCTGGAGCAGCAAGTGGAACTGCGCCAGGCGGCCCTTGAGTTGATGGAGGGGGCCCCTATTGATCGGGCGGAGCTTCTGAAGCGCAAGGAGGCGCTGACGCTGGAGGCCGCCGAGCACAACCTTGATCTTGAGCGGAGCGCCTGGTGGCTCGGGCGGAGGATGACATTGCCACGCGTGAAGCCCGGGCCCAGGAAGAAGTCGATTGCCGCGTGGCGGAAGCTTGCTCGGCCTTCGAGCGCGAATATGAGACGAGGTTGGGGCTGATCAAGGCCGAGGCTGAGGGCAGGACCGCAGCCCTCTGGGCCAAACTGGCCGAAGTGACGCGGCGTGCGGACTCCTCCACAGCCGCCCTCAACGCAGCACAGGCGGAGCTGTCCTCTTCCCGGGCCGAGCAGCTTCTTCTCCAACAGAGGGTTGATGACGCCGAGGCCATTGCGCAGCAGAATGAGGATGAGATCCGCCGGCGGCGGGTTCTGGAGCGTGAGCATGCCCCCATGCTTCAAATGCTCAGAGAAAGGGCCAACACAGCTTTGGGCAACATCTGCGAGGCTGCCGCTAAGGAGCCGCACGAGGTCAACTACACCGGCAACCTCCAATTTTTCACCGATGTGGTGACGCTTCTGGAGAATCGCTCCGAAAGGTCTCCTTGGCTTGTCGAAGAGAGGATCCGAGCCTTGCTCGGGCGCGCCTTCTCCCGCGTCTTCAGCTCTCTACTGGGCAGCGACCCCCATTTTGACTTCGATGCTGCCATCGCACCCGTGCCCATAGCCGTCCGGGGCGACCTGGCGCGATGGGTGGAGGACAACGTGGACGCCCTTGTCAGGGCCTTCGCGTCTGATGATGACGGCGTGGTCGTGGCCACCAATGAAGGCGGTGTTGTGGACGAGCCTGGCGCTGACGGAGATGCTGGCGGCGGCAATTTAAACGACGCCAGTGATGTCTCCGAGGATGCCCAAGAAGACGCGGTGAGTGATATGTCCCACTGACCGCATGTCATTGCTGGTTATCCTGCACAAAGAAGGTTTGGGCTTGGCCCTGAAGAATGTAAGAGCATTTAGGGAGGGGAAGCCCCTCATGTAAAGGTTTGCAATTAGTACCCTGGTAAGTATAACGTTGCGTGTGAACTTAGTCGCTGGCCCGCTGATGAGTTAGCTGACTTGTGTACCTTCCGACCCCGACGAGTCCTGAGTGGTCCTATGGGGGCCGCCGTACCTCGGGTGTCGTCTGATTAACTTGTAGATTCTGCGATGAGGACCTCCGAAAAGGGTGCGGCAACAGTGGTCCTCGCTGCAAAACATGCATGGCCCAGCCCGGCTCACGAGGGAGGCAGCCGACGCTAACTTTGGATGCAAAGCCGAAACTAGAACGCGAGAGATTGCTCGAACGAGACTAAACACCCCTTCCCCCAAACACACGCAAGCATCAAGCTCAAATCCAACTTAAATCCAAATCGAAGAACTTTGCCAACAAGGAAAGGCAAAAGCAAAAGGCCGCGTCCGGCACCTAGTCTAGTCTTCGACGTCTTCTCACCAGCGTGGAGCTAAGTGCTGCCACTGGGCGTGGGCGTGAGCCCCCGAGGCCAGAGGGCGGCTCTCCGGAGACTCCGGGGCGTGTACAGCCCCACTCATTATGACGTGAGAGTGTCACGGGCGGCGAGCTTCACAACACTGGGCATTCTTCACAGGTAGCGGCCTTGCTTCATATCTCCAGACGAGGGTCCCGCCTTGCGCCTCACTCCGCCGCCATTGACGGCGACCGGAAACCAAGGACGACGCCAATGGGGCAGAGCGGTCGCCAGCGGTTCCCCCGACGACCACGGGTTCCCTACCGGGGGCAGACCCTGGGGCACCTCCCCGGCAGAGGGCCTACCTCCTGAGAATGCCTTGCTCTGACCGCCGCAGGGACGAACCCGAATCTCGGCCCCTCTCCTGCAGCCCCCTGCGCCCTCCCCCTGAGGGGTATGAGGCTGCAGCATTGGGGCAGCCATCTGCTGCGGCGACCTATATCTCCTGCAACCCATGGTTAGCATACGCTTGCTCCTGAGGGATGAATGGTACCCGATAGTTGCTGCTGGCAGTGCGGTTATCGAGGCTCTCTTGGGGTTCCCGAAAGAGCTCGGCTTCTGGCGTCTCCTCGCCCCAGCCTGGCTCGAGGAATGAGCCATGATCTTCTTCCAGTGCGCACCCCTGACCTACCATGCGGGGCACATAAGCTTCTGGGGCCATCGCCTCGTGGGCCTCGCCGTAGCGCCCTGCATGCCACGCAGTCTGGCTTGGAGCGCCGTCTTGGGGGTGATGGCGTGGCGGTCCGCCGAAGCCAAAGGCCGCGGCGTGCCCCCTTCGCTGGCCTGAGAGGGGGCCGGCGTGACTTGTCGCCCGATGCCGGCGGAGGTGTTGGCGCTGGTGTTGGGGAACGTAGTAATTTCAAAAAAAAAATCCTACGCACATGCAAGATCATGGTGATGCATAGCAACGAGGGGAGAGTATGATCTACGTACCCTTGTAGATCAACGGAAGCGTTGACACAACGTAGAGGAAGTAGTCGTACGTCTTCTTCCCAATCCGACCGATCCAAGCACCGTTACTCCGGCACCTCCGAGTTCTTAGCACACGTACAGCTCGATGACGATCCCCGGGCTCCGATCCAGCAAAGCGTCGGGGAGGAGTTCCGTCAGCACGACGGCGTGGTGACGATCTTGATGTTCTACCGTCGCAGGGCTTCGCCTAAGCACTGCAACAATATGACCGAGGTGGAATATGGTGGAGGGGGGCACCGCACACGGCTAAGGAACGATCACGAAGATCAACTTGTGTCTATGGGGTGCCCCCTGCCTCAGTATATAAAGGATGGAGGAGGAGGAGGCCGGCCAAGGCTATTGGTGCGGCCAGGATGGGAGTCCTACTAGGACTCCAAGTCCTAGTAGGAGTCCATCAAGAGGGGAGGAAGGGAGAAGGAAGTGGAGGAGAAGGAGAGGTGGCTGGCCCCCTTTTCCCTAGTCCAATTCGGACTAGAGGGGAGGGGGGGCGCAGCAGCCTTTTTCCTCTTCCCATTAAAGCCCATCAAGGCCCATTACTTCTCCCGTAACTACCCGGTACTCCGAAAAATACCCGAATCACTCGGAACCTTTCCGATGTCCGAATATAGTCGTCCAATATATCGATCTTTACGTCTCGACCATTTCGAGACTCCTCGTCATGTCCCCGATCTCATCCGGGACTCCGAACTCCTTCGGTACATCAAAACTCATAAACTCATAATATAACTGTCATTCAAACCTTAAGCGTGCGGACCCTACGGTTCGAGAACGATGTAGACATGACCGAGACACGTCTCCAGTCAATAACCAATAGCGGGACCTGGATGCCCATATTGGCTCCTACATATTCTACAAAGATCTTTATCGGTCAGACCGCATAACAACATACGTTGTTCCCTTTGTCATCGGTATGTTACTTGCCCGAGATTCGATCGTCGGTATCCAATACCTAGTTCAATCTCGTTACCGGCAAGTCTCTTTACTCGTTCCGTAATACATCATCTCACAACTACCATATTAGTTGTAATGCTTGCAAGGCTTATGTGATGTGCATTACCGAGAGGGCCCAGAGATACCTCTCCGACAATCGGAGTGACAAAACCTAATCTCGAAATACGCCAACCCAACATGTACCATTGGAGACACCTGTAGTACTCCGTTATAATCACCCAGTTACATTGTGACGTTTGGTAGTACCCAAAGTGTTCCTCCGGTAAACGGGAGTTGCATAATCTCATAGTTATAGGAACATGTATATGTCATGAAGAAAGCAATAGCAACATACTAAACGATCGGGTGCTAAGCTAATGGAATGGGTCATGTCAATCAGATCATTCAACTAATGATGTGACCTTGTTAATCAAATAACAACTCATTGTTCATGGTTAGGAAACATAACCATCTTTGATTAACGAGCTAGTCAAGTAGAGGCATACTAGTGACACTCTGTTTGTTTATGTATTCACACATGTATTATGTTTCTGGTTAACACAATTATAGCATGAATAATAAACATTTATCATGAAATAAGGAAATAAATAATAACTTTATTATTGCCTCTAGGGCATATTTCCTTCAGTCTCCCACTTGCAGTAGAGTCAATAATCTAGTTCGCATCGCCATGTGATTTAATGGCAATAGTTTACATCACCATGTGATTAACACCCATAGTTCACATCAATATGTGATCAACACCCAAAAGGTTTACTAGATTCAGTAATCTAGTTCACATCGCTATGTGATTAACACCCAAAGAGTGATCATGTTTTGCTTATGAGAAAAATTTAGTCAACGGGCCTGCCAAATTCAGATCCGTATGTATTTTGCAAAATTCTATGTCTACAATGCTCTGCACGGAGCTACTCTAGCTAATTGCTCCCACTTTCAATATGTATCCAGATTGAGACTTAGAATCATCTGGATCAGTGTCAAAAACTTGCATCGACGTAATCCTTTTACGACGAACCTTTTGTCACGTCCATAATCGAGAAACATATCCTTATTTCACTAAGGATAATTCTGACCGCTGTCCAGTGATCTACTCCTAGATCACTATTGTACTCCCTTGCCAAATCAGTGCAGGGTGTACAATAGATCTGGTACACAGCATGACATACTTTATAGAACCTATGGCCAAGGCATAGGGAATGACTTTCATTCTCTTTCTATCTTCTGCCGTGGTCGGGCTTTGAGTCTTACTCAACTTCACACCTTGTAATACAGGCAAGAACTCTTTCTTTGACTGCCCCATTTTGAACTACTTCAAAAACTTGTCAAGGTATGTACTCATTGAAAAAACTTATCAAGCGTCTTGATCTATCTCTATAGATCTTGAAGCTCAATATGTAAGCAGCTTCACTGAAGCCTTTCTTTGAAAAACTCCTTTCAAACACTCCTTTATGCTTTACAGAACAATTCTACATTATTTCTGATCAACAATATGTCATTCACATATACTTATCAGAAATGCTATAGTGCTCCCACTCACTTTCTTGTAAATACAGGCTTCACCGCAAGTCTGTATAAAACTATATGCTTTGATCAACTCATCAAAGCGTATATTCCAACTCCGAGATTCTTGCACCAGTCCATAGATGGATCGCTGGAGCTTGCATATTTTGTTAGCACCTTTAGGATTGACAAAACCTTCTAGTTGCATCGTATACAACTCTTCTTTAGTAAATCCATTAAGGAATGCAATTTTGTTTATCCATTTGCCAGATTTCATAAAATGTGGCAATTGCTAACATGATTCGGACAGACTTAAGCATAGATACAAGTGAGAAAATCTCATCGTAGTCAACACCTTGAACTTGTCGAAAACCTTTTGTGACAATTCTAGCTTTGTAGATAGTAACACTACTATCAGCGTCCGTCTTCCTCTTGAAGATCCATTTCTATGGCTTGCCGATCATCGGGCAAATCCATCAAAGTCCATACTTTGTTCTCATACATGGATCATATCTCAGATTTCATGGCCTCAAACCATTTCGCGGAATCTGGGCTCATCATCGCTTCTTCATAGTTCGTAGGTTCATCATGATCTAGTAGCATGACTTCCACAACAGGATTACCGTACCACTCTGGTGCGGATCTCACTCTGGTTTACCTACGAGATTCGGTAGTAACTTGATCTGAAGTTACATGATCATCATCATTAGCTTCCTCACTAATTGGTGTAGTAGTCACAAGAACAAATTTTTGTGATGAACTACTTTCCAATAAGGGAGAAGGTACAATTACCTTATCAAGTTTTCTACTTTCCTCCCACTCACTTCTTTCCAGAGAAACTCCTTCTCTGGAAAGGATCCATTCTTGGCGACGAATTTGCCTTCGGATCTGTGATAGAAGGTGTACCCAACAATTTCCTTTGGGTATCCTATGAAGACGCACTTCTCCGATTTGAGTTTGAGCTTATCAGGTTGAAACTTTTTCACATAAGCATTGCAACCTCAAACTTTAAGAAACGACAGCTTAGGTTTCTTGCCAAACCATAGTTCATACGGTGTCATCTCAACGGATTTAGATAGTGCCCTATTTAACGTGAATGCAGCTGTCTCCAATGCATAATCCCAAAACGATAGTGGTAGATCGGTAAGAGACATCATAGATCGCACTATATCTAATAAAGTACGGTTATGATGTTCGGTCACACCATTACACTATGGTGTTCCAGGTGGCGTTAGTAGTGAAACTATTTCACATTGTTTTAATTGAAGGCCAAACTCGTAACTCAAATATTTTACCTCTGCGATCATATCGTAGAAACTTTTTATTTTCTTGTCACGATGATTTTCTACTTCACTCTGAAATTCTTTGAGCTTTTCAAATGTTTCCGACTTATGTTTCATCAAGTAGATATACGCATATCTGCTCAAATCATCTATGAAGATCAGAAAATAATGATACCTGTCGCGAGCCTCAATATTCATCGGACCACATACATCAGTATGTATGATTTCCAACAAATCTGTTGCTCGCTCCATTGTTCCGAAGAACAGAGTCTTAGTCATCTTGCCCATGAGGCATGGTTCGCAAGCATCAACTGATTCATAATCAAGTGATTCCAAAATCCCATCAGCATGGAGTTTCTTCATGCGCTTTACACCAATATGACCTAAACGGCAGTGCTACAAATAAGTTGCACTATCATTATTAACTTTGCATCTTTTGGTTTCAATATTATGATTATGTGTATCACTATGATCGAGATCCAACGAACTATTTTCATTGGGTGTATGACCATATAAGGTTTTATTCATGTAAACAGAACAACAATTTATTCTCTTACTTAAATGAATAACCGTATTACAATAAACATGATCAAATCATATTCATGCTCAACGCAAACACCAAATAACACTTATTTAGGTTCAACACTAATCCCGAAATTATAGGGAGTGTGTGATGATGATCATATCAATCTTGGAACCACTTCCAACACACATCGTCACTTCACCCTTAACTAGTCTCTGTTTATTCTGCAACTCCCGTTTCGAGTTACTAATCTTAGCAACTGAACTAGTATCAAATACTTAGGGGTTGCTATAAACACTAGTAAAGTACACATCAATAACATGTATATCAAATATACTTATGTTCACTTTGCCATCCTTCTTATCCGCCAATTACTTGGGGTAGTTCCGCTTCCAGTGACCAGTCCCTTTGCAGTAGAAGCACTTAGTCTCAGGCTTAGGACCAGACTTGGGCTTCTTCACTTGAGCAGCAACTTGCTTGCTGTTCTTCTTGAACTTCCCCTTCTTCCCTCTGCCCTTTTCTTGAAACTAGTGGTCTTGTCTACCATCAACACTTGATGTTTTTCTCGATTTCTACCTTCGTCAATTTCCGCATTACAAAGAGCTTGGGAATCGTTTCCGTTATCTCTTGCATATCATAGTTCATCACGAAGTTCTACTAAATTGGTGATGGTGACTAGAGACTTTTGTCAATCACTATCTTATCTGGAAGATTAACTCCCACTTGATTCAAGCGATTGTAGTACCCAGACAATCTCAGCACATGCTCACTAGTTGAGCGATTCTCCTCCATCTTTTAGCTATAGAACTTGTTGGAGACTTCATATCTCTCAACTCGGGTATTTGCTTGAAATATTAGCTTCAACTCCTGGAACATCTCATATGGTCCATGACGTTCAAAACGTCTTTGAAGTCCCGATTCTAAGCCGTTAAGCATGGTGCACTTAAACTATCAAGTAGTCATCATATTGAGCTAGCCAAACGTTCATAGCGTTTGCATCTGCTCCTGCAATAGGTCTGTCACCTTGCGGTGCATCAAGGACATAATTCTTCTGTGCAGCAATGAGGATAAACCTCAGATCACGGATCCAATCCGCATCATTGCTACTAACATCTTTCAACACAATTTTTCTCTAGGAACATATCAAAATAAATATATGAAAGCAACAACGCGAGCTATTGATCTACAACATAGATATGCTAATACTACCAGGACTAAGTTCATGATAAATTAAAGTTCAATTAATCATATTACTTAAGAACTCCCACTTAGATAGACATCCCTCTAATCCTCTAAGTGATCACGTGATCCAAATCAACTAAACCATGTCCGATCATCACGTGAGATGGAGTAGTTTCATTGGTGAACATCACTATGTTGATCATATCTACTATATGATTCACGCTCGACCTTTCGGTCTCTGTGTTCCGAGGCCATATCTGTATATGCTTGGCTCGTCAAGTATAACCTGAGTATTCCGCGTGTGCAGCTGTTTTGCACCCGTTGTATTTGAACGTAGAGCCTATCACACCCGATCATCACGTGGTGTCTTAGCACGAAGAACTTTCGCAACGGTGCATACTCAGGGAGAACACTTCTTGAAAATTTAGTGAGAGATCATCTTATAATGCTACCGTCAATCAAAGCAAGATAAGATGCATAAAAGATAAACATCACATGCAATCAATATAAGTGATATGATATGGCCATCATCATCTCGTGCTTGTGATCTCCATCTCCGAAGCACCGTCATGATCACCATCGTCACCGGCGCGACACCTTGATCTCCATCATAGCATCGTTGTCGTCTCGCCAATCTTATGCTTCCACGACTATCGCTACCGCTTAGTGATAAAGTAAAGCATTACATCGCGATTGCATTGCATACAATAAAGCGACAACCATATGTCTCCTGCCAGTTGCCGATAACTTGGTTACAAAACATGATCATCTCATACAATAAAATTCAGCATCATGCCTTGACCATATCACATCACAACATGCCCTGCAAAAACAAGTTAGACGTCCTTTACTTTGTTGTTGCATGTTTTACGTGGCTGCTACGGGCTTAAGTAAGAACCAATCTCACCTACGCATCAAAACCACAACGATAGTTTGTCAAATAGACTCCGTTTTAACCTTCGCAAGGACCGGGCGTAGCCACACTCGGTTCAACTAAAGTTGGAGAGACAGTCGCCCGCAAGCCATCTATGTGCAAAGCACGTCGAGGGAACCGGTCTCGCGTAAGCGTACGCGTAAGGTTGGTCCGGGTCGTCTCGTCCAACAATACCGCCGAACCAAAGTATGACATGCTGGTAGGCAGTATGACTTGTATCGTCCACAACTCACTTGTGTTCTACTCGTGCATATAACATCAACATAAATAACCTAGGCTCGGATGCCACTGTTGGGGAATGTAGTAATTTCAAAAAAATTCCTATGCACACACAAGATCATGGTGATGCATAGCAACGAGGGGAGAGTATGATCTACGTACCCTTGTAGATCGCAACGGAAGCGTTGACACAACGTAGAGGAAGTAGTCGTACGTCTTCTTCCCAATCCGACCGATCCAAGCACCGTTACTCCGGCACCTCCGAGTTCTTAGCACACGTACAGCTCGATGACGATCCCCGGGCTCCGATCCAGCAAAGCGTCGGGGAGGAGTTCCGTCAGCACGACGGCGTGGTGACGATCTTGATGTTCTACCGTCGCAGGGCTTCGCCTAAGCACTGCAACAATATGATCGAGGTGGAATATGGTGGAGGGGGGCACCGCACACGGCTAAGGAACGATCACGAAGATCAACTTGTGTCTATGGGGTGCCCCCTGCCTCAGTATATAAAGGATGGAGGAGGAGGAGGCCGGCCAAGGCTATTGGTGCGGCCAGGATGGGAGTCCTACTAGGACTCCAAGTCCTAGTAGGAGTCCATCAAGAGGGGAGGAAGGGAGAAGGAAGTGGAGGAGAAGGAGAGGTGGCTGGCCCCCTTTTCCCTAGTCCAATTCGGACTAGAGGGGAGGGGGGGCGCAGCAGCCTTTTTCCTCTTCCCATTAAAGCCCATCAAGGCCCATTACTTCTCCCGTAACTACCCGGTACTCCGAAAAATACCCGAATCACTCGGAACCTTTCCGATGTCCGAATATAGTCGTCCAATATATCGATCTTTACGTCTCGACCATTTCGAGACTCCTCGTCATGTCCCCGATCTCATCCGGGACTCCGAACTCCTTCGGTACATCAAAACTCATAAACTCATAATATAACTGTCATTCAAACCTTAAGCGTGCGGACCCTACGGTTCGAGAACGATGTAGACATGACCGAGACACGTCTCCAGTCAATAACCAATAGCGGGACCTGGATGCCCATATTGGCTCCTACATATTCTACAAAGATCTTTATCGGTCAGACCGCATAACAACATACGTTGTTCCCTTTGTCATCGGTATGTTACTTGCCCGAGATTCGATCGTCGGTATCCAATACCTAGTTCAATCTCGTTACCGGCAAGTCTCTTTACTCGTTCCGTAATACATCATCTCACAACTACCATATTAGTTGTAATGCTTGCAAGGCTTATGTGATGTGCATTACCGAGAGGGCCCAGAGATACCTCTCCGACAATCGGAGTGACAAAACCTAATCTCGAAATACGCCAACCCAACATGTACCATTGGAGACACCTGTAGTACTCCTTTATAATCACCCAGTTACGTTGTGACGTTTGGTAGTACCCAAAGTGTTCCTCCGGTAAACGGGAGTTGCATAATCTCATAGTTATAGGAACATGTATATGTCATGAAGAAAGCAATAGCAACATACTAAACGATCGGGTGCTAAGCTAATGGAATGGGTCATGTCAATCAGATCATTCAACTAATGATGTGACCTCGTTAATCAAATAACAACTCATTGTTCATGGTTAGGAAACATAACCATCTTTGATTAACGAGCTAGTCAAGTAGAGGCATACTAGTGACACTCTGTTTGTTTATGTATTCACACATGTATTATGTTTCCGGTTAATACAATTATAGCATGAATAATAAACATTTATCATGAAATAAGGAAATAAATAATAACTTTATTATTGCCTCTAGGGCATATTTCCTTCAGCTGGACGGGCCCTGGAGTCCGCTGGAAGTTGCGTGCGTGCGCATGATGCCGCCACACGGCCCGCCTTGGGTCTGGGGTGGCAGTTGGACGCAAAAAGGAGGTGTTCCTGAGGCGGCGGCGTCTAGGAGCTCGGCTACTCGCTCCAACAACACGTCACGGCCGCCCTCTAGCAGTCGGCACCGTAGCAGCTCTCGGGCCACCATGAGCGCGGCCCTGGAATTCGCTTGCTCCTGTCGGGTGTACGGCGCTGTGGCTGCGGCGTGGTTTGAGGCCCTTGCTGCGGCCCGCACCTGCCGTGGTGTGAGGGCAGGCGGCGTCTGGCCGTGTCGCCTGCACCCCACAGCGCCCTGCGGAGTGCGGGCTGCCTGAGGCACAAGGTTGAGGTCGCCCTAGGCTGGTGACACGGTGTGGGCGGGCCACGCTGCCCAGTGGTCGGCGTTCGCAGCCGGGTCGCTTGACATCTGAATGGCGAGGCGACGGAACGCGATGCGAAGGAAGAAGGATTCCGGCGCACCCCTACCTGGCGCGCCAAATGTCGAATTTCGGGTTCCGACAGACCCTTGAGTTTCAAACACTGGGGTGCGCGCGGAGATCTCTCCCCTACCGATCTACGTCCAATCTCCTCGCGTGATCTAAACTAGAAACAGCGAATAACACAAGGGACACGAGGTTTATACTGGTTCGGGCCACCGTTGTGGTGTAATACCCTACTCTAGTGTGTGGTGTGGTGGATTGCCTCAAGGGCTGACGATGAACAGTACAAGGGAAGAACAGCCTCGCAAGAGGTGTTCTTGAGCTGGTGCGATGAACTGTTTGGGTGAGTTCAGTCGCCTCTCTCTCTCTGCTAGGGCTCTACCAGATCTCTAGCTGGCTCTCCCTATTCTGTGGTGGCTATCTCTATTTATAAAGGCCCTGGGCCTCTCCCCAAATAATGAGCGGGAAGGGCGCCAACAATTGGCCATTTTGAAGGGGAACATCTACTACAAGTTATCCTGGCCAAAGGTGGTCTTCGGCTGCCAAAAGCACTGGTGGTGACGCCGTCTTGGGCTCCACGGTGACCTCCGTCCTGCCGCTCTACTGGTCTTGGTCTCGTTGCACCGGAATAGTAACCTTTGCCCGATGCCTTGGCATGTGCTTGCCCCCTTTGCACCAAAGGGGAAACAAGGACACTGCGCAGGCCATCACCCGCCTGGTCTTGATCGTCATGGCTTGCGTCACGGGCTCCTCGCGAGGTACCCCTGCCTTGATCTCTCCACCTCCTCGCGAGCCTGCCTGATGAGGCTGCCTTTGAGGAAGCTTCTGGTCATCCGCCCCGCGAGGCTTGGCCCCTTGCGAGGGTCTTGAGCTTGAGCTGATGAAGATGGGCCGCGCTGGGCCCCCACTTGAGCCACGCCGTAGGCCGCAGGCAGGCAACTCTAGGGACCCCCGTTCCCAGAACACCGGCACGGAAGATCGCGGAGGGTAAGGCTTTTATAATGCAAAGCAAGTCTGTGAAGGAAACGTTCCTATTTCTTACCCGAATTTGGAGTTCTCCAGGGGCATTTACGGATTTGCCGTGTAGCATATCAGATGCTACCGAGTTCTATCGAGCCGAAGAAGGGAATTCTATGGAGAAGTTGTTCTGGTCTCAATATCTTGGACTAGAACATTCGTTATCCTTCAGCGACCAGCTGAAACAGCTGGTCGAGCTGCACAAGGCGGCCGAGCTGGCCATGAAGGAGCTTATAGTCCGACTATGGCCTGCCGCGTCGATGCCAGCAGCTACTTCGGACTTGTGAAGCGACTTGTTGATGCCTGCCCACGTCTTGAGGTGATAAAGCGGTCGGTCTGTATCGAAGGTGCACGGATGGCCTTTGCCCGCGTCAAGATGCATTGGGCGAAGATGGATGCCAAGAAGCTAATGGCCGAGGGGCCACCTGAGGTCAAGGAGCGCCGCTGACCCGAGTTATATTTTGATGGTGTCCTGGAGGGATCCCGCATTGTTGCGGATCACTGTGTGAAAGACACTATCTTGGAATGAATGTATGCAAGCTCCCTCTGCCTTGTATGATAAAACAGTGTTTATGCAATATAATGCTTTGTTATGTTTTTAAATTTTTACTTCCTGTGTGGCCGTGTTGTATGAAATCTGAGGGTTAACCAGTCATCGGCTTCTGCCCCCACGTAGGTAATACGGGGGTGTTCGAGATGGAATTTCAACAATCTTGATCCAATTAGATGGTCCTTGAAGGAGTTGTTTAGCGCAACGAACTAGGCAACCAGACTATGCGGCTGTAACACCCTCACTTAGCCATAGGAGTGCGACAATAAAAACATGGGTGCAACACCTAGTATCCGATCTAGAGTGCTATAAGCCTCTGACCGGGAAGTACCAATCCTTCGCGTAATCCGGAAGAAATCTCCAATGATTTGCAACCTCCGAATAGCTGACCGGCTCTTGCCGCATCATGACAGTTAGTTTTCGGCTTTCTCTACTGAGGTGCTCCTTTGGATAAACCAAGGCACAGTCGCAGTAGTTCTCCCTTTACTACCTTAGCCAATATAGCGGAACGTAAGGTAGCAAGCACAGGAGCCGGGCAACCCAGCTATTGACCAAAGACATGATTCGGAGCCAATGCATATAATGCTAAATTTGGGGTGCCAAACTGTCGTGGAATTGTCACGGCAGATGTCCTAGTGTGAGGACTGAGTCATCAGGCCAACACATCTATGTGGCAGCTTGAGAGGGGTTGAGCGGAATCGAGACACGCAACACAAGACAAGGATTTAGACAGCTTCAGGCCCCGGGAAACATCATCCAGTAATAGCCCTACATGTTGTTTGTGGCTAGATCTCATTATGATCAGGAGGAAGTCGCCGTAAACCGGCTCTCCTAGTTAACCCTAACCCTTAAGATTGTTTCTTCTTACTTGTCCCTATTTGGGGAGCCCTGCCCCTCCTTATATAAGTTGAAGGGGAGGGTTACATGTAGAGTCCAACTTGGACTTAAGACTTAACTATTATGACTTCTCTTCATGGGCTTCTTAACATCTTGGGCTTCATAATGTCTCGGGCTTCATAACTCCTGACAACCCAGTTATCACTGTCTGCCGGGTTATAACTGGTGCCGGTTTAAGATGGTTTGCCGGTTTATGATTGTCTGCTGAGTTATCATCTGACTTAACTCCTGCCGGGTTATCATCTGACTTAACACCAACTAGTTTACCACCTGCCTTAACCCCTGCGATTTACCACCTGCCGGTTTACCACCCGCCAGTTTACCGCCCGTCTTAGCCATCTGTCTTAAATGTCTGTCTTGACTGTCAGCCGGTTTACGAAGTCCCAGCCGGGTTATAACTCCGGCCAGATCATACCGCGGGGTATATCCCCGACATTAGCTCCCAGTTAAATTTGGATTTATCCATGTTAAACTGATCCTGATCATCCTTAAGTCCTTGTCACTTCCTTCTTCTATAAAATCCGGGTCAATAGGCCTGCTTCATAATCAATTTGCTAACATTGGTTTGTCACAGAGAAATATTGTGAAGAATAACTCCTTTGACTCAGCTCCCAATGCTTAACAAAAATATTGGTCTTTGAAATACTCATCTGATCTTCAGTCGGTTTAAGAATGTAAAACTTTACTGGTTTACCGTTGCCAAAATTGTCGGTTTATGAATATTGATGGCACCGGATCATAACTCTTTGTTAACATCAGTTTTGAAAATATACCTCTTATATGTCTATCATTTGTATCCCCCAAGTCTTAAGAAGGCAACATAGTAACAACTTAAGATTTGGTTCAATATGAATGTCACAAGCTTGAAGAAATCCAAATTGTTCATCTTAGTCGCTAATCAAAACTGAATATTCCACATATGTAGCCCCAAGTACCGGGTTGACATGCTTGCAGCAACCTGGGACTTGTAATTTCTTGATTCTCATAAAAACTTCAACCAGTGTAGCCCCCAAGGGCCGGGTCATTATGCAATAAGGAGCAGGGACTTTATAGATATGATCATGTAGACTTGAACAACAACATGTAGCCCCCAAGGGCCGGCTCAGTAAGATAATATTGAGCTGGGACTTTATATATACCTCATTGAGAATCACATTATACGATGTAACCCCCATCATGGGGCTTGAACCCACGTCCACAAGGTTGAGAGCTTTGTGCTTTACCAACTGAGCAGTGGATCCTTCAATAATAGATGAAAATTTGTGTACCTTGAATTGTTGACAGGAGCAATTGGCAGCCCCCAAGGGCCGACTCATTACGATGTGATGAGTCGGGTCTTCAATAAGTGAGCAAACAATGACTTTGCATTAGCCCCCAAGTGTCATGGTGCATGCTTGCAGCGACATGAGACTTGTGTGTTTGATGTAATCCCAACTTGAATAATGTAGCCCCCAAGTGTCGGGTTGTAATTAAGCCTGCAGCAACTCGGGACTATTCCTTACATTGTAGAATAAATTATATCCATTGATAATATAATAGCCATTGCACTAAAGCGACTTTGAAAACCTTATCTGTTGACAAGTAAATCTGGAGTTTAAATACCCGGCGGCTCTTGGCCGATGGCGGTTTAATACGCCTCCATTGTAAGCCGGAATTTTTATAACCTGGCGGCTTATAGCCGGTGGAATTGGCTCATACCACTGGCTTATATCACCATATCCAATAAGGGCAATAATCCATTGATTGATATGCGCATGATTCCAATGACGCAATTCAAAATATACCAGCGGCTTAAAATCCATAGCCAGGGCCGGTTTAAACTTAATCATGTATAAACAATATCATACCTGTGTCGGCTTATGATACCTGTGCAGTAAGGGTGATAACCCAAAACTTAGAAGCCAAACCTGCCAAGTATTAATATTGACATAAGCTAGCGACTTGTCGTCGAAAGCCAGGCCGGGTTAATAGAAAACACATATATATATGCTTTAGATATGAGCAAAAAGTCTAAGGCAAACCCAAAAGACTGTTTTCAAAAAACTTAAGTCAAACAGAGAGAAAAAATTGAGGCTTATGATTCGAATACGATCAGTAAACCAGACCAAAGGGGTTAAGCTAGGATTCTAATACAATCATGTAGCCCCCAGTGGCTTTGGCGTTGTGCCGATCCAGAGGGTATCGACAGCTATGTTCTATTTGGTTCAAATACGACCTATGTTTGAACATGAAGCCCCCAAATGACCTTGAGAGTTTTTTAACGACTCTGAATCAAATACGATCAAAGTCGGACCCAAATGGGGTTAAGCTATGATTCGAGGTGGGTGCCAACTGTCATGGAATTGTCATGGTAGATGTCCTAGTGTGAGGACATAGTCGTGAGGCCAACACATATATGTTGCAGCTTGAGAGGGGTTGAGCGGAATCGAGAGACGCAACACAAGACAAGGATTTAGACAGCTTCGAGCCCCGGGAAACATCATCCGGTGATAGCCCTACATGTTGTTTGTGGCTAGATCTCATTATGATCAGGTGGAAGTCGCCGTAAACCGGCTCTCCCAGTTAACCCTAACCCTTAAGATTGTTTCTTCTTACTTGTCCCTCTTTGGGGAGCCCTACCCCTCCTTATATAAGTTGAAGGGGTGGGTTACATGTAGAGTCCAACTCGGACTTAAGACTTAACTATTATGACTTCTCTTCATGGGCTTCTTAACATCTTGGGCTTCATAATGTCTCGGGCTTCATAACTCCTGACAACCCAATTATCATTGTCTGTCGGGTTATAACTGGTGCTGGTTTAAGATGGTTTGCCGGTTTATGATTGTCTACTAAGTTATCATGTGACTTAACTCCTGCCGGGTTATCATCTAACTTAACACCAACCAGTTTACCACCTGTCTTAACCCCTGCCGGTTTACCACCTACCGGTTTACCACCTGCCGGTTTACCGTCCATCTTAGGCATCTGTCTTAACTGTCTGTATTAACTATCAGCCTTAACTGTCAGCCAGTTTACTAAGTCCCAACCAGGTTATAACTCCGGCCGGATCATACCGCGGGGTATATCCCCGACACAAACTATACTTATAAAAAGTGTTCGGACTTTTATTGCCGTAATGTGGGGTGCTATGAAGCCCCTGGCAAGCATTGAGCGTACCAAAGTGTATGGGTGCTACCTGATAGGATTATCCACAGGGGAGCTGGAAAAAAAAGAAAACAGATAAGGTACAGAAAAGCTGGAGTCCTACAGCTCCAGCCACGAACTGTTCTCATTGTAATTTAATTAGTACATCAAGGCACATTGATACAAGTAGTGTGGTAAGAAAAATGCTATTTGACATGCTGAAACCAAGGGAGAGCTGCATGTGGGTCTTGAAAAATAGGTAAAGTTATCGTTAACGGAATCACCTATAAAGTCCCCCATATGTCTACATTTCTCGCCGTCTTCGTGTGTTTATCCTTCAAGAGGACCGATGACCAGGCCAGTCGATGGTGCCTGTGGGATTGAGACCTGAAAAGGAAACAAGTATATGTGTATCTGACGTCGGTTGAGCCGTACTATGGACCACGAGCTAGCTATGCCTCCGTCGATGCCCATGGGATTTCGAGCGCGTAGTTATGTACGCGCAGCACGAATGCCACCACTTGATCGGATCTGCGACGGAGGCCGAATTGCTAGTCGAGCTCCTGACGAGCCGAGCTCTCCCGCTGCAGAGTAGTTCGGACCCTCTTAACGGGGTCTGTGGGCTCGGCAGCCGAGTTAAGGTTCTGCTTGAGAAGGCCGCTCTGTACTTCTGCTGCTAAGGCAGCTGTGTGCTCTTCTGTACAGAGGGAGGGTTCTGTATTTCCTTTGACTGTTATGACGCCGCGTGGATCGGGAATCTTGAGCTTGAGATAAGCATAGTGTGGTACTGTGTTGAATCGAGAGAACGCAGTTCGGCTGAGCAGTGCGTGATAGCCGCTGCGAAATGGGACGATATCAAAGATTAACTCCTCACTTCGGAAGTTGTCCGGAGATCCGAAGACAACCTCGAGTGTGATTGAGCCCGTACAGCGGGCCTCTATGCCTGGTATGACTCCTTTAAAGGTAGTCCTTGTAGGCTTGATCCTTGATGGGTTAATGCTCGTTTTTCAAGTTGAATCCTGATAGAGCAGCTTATTGGGTCTAAGACCAGTGTGGCTGAGCCACCGTGCCGGATACTGGTCGGATGATCCCGGCAATCAAAAGTGATCGGGCACGACGACCATGGATTAAATTTTGGGGTGACTGGCTCTATCGCGTAGACGTCCCTAAGCGCCCGCTTGTGCTCCCTCATGGGGATGTGGGTAGCATATATCATGTTCACCGTTTTGACTTGAGGGGGAAACTTCTTCTGTCCCCCTGTGTCCGGTTGCTGGGGATCTTCGTCATCATTGTCCTTGCTTTGCGATCCCTTTTACCTATTCTTGGCGTTTAATTTGCCAGCCTGTTTAAAAACCTAGCAATCTCTATTTGTATGATTGGGTGGCTTGTCTGGGGTGCCATGAATCTGGCACAGACGATTGAGTATGCGGTCTAAGATGGATGGGCCTAAATTGTTCTTTTGGAATAGCTTCTTTCGCTGACCGGACTTAGGGCCCCTGAATCCGGCATTGACTGCCGTGTCCTAGGTGTTATCACTGTTGTTTCGACGCCTGTATCTGTTGCGTCGAGACTTGTCTTTGCTAGTTTTAGCTTCAGGGGTGCCGACGTTGCTTGCATTGTTTTTGCTACGGGCCAACCAACTGTCCTCGCCAGCACAAAAGTGGGTCATGAGTGCCGTGAGGGCTGCCATGGATTTTGGCTTTTCTTGGCTGAGGTGGCGAGCGAGCCATTCGTCATAGATACTATGTTTGAAGGCTGCTAAGGCTTCGGCATCCGGACAATCGATGATTTGGTTCTTTTTAGTTAAGAACCTAGTCCAGAATTTCCTGGCGGACTCTCCGGGCTGTTGAACTATATGGCTTAAGTCATCAGCGTCCGGAGGTCGAACATATGTACCTTGGAAGTTATCGAGGAAGGCCTCTTCCAAGTCCTCCCAGCTGCCAATAGAATTTCCAAGCAGACTGATGAGCCAGTGCTGAGTTGGCCCTTTGAGTTTTAAAGGGAGGTATTTGATGGCGTGGAGGTCATCGCCGCGGGCCATATGAATGTGGAGAATGAAGTCTTCGATCCACACCGCGGGGTCCGTGGTTCCATCGTATGATTCTATATTCACAGGTTTGAACTCTTCTGGGAATTCATGATCCAGGACCTCATCAGTGAAGCAATGAGGGTGTGCGGCGCCTCTATATCGGGTCGTATCGCGACGTAGCTCGGATGGAGTCCGTGTGCGGTTTTCGGCCTGCGCATGTCAAAGTTCGTCACGTCCGAATAGGTGGCTGTCGTCGCGTGTCAAGGCACGCCCTCATGATCCGTAGATTGATCTAGTGTCTCCTGGTTTATTGTTCAGGGTTTGCCGGAGGTCATATGTATGTCCATGGGCTAATTTACCTCCGCCTGTGCGCTGAGGCAGGGCTGGCTGGGGTTCGGCGTGAGTTGCCATTTTGTCTCGACCACGTGGTGGTCGATACGTCGCATTGTACGATGGAGGTACGTAGTTCGGCGCCTCCTCGTCAAACCGAGGTAGCAGTTTGCGCTTTGGGTAGCTTTTGGTTGGGTGCTTGAGGCCGTACTCTTGGGCTGCTAGGACATCGGTCCATTTATCATTGAGCAGATCTTGGTCATCTTGAAGCTACTGCTGCTTCTTTTTCAGGCTCCTTGTAGTGGCAATTAGCTGGCGCTTTAAGCGCTCCTCCTTAAGAGGTTCCTCAGGCACGATGAAATCCTCGATGCCGAGGGTCACCTCGTCCTCGGAGAGCGGGAAGGTAGTTATCATCCTCTGAATCTTCGTGCGTGGCCTGTTTACCGGGGCTAACCTGCCCGATTTCCCGTTCATCTTGTTCATTAGCTGTATCGACGGGGTCTTCGTTGTCTTCGGCACCTTCTGGAGTGTTGTCTTCTCCTGTGCCGGTACTGCTGTCTTTGCTGCAGCCTGACTTAGAGCGGCACCACTAGCGCCGGCGCTTGGACTGTATTTCAGAAGGTTTATCATCAGCTGGATCTTCCTTGTCCTCTCCGCTGTTCTCCTTTGGTGCATCCACCATGTATACATCATACGAGGAAGTGGCCGTCCAGCGTTCGGTGAATGACGGGTTCTGGACCTCTTCTTCTCCGGCATCGTCGTCCATACCGTCGATGTCCTCGGAGTCGTAGTCAAGTTCGTCGGCCAAATCCTCGACCGTGGCTATGAAGTGGGTGGCGGGTGGGAAGAAAAATTCTCCACCGTCAGCCCCTAGTTCGAGACGGATATAGTTCGGCTGTGAGTCCTCTGTCAAGGGCATGTTCTTTAACGAGTTTAGTACATCGCCCAAAGGCAAGTGCTGGAAGATGTCCGCGGTGCTGAATTCGAAGATCGATAAACGATCAAGCTCGGCGTCCGCGGGCTCACGTGGTTCGGAACTTACGGCCGGAGACGAGTCCGGAGTTCTGCTGACAGAGACATCGTGAGAGGTTAAGTCTGTATGCGGCTCCAACGCCGTGGAATCTGTGGCCTCCGTGGTGGGGTTGATCCTCCCGTCCTTGGGTGGCGCAGCTTGCTCCAGATCTAGGGCCAAAGCGGTTACAGGAGCCATCTCCTGGATGCATCCTGACGACAGATTTAGGTCATGATCATTGGGGTGACCGAGAGCGGCTACCGCAGTCGCGAATCCGGCGAAGATCAAGTCTCCACGGGTGTCTGCAACATAGTTCAATCGTCCAAATCTGACCTGATGGCCAGGGGCGTAGCTTTCGATCTGCTCCAGATGGCCAAACGAATTGGCCTGCAGTGCGAAGCCACCGAACACGAAGATCTGTCCGGGGGGAAGTTTCTCCTTGGACATCGTCTTTATGGACGATTGAAGGGGCCATCACACCTTTTGGCGACAACATAGTGAAACTCTCAATGAAAGCACCAATGTCTGTGTCAAAACCGGCAGATATCGGGTAGGGGGTGCCGAACTGTGCGTCTAAGGTCGATGGTAACAGGAGACAAGGGACATGATGTTTACCCAGGTTCGGCCCTCTCTATGGAGGTAATACCCTATGTCCTGCTTGATTGATATTGATGAATATGAGTATTACAAGAGTTGATCTACCTCGAGATCGTAATGGCTAAACCCTAGAGGTCTAGCTTGTATGCTATGATAATGAATATCCTATCAGGACTAAGTCCTCCGGTTAATATAGACACCGGGAGGATCTAGGGTTACACAAGGTCGGTTACAGAGAAAGGAATCTACATATCCGGTCGCCAAGGTTGCCTTCCACGCTAAGGAGAGTCCTATCCGGACACGGGTGCAGTCTTCAGTCTTCGTGTCTTCATATCCCAACGCTAACAGGCCGGACGCCCGAGGACCCCTTAGTCGAGGACTCCCTCAGCTGCCGCCTACCTCGCCGGCCTCCCCTGCCACGCCCCACGCCCGCCGAAGCCCCGCTCCCACGCCCAGCCTCTGCTCGCCGACCGGTGTCCACTGCTGTCGGCCAGCGCCCGCGGACCCCCCTCTCTCTGCTCGCCCGCGCTGGCGCCTGCCTTCGCCGCTGCCCGCTGCTGCTCGTTCACCGGTGGCGGCACGCGCCCGTGTCCGTCCCGCTCGACGGCCGAGCCCCACACCTCCACGCCGTCGCTCGCCGAAGCTCCCCGGACTCCATGGTCGTCTAGTGCCCGCTGCCACCAGCCCCTGCCGTCCACCTCCCGCGATGGCCTCGCCCCCTGGTGCATGCTCGAGCCCAGCCGCACCAGTGGCTGCTTGGGCCACTGCCCAGTGGGGCCGTGCCAAATAAAACAAAAGTGAAAGAATAAAAAATGTTAAAATAAACAAATTATTAATTTAGTTAATTATTCTGTTAAATTAAACTAATCAAGTTTAGTTAAACTAATTAACTACTTAATCTAACTAATCTGAATTAGGACTAAAAGTGAATGACATGCGGGTCCCATGGCCCACTTTGTCCAGTCAACTGGGACTCTTGACTGCTGACTCAGGAGTTAATGGGTCCCATCTGTCATACACATGAACACACTGCTGGGTACACTTCCGCGTGCCCATAGCAGTTTCTGTATTTAATATTTTGAATTAAATTAAATTAGGATATTAGAAAATGATTAGAACTTTAGAAAATCATATAAAATAAACCGTAACTTGGATGGAAAAACTTTGTACATGAAAGTTGCTCAAAACGACGAGACGAATCCGTATACGCAGTTCGTTCGTACCCCACACATCCCTAGCATAGCAAACACGCAACTTTCCCCCTCCGGTTCATCTGTCCGAAAACGCGAACCACTGGGGATACTTTCCCGGATGTTTCCCCCTTTGTCGGTATCACCTCTTACTGCGTTAGGGCACACCTAGCACCGTTACTTGTCATGTCATGCATCGATATGCATCTATTTGCATTGTATTCATTGTTTCTTCCCCCTCTTCTCTCCGGTAGACTACGAGACTAACGCTACTGCTGGTGCCCCGGTCGACTATGTTGTTGATGACCCCTACTTGCCAGAGCAACCAGGCAAGCCCCCCCATTGATCACCAGATATCGCCTATTATTCTCTCTACTGCTTGCATTAGAGTAGTGTAGCATGTTACTGCTTTCCATTAATCCTATTCTGTTGCATAGCCTGTCCTTGCTACTACTGTTGTTACCTTTACCTGCAATCCTAAATGCTTAGTATAGGATGCTAGTTTATCATCAGTGGCCCTACATTCTTGTCAGTCTACCATGCTATACTATCAGGCCGTGATCACATCGGGTGTTGATCATGGGTATATACTATACATATTACACATGATACATGTTGTGACTAAAGTCGGGTTGGCTCGTTGAGTACCCGCGGTTGATTCACCAATTGGGGGCTAAAAGGACATACTTTCCTGACGGCCCTCTATGTGGATCTTTGTGGCGGAGCGATGAGACAGGTTGAGACCACCCAGGAGAGAGGTGGGCCTGGCCCTGGTCGGTGTTCGCAGTTACTTCAAAATAACACGCTTAACAAGATCTTGGTATTTGATGTGAGTCTGGCCACCGTCCTATACGCACTAACCAACTACGAGGAACAGTTATGGGCACTCGACATTGTGGTATCAGCTGAAGCCTTCATGATGTCAGCGATTGAGCGACGCGCGCCGGTTTGGACCGCGTAACGCAAGTTCCTTTGTAATGGAGGTTGTTGGGTCTGCTCACAGGCCGCGTACGCAATGTGCAGGTGTGCAATGAGCGATGGGCCCAGACCCCTGCGCGCATAGGATTTAGACCGTGTGCTGACCTCTCTGTTGTGCCTAGGTGGGGCTGTGACGTGTTGATATTCCGAGGCCGGGCATGACCCAGGAAAGTGTGTCCGGCTAAAGGGGATCGAGTGTGTTGGCAAATGTGGTGCACCCCTTCAGGGAAGTTTATCTATTCGAATAGCCGTGTCCCTCGGAAAAAGGACGACCCGGAGTTGTACGTTGACCTTATGACAACTAGAACCGGATACTTAATAAAATACACCCTTCCAAGTGCCAAATACAACCCGGTGATCGCTCTCTCACAGGGCGACGAGGGGAGGATCGCCTGGTAGGATTATGCTATGCGATGATACTTGGTTAACTTACCATCTACTCTCTTCTACTGCTTCAAGATGGAGGCTGCCATAAAGTCTTCGATAGGACTAGCTATCCCCCTCTTATTCTGGCATTCTGCAGTCCAGTCCACAGATACTACCCATTTCACCGATACCAATGCATATGTAGTGTAGATCCTTGCTTGCGAGTACTTTGGATGAGTACCCACGATTGCTTTGCTACTTGTTTTTCCCCCTTTCGGTTATTTCAATCATATGATGGAGTCCAGGAGCCAGAGAATTCTAAGGATGATTCTACATGGAGTTTGGCTTCGAGGAGTAGTTAGGAGGTCCCAGACAGGAGGCCTCGCCTTTTCAATCGTTGCTACTTTTGTGCTAGCCTTCTTAAGGCAAACTTGCTTAACTTATGTCTGTACTCAGATAATGTTGCTTCTGTTGACTCGTCTGTATTCGAGATGATGTATTCGAGCCCTCGAGGCCCATGGCTTGTAATATAAAGCTTGTGTTATTTTTATTTGTGTATAGAGTTGTGTTGTGATATCTTCCTGTGAGTCCCTGATCTTGATCGTACACATTCGCGTGTATGATTAGTGTACGGTCAAATCGGGGGCGTCACAGTCTCCATCTTCTCTTATAAACCACCAACTAGGGAGCACTATGATCATACTTGTGCATTAATTGTAGCTAATATTGGAGTGTGTTTCATGAATGGATCAATGATTGAGCATGATGGGCTAGGGATAACTTTCTTTAGTGTTGATATTTTAAATGACATGTTTGCTTGTCGATATGCTTGAGTATTGATGTCCACATGTCAAATTATGGACTATTGATTTGAATCACTCAACTCCAAATGTCCATGCTACAAAAGAAAGAGTATATGATGAACATGATAGGTAGCATTCCACAACAAAAATTCCGCTTTCAATTGCTACTTTATCATGACGAGTTTTATGAGAAAGAGTTGATGTTATGATGCTAGAAAAAGTGAGTGAAATTATCATTGATCAAACTTATGCACTATGCTAGAATTCACACTTCAGAAATTATTTCTTTTATCATTTACCTACTCGAGGACGAGTAGCTTAATCTTGGGGATGCTGATACGTCTCCAACGTATCTATAATTTATGATGTATTCATGCAATGTTTACAACAATTTTATATGGTTTTGTATGATTTGAATGGAACTAACCTGGACTGACCTTGTTTTCAGCAGAACTACCGTGTTGTTGTTTTTTGTGCAGAAATAAAAGTTCTCCAAATGCAACAAAACTTTTGATGTTTTTTTTGGAACAAAAGTGGCGCTAGAAGCTTCATGGGAGGTCCAGAAGAGCCACGAGGTGGGAACAACCCAACAGGGCGCGCCAACCACCTCATGCGTCCTAGTGTTTTGTGGGCCCCTCGTGGCCCATCTTCGCATGAAACTGACGCCCAAAAATCCTATATATACAGAAACCTCCACAAATAACCCTAGATCAGAAGTTTTGCTGCCGCAAGCCTTTGTAGCCACGAAAAACCAATCTCGAGCCTGTTCCAACACCTTGCTGGAGGGGGAAATCATCACCGGTGGCCACCTTCATCATCCCGTGGCCACCATGATGAGGAGGGATGAGGGTTTGTACTACTAGCTATGTGTTTAATCTCTCTCTCTCTCCCGTGTTCTTGAGACGGCACGATCTTGATGTATCACGGGCTTTGTTAATATAGTTGGATCATATGGTGTTTTCCCCTCTCTATCTTATTGTGATGAATTGAGTATTCTCTTTTAGGTTTCGTTCTTATCGGACTGAATACTTTTATGGTTTTGAGAACACTTGATGTATGTCTTGCTATGAATACCCGTGGTGACAATGGGGTATCATATTGATTCACTTGATATGTGTTTTGGCACTCAACTCACGGATTCCCGAGGTGACATTGGGGTAATCTATGCATATGGGTTTATGCACATTCTCATCTTTGTTTCTCCGGTAGAAATCTTGGGTACTCTTTGAGATTCTTTGTGTTGGATTGAGTATTATGAATCTGAATTTTTTTGGTGTTATTTTAGTACGAACTCTTGATAGATTGATCGGAAAGAATAACTTTGTGTTATTTTAGTACGAACTCTTGATAGATCGATCAGAATGAATAATTTGGTGTTATTTTAGTATGAACTCTTGGATAGATCAATTGGAAAGAATAGCTACAAACAATTTCTTCTTATGTTTTCCACTAGATAGGAACTTTGGAGTGATTCTTCATCGCACGTTGAGGGATGGTTCTGTGATCCCGTTAGATTAGCATTGTTGAGAGATTGCACAAGCGAAAGTACGGACCTAGGCCTCATTTTCAAGCATTGCAATACCGTTTGTGCTCCATTTTATCAATTTCTACCTTGCTAATTTTATTGTTCCTATTACAAAAATCAATATTTGCTATCCATATTACACTTGTATCACCATCTCTTCGCCGAACTAGTGCGCCTATACAATTTACCATTGTATTTGGTGTGTTGGGGACACAAGACTTTTTCTTATTTGGTTGCAGGGTTGTTTGAGAGAGACCATCCTCATCCTACTCCTCTCATGGATTGATAAAACTTAGGCCATCCACTTGAGGGGAATTTGCAACTGTCCTACAAAACTCCGCGCTTGGAGGACCAACACGAGTGTAACACCCCGGATGTAACTTCCCATATTTGTAACTTCGACTCTTCCCATTTTCGGCTTTATGATATGACATTCCCTCCGTGGTTGGGTTTTGTCTTTTGTACATGTCATACATTTCATCTCATGTCATCATGTGCATCGCATTTGCATACGTTCTCGTCTCATGCATCCGAGCATTTTCTTCATTGTCCGTTTCGCAATCCGACACTCCCGCATGCACCCGGCGCACCCTTCTAATCTCGTTTCGTGAGCGGGAAAAAATGTTCTCGGAATGGGTCAAGATTTGCCAAGTGGCCTTCTTACACCACCGGTAGACCACCTGCCAAATTTCGTTCCATTTGAAGGTCGTTTGATGCCCCAACGGTTAACCGGGTAACCACAAAAGCCTCTTTGGTGTTGCAGCCCAACACCCTTCCAAAACAGCCCAATAACCCATCTAAACCTCCTCCATGCTCTCCGTCGTTGGATCACGATCGTGTGGGCGAAAATCGCACCTCATTTGGACTCTCCTAGCTCCATCTACATATATAAACACCTCCCCCTCTGGAATTCACGGTCCAAACCCCAGTAGTCTTCCTCCTGCTGACGCCAGACACATCCGTCCGCACCGGACATGTCCGCCAAGCACGTCCATTTGGCCAATCAGGATCTGCCACATCATCACCGCCGCCTCCTCAACTAACCGCAGCGCGCCACCTCACCCCGCCGCCGTCCCACCACCGCGCCGGCCCGTGGAGCCCATCGCGGGCCCGCTCGGGCCAGGCAGCCGACGCCGCTCGCCCGCGCGAGCCCGTAGCATCTCCACCGCACCGCGCCTTCGGCCATCCACCCGGACCTCGCCGGAGGCCGAAACCCCGCCGCCTCGTCGCCGGGCTTCACCGCCCCGCGCCCCACGCGCGCTCACCTCCTCCTCCGCCGCCAGTCTGGCGCGGCAGCACCACGACGCTCTCTCCGTCCGGCCACCGGCAGCCTCTCCGGCGAGTCCCAGCGACCGGTCGCTGCCGCTTGTGCTTCCTAACCTACGTCGTTGACCCCGCCCGCGTCCACCTCCGACCCGGATCCGGCATGATCTAGCCGGATCCGCCCCGTTCGACACCTGTTGGCGACCTCCGGCTGGGTAACCATGGCGCCGGCCGCCGCGCCAATCTTCCCCGCCGGTCTCTGCTGTGCCTGCTCGGGATCGAGCTCGCCCGCTCGCAAGCATCGCTGGGCGGCACCGCTCGCGAGCGCCCGCGTGGGCCTCCTCCCCGCACGTGAGGCCCAGCCCACTCCATTCGCCGTCCTTCTCTGCTTCCCCTCCTAACCGGGCCGAAGCCCATGGTGAGCGCTCCTATCCTCCGCTAAGCGCATCATATAGTTATCCTACGCTCCTGTGATTTTATCAATGTCCTCAGTCCCTGTAATTCTTATGCCTGCTTCAACATGTTATATCTCCATGACCGTGACTCTGATTCATGCATATGATATGTCAAAATGTTCGTCTCATGAAGCTCTTCATGTTAGTGACATTTGCATGCATGTTACTGTCCATATAGATGCTATTATCATCATTGCAAAGTGCTATAAAATGTTATCTGCTGGTTCTTAACAGAACTTGATGAATTGTCATGTTTGTTGCATTTTGTGTGTGCATCCTATGAGCACGATGTCTACATGTTTTATGAGATCCATCATGCCATCTTTACATGGGTGAAAGTATTTTATTTTTGTGATCTATGTGGTGACTATCACAAGCATGCAAAGTAGGCTCTGTGATGTTGCTGTTTTCAGGCACTTAGAATTTTGCCAAGTCCTTTTCCTGATGTTATTTTGATGCCATGTAAACTTGTTTCTACCATGGGATCCTTGCATATTTTGAGGTAGTTCAGTAAGGATGTTTTGTACATATGGTTATGCTCTATACATTCATGCCTCTGGTTCCAATAATGGAGTAATCTATCATGTCATTTCCTTGCTCTACTTTTGCCAAATATTGTTCCTGGCAGATTGTTAACATGTTAATCAATATTGCCATGTGTTGTTGTAGTGATCCATGCATACTATGAACTTGCTCTTGCCATGTTTTGCTTCATGAACATGTCTTCTTACTGTTGGTATGCTTGTGTTGTCACGTAATGCTTTATGGTGAGTGGCATGAGCTTACAACGTTGCTATCATGATTTTGTTTCTGCCATGTCCTGAAATTCCACTGTCTGAATCTGTTTATAAATCTTGCTATGTTTACATGGGTACCAACATATTTTCTGTGCCTCTTTGGCTCATGTTCAGTAAGGGAGATTTGTTAAGTGAATTTAGTAGAAGCATGCCATGCCTTTGTTTGCCATGATATGTTCCTGTACCATGTAGTTTGCTTGCTCTAAACATTGCTTCCTGATGTTGTTCTTGACATGTTATATTTTCACTAAGTCTGTGAAGCTGATATCTTTTGCACTTTTGCCATGCTTGCTTGAACCTGTTCTAGTGTGATTTAGCCGTAGCTCAGTGTTCATGTTTTGTCAAGCATCTCTTGTAAATCACTGCCTTGTGCTTTGTTGCTATGTTGGAGTGCAGTAGCTTAGTTTCTTGTTGCATTCTAAGTGCTATCATGTTGTTAATCGCAGATTTGCATCATTCTTGTATTGCTTGTCATTTGCAAACCGTGCATCCGTTTCCGGTGATCCTAATATCGATTTCGACCGAAATCACCTCATCTTTCCAGCGGCATACTTGGTTTGCCAAGTTGATGCCTTGATCATTCTTTCCCTTCCGGAGCACACATATGCATTGCATATCATATCTTGCATATCATGCCATGTATTGCATCATGTTGCTTGTGCATTGCACCATGATTGATTGTTGTTCCATTGCTTGTGTTCTTGCTTTGGCTAGATCTGGGAGACGAGTACATGAACGAGGAACCTGTTGAGTAAGCTAACGAGGATCAAGCTTTCGACAACTCAGAGAGCTTTGCAGGCATGATGACCATACCCTCGATATCACTTCTATCTTTGCTTGCTAGTTGTTCTTTCTATCATTGTGTCGCGCTACCTACCACTTTTTATATCATGCCTCCCATATTTCCATGTCAAGCCTCTAACCCACCTTCCTAGCAAACCGTTGTTTGGCTAAGTTACCGCTTTTGCTCAGCCCCTCTTATAGCGTTGTTAGTTGTAGGTGAAGTTGAAGTTTGTTCCATGTTGGAACATGAATATGTTGGGATATCACAATATCTCTTATTTTAATTAATGCATCTATATACTTGGTAAAGGGTAGAAGTATCGGCCTTTTGCCTGGTGTTTTGTTCCACTCTTGCCGCCTTAGTTTCCGTCATACCGGTGTTATGTTCCTTGATTTTGCGTTCCTTACGCGGTTGGGGTTATGGGGCCCCCTTGACAGTTCTCTTTGAATAAAACTCCTCTAGCCAGTCCCAACCTTGGTTTTAACATTTGCCTCACCAGCACCTATACTTTTCCCTTGGGAGTTGCTAACCCGAGGGTCATCTTTATTTTAACCCCCTGGGCCAGTGCTTCTGTAAGTGTTGGTCCGAACCGGGCAGCCTGCGGGGCCACCTCGGGGAAACTTGAGGGCTAGTTTTACTCGTAGCTTGTCCCATCCGGTGTGCCCTGAGAACGAGATACGTGCGACTCCTATCGGGATTTGTTGGCACATAGGGCGGCTTTGCTGGTCTTGTTTTACCATTGTCAAAATGTCTTGTAACCAGGATTCTGAGACTGATTGGGTCTTCCTGGGAGAAGGAATATCCTTCGTTGACCGTGAGAGCTTGTGATGGGCTAAGTTGGGACACCCCTGCAGGGTATAAACTTTCGAGAGTCATGCCCGCGGCTATGTGGCAGATGGAAATTTGTTAATATCCGGTTGTAGAGAACTTGACACTTGACTTTATTAAAATGCATCAACCGCGTGTGTAGCCCTGATGGTCTCTTTTCGGCAGAGTCCGGGAAGTGAACATGGCCCTGGGTTATGTTTGAACGTAAGTAGTTTCAGGATCACTTCTTGATCACTTCTAGTTTCACGACTGTTGCGTAGCTTCTCATCTTACTCTTACTTGCGTATGTTAGCCACCATATTTTCTTAGCGCTTGCTGCAACTCCACCTCATTACCTTATCCTACCCGCAAGCTTAAATAGACTTGATCTCGCAGGTGTGAGATTGCTGAGTCCTCATGACTCACGGATACTTTCAAACAGTTGCAGGTGCCGATGATACCAGTGCAGGTGATGCCACCGAACTCAAGTTGGAGTTCTACGAGGACCTTGGTCGTTACTATGTTTCGTTTCCTGATGATTAGTAGTGGATCCCAGTTGGGACGATCGGGGATCTAGCATTTGGGGTTGTCTTCTTTTATTTTGGTTCCGTAGTCGGACCTTGATTGTACTCTGGATGATGTATGTTTAACTTGTTATTTGTGTGAAGTGGCATTTGTAAGCCAACTCTTTATCCCTCACTTATTCAGTACATGGGATTGTGTGGAGATTACCCCTCTTGCGACAAAACCACCATGCGGTTATGCCTCTAAGTCGTGCCTCGACGCGTGAGAGATATAGCCGCATCGTGGGTGTTACAACGAGTCTACAAGAACAAGTTGTGTAGTAGACATCAAGCACTTTAATCTCCAACTTTAGCTCGTAATTTGCCCCTTGCACGCTCTTTATGACATATTCATAAGTGTCTAAGAATTCATTGTTGGCCATGTCCACATCGCACACCGACTCGTTGTTGCCTCCAGAATTGGCCATGACCTACAAACACATCGCATGTACGATCAAGATAATAGGCAATTTCATATCACTGAATATTGACACTAATGTAAAGTAGTCCGAATATTGCAATGTATAGAACTAATTAAACTAGATGAAATATGGTGACCCACAACAGGAAATTGCATAGGAAACTAGATATGTTGGTTATAGAGGATCAATCAATAGAAAAGCTCAACAAGTCCCAGACTTTTAACTTCCAATGCCATTTTCTCTTTCTTCTAGAACCGGATGATAGTTATAACAAATTACCAGCCTAAATTTTTTGGACATGAGGACTTGCCCTAATTTCTTTAGTGCACATTTCTAAGGAAACTACATACCAAAACTCCCATTCTACACATAACACATTCTATCCATTTCTACTAAATACATCAATTTCTACTAAACTAGCTCAGATCCGCCACCGGAGGGAGACGCTCAGTTACCATATCCATTCATATATAAACCAATCATCTACTACATCTATATAAAGAAATTTTCTAGATCAGATCCGCCATCGGAGGGAAACGCGCTTGGGGAGGGAAGAAGATCCGCGAGGGCAAGAGGGGAGATCTCACCTCCTTTGCCGGAGTTAGAGGTGGCCGTGCAGTTCTGGCAGCGAAAAGCAGCGTGGTTGGGCGAAAGCGGCGGCAGCACTGGTCGAGAAGGGGACAAAGAAGAAAAGGGTGTTCGATGTGACTTCATAGTGAATCTGACTTATTGGTTTTTTACTGGACGGGGCACTTTTTGCTGGCGTTGGCCCAACGGGTTGTGCTGGCGCAGGCCTAATGGGCCACGTCATAGAAAACGGTAGCACACATAAAAAACTCAGAAAATATCTATGTCGTGCAAGAAACAATCTAAGCCAGCGGCATGGTAGTAGCAATGTCATACAAAATTGTCCTATGCCAGCACTATTTGCAAAAAATAGTGTCGGCGTTTGTTTAAAATGGCGTGCCACCAACAGAAGTTTTGGCTAGCACTTTTTCCACTTGTGAGCCTTTCGCCATCGAGACAGATGCAAGTGACAAAGGGATCGATGTCGTTCTCCCACAAGATGGTCACCCCATCGCCTACATGAGCAAGGTTGTAATACCCCGAGGATCACACTACAGTAATCTCCCACTTGGTGCCATGTCATCAGGCCAAATTCAAATTTAAGTGAAGTCGAATAAATTATATCTTCAAACAGTGAAACTAAAATGTTCGATTTATTCTATAAATTCCCCTGATATTTGTCATGTTGAACCCAACAATAATTGACCCACCAATTAATCCCTAGGAAATTATAAAGTGGTCCAACAACAAATAAAATAGCCTTTCCAAAATAAGCAAATATTTATTTAATCCCAACTGATCTCTAATTTTTTGGACAAATCCTAAGTATTGGCTTGTATTTGCGTGCTAAATTTTGCAACTAACTAATCTCATTTGATAGCAAAATAATATAGAAAAAAGAGTAGAAAATACGAAACAGAAAATATAAAAGAAAACTAAAGAAAGAAAAGAAAAGGAGGAGGACCTAAACTAGTGGGCACATTGGCCCATCTAACAAGTGACAGGCCCAGCATGGCTCCCGCCCCCCTCTCTGTCGTCTTCTCAACGCACATTGGCCCATCTAACAAGTGGCTGGCCAGGTGGCAGTAGGCACGTGGCCACACCCGTGATGCACCACGGGATGGATGACACGGCGATGCCCCCTGTAGCTCCCGACGGCTACAAGACCACCCTCGCCTCCCCACTAACCCTAGATTCCTCTGTTTCCCCTCCGTCACGTCGCCCTCCTCTCCATAGCGACATTCGAGTGCCGCCATAGCTGAGCCGCCGTGGACCGCCGTGGCCACCAGCCACCATTCGCTGCTCCACCATGTCCGGGTGATGCGCCTGCATCGTCTTCGTGACCTGCACTACCAAATCATCGTCGAGGAGCACAACCACGGCCGCCCACTTCCTCCCTTTCCTCTATGGCCACCGGAGCTCCGTAGCTCGATCCGCCGCCGCCACTGCCTTCCCGGCTCCTCGGACACCCGCCTCGAACTTGCTGTGAGCCTCTCTTCCTCCTCCCTCACTTATCGTGCTCGTTCTCTCCCTCTAGCCGTAGAACCATGTTGTGCCTCCCTTAGAGCCGCCAAGGCCAGAGCCCGATCACCCGCTCGCTACCGGTGCCCCGCCCGCCTGCGCGTGGCCATGTTTGACGTGTCGTGGCCATGCTCCCGCAGCTGCCAAGTTGCGCCATAGCGCGCGCCCTTGCCTGCTTCACCCAACTCGCTCCCTCGCTTTGCGCACTGTTGCCACTATCTGCGCTCCCACACATGCACTTGGCCGCGTCCCGCTGCTACTCCCGCACGCCCGCACGTCCCCGGCTCACGTGGCCTCGCCCGCGCGATAGCCGCCTTCGCCTGCAGCCACCTCCGCCCACCCATGCGTGCTCGCACCCACGCCTGCTCCGACCTCCGCTCTGCTCAACGCCGCCACCGCTACACGCCACCTCCGGCAGCCCCGCAAGCACCATTGGATGTGTCGCATTGCTAGCTCTCCAACGCCCCCACTCGCGCGTCCAACCGTGGCCAGAGGCGAGCGCACGGCCTCGCCGGCGTTCTCTGCCTCGCCGTCGTTAGCCGCTGATGTGGTGTCATTAGCCACTAACCCGCCACACTAATTCTCACTAACAGTGGGCCCCTGGCCGCTAACTAAAGTAGTCAGGATTTAAACTAAAACTGGTTTAATTAACAGAGTCACTGACATGCAAGTCCCACTGGATCCGCTGACCGATTAAACGTTGACCAGTCAACTGCTGCGTCAGCAATTGACTGCCCACTTGTCGGACACTAGTGCACCTTTGGTTGCATTGCACCGGGTGCACCCAGTCATTTTCTTCCTGATGATTTTTCGATATAATTAATTAAAACAATTTTAAAATATTATTAGAACTTTGAAAATTCATATAAAATAATCCGTAACTACTAAGTCGGATGAAAATGAAAGTTGCTTAGAAAAATATGATGAATCCGATTATGCAATCCACATACATGTCACATGCCTCTGGCACTGCAAACATGGAATCTTCCCCTCTGCTTCATCTGTCCGATAACTGCCAAAAGCTGGGAAAACGTTTCTAGATGTTTTCCCTCTCTGTCTATAACATGTAGCACTGCGTTAGGTCACCCCTAGCACAACATATTTCCATGTCATGCATCATGATGCATTTGTTTGCTTTATATTTATTGTTTCTTCGCCCTCTTCCCTCCGATAGACCCCGAGACTGACGTTGCTCCCAGGTACGACTACACACCTGACGTCCAGCCACTTTCAGCAGAGCTTCTAGGCAAGCATAACCCCCTTGATCATTCCTACATCGCCCATTCCTTCTCTCTCATGCTTGCATTATATTTTGCTATTGTTGTTCGTCTGTTTCTATTCTGATGCATAGCCTGCTTTTGTAACTTTCTATTGTTACCTTACCTATTATCCTATCACTGGTACATCGAGGTGCTATACAAATGATTTTTAAACCCTTTCTGTGACGGCGTTCTGAACCGTCGCCAAGTGAGTGGCTGTGATATGGGGATCCTTCCCACACGTCCCAGAAACCGTCGGGGATAGGGAGCCTTGATGCATATAAATTACTCCCTACTCGTTTGTGCTCACATTGCCATCGTAGTCGGTATTTGGTGGTGCTACGTTTATGATGCACGACCCATCACAAATAGTTCACGATTATAGAAGTAGACAATCACACACATATACCTTTCCTTGACTGTGTGTGATTTGATGTAAGAGCGCACATAGTTGTCGCTATAAAACTGTATGCGAAGCTTGAATACATCCAACACGATTCATCTGTCGTACCCACGTCGGATGATCGACCTATCACATGTGTTCTTCTATGACCAAACGTTTGCGATGCGCACAACATCACAAATAGTCCGTAATTGCCAAGCGTGTTTGACAAGGTGACTATCACAAACATTTAATAAAAAAGAACTGCGTGCGATGCTGTTGTTAGTCGCACACATTTTTTCTTGGCTGATCGTGTGTGTAGTAGAGATTGTTCGCACACGTAGTGGATCCTAGAAACATGTCCGATCTCCACGTCTATCGCAGACGTTTCACTTTTGCAAACCGTGTGCAGTGTAACCCTAATTGATCCCTAATTTAAAAATGACATGTTTTGAATTTGAAAGTAGGCGATCACTTATTTCATATCCAACCATGTTTATTACAAATATAGGTTCAATCACGAATGCATAATTCGATGCACATGTACATATACTGAAGAACTACAGAAGCACCAAGTAAAGAATGATGAACCACACTTGTACTAAAGACTGTAAAGAGAGAGGCGAAAGACATTCTGGTTGCTGGAGAACGTGAAGCTGAATGCTCATATTGTGCCCTCCTCCATGCGTAATGCGCGCATAACTCTTGGCCAACCCCTTGTGATGGTTTCCCGTCCATCCTTCACTGTCTTCATTAGGAATTCTCGATGCTCATTGTAGTCTTGATGAAATACTTTAACCTTCATTCACCACAAAAAAAAATACACTTCCGTGAGGATACGTGTTTGTCACAGTAGGTCGGTTTTTTTGTCATGCATGTACATTCATGACAAATTTATGACAAAATCAAGATAGTCATACATGTGCTATCGTAGAAGTGTTCCATGACATTACCAAAATTATCATCACGGAAGTGTCCACTTTCATGACGATAAATCGCGCGTCACAGAAGTGCTTTCGTCAAGGGTGACCGACACGCGACATCCACCGTAACAGAACGCCGTTAAGCTATTGGGTCGGGTTTTGGATCTGATAACCCGTTAACAGCCCCGACCAATGGGGATTTTCCACGTGTAAAATCATCATTGGCTAGAGGAAACACGTGTCAGCTCGTCAGTGGGTCAGATAGGCGCCTATGATATGTCGACACGTGGCACGGCCCAACAGTGGCCCATTTAGCTTACAAAGCTGACCCGTTTGACTTGGTCAAAAGTTAACGGGCTGGCCCATGAAATGCCTGTTAACGGTCTCTTTGCAAATAGCCCATTTTACGGCCCGTTAACTCACGACCCGTTATGCCCTAAAGGAAATCGGCCCAACAACATCATGTGGGCCGTCGAATATAATACCAGCCCATTTCACTTTCGGCCCATGTATGGCCCACGACGTCTTTCGGCCCATATGAGGCCTTCGTATCTTTCGGCCCATTACAGGCCCACGGTGACTCTAGCCCATAATGAACAACGATTTTCTTAATACCCGTTAATGACCCGTGATTTACATGGGCCGTTTCCAGCCCGTGTTAGCTTTCGGCCTATTGACGGCCCATACGTTCTTGGGCTCCATTTCGGCCCTCGATTACTTCCGGCCCGTTACTGGCCTGTTCCCCTAATGGGCCAAATTCGGCCCATGGCAAGAGTCAGCCCGTTACTGGCCTGTTCCACTAATGGGCCAAATTCGGCCCATGGCAAAAGTCGGCCCGTTTCTAGCCTGTTAACCCGTTGCGCCGTTTCTGGCCCGTCCTATATTCTGGCCCATTAACGACCCGTTATGCCCGTGACAGAATTAAGCCTTTGCTGTCCTAGGGCCTGTTAATGGCCTATTACCGTGCTGGGACAATATCAATTACGCCCGATTATGGCCCATGTAGACCCATTTATCCGATGGCCCGAGGCCCACCGATTACAGGCCCATTTATCAACGGCCCGTAGGAGACCCATGGATCCTACGGCCCGTATATGGCCCATGGTAGTTGCGACCACTAGAAAACCAGGGAAAAAGAAGACTAGGAAATAAACAAGGCCGAAACTAATGCTAGGCTATTAAGGTGATTGCACAAATTACATCCACTCGGCATCAAAGATCGCCACCAGTGCAAATATAGGGAACACCCTACACTATACAAAAATGGCTTGCTGTTTTCTTCAGGCGGTGGCTGCACGTTAAGAATAAATTTTGTATCGCACCAAAACAAATTACAACTATATAACAAAAGGAAGGTTGGCATGGAACTTAACAGTCTAGCAGATAAATCCACCACCAGAAGTTCAGAATCTCAGTTCATTTGACATGACTGTTACATTTTCATGTTGTATTGTCCGATGGAGCACCATAACCCTCGCCTTCATTTCCCCTAGGCTCCTGAACAACATAGCAAATGTCTGATAGTCTGGTTTCAAAACCATGCATATCTTGACGACATTGAGCAATGTTTCTCCTTGTTTCACAAAGGGTCTCTGTTAGGGAATGGACTTGTGTCTAGAGCGCAGATACAACATTTCTTTGAGCTTGCATATCTTGATCATGAGGCAGTTTGGACGATATTGCCTTAACAACCAACCCAGTATTACGCAGGAACGTGCTTTTGGCACTGTTAGTGGACAGGTACTGACCCACTACAGCAAGAGCTGACATTGCGGTTATAGTTGCCTCGCCACCTTCAGAAGGTGGCGGTTCCACCATTTTTTCCATAGCTCGCTGAAAAGTTGAGGTTTTACATTAGTAGTACCAGAATAGAAGATATTAAGGAGGCAGCAAAACCAAACAAAATAGCTTTGGTCTATATACAGAACTTATTCTGGTGAACCCATGTAAAATATTAGTTGTATTTTATTGCAAAGTACATAATAAAACCAGATTCCAAACATATGACCATGTACCATCGCTAATGTATTGTCTATTTCTTCACATTGTATTGAGGGCTAAGGATAAAGAGACGAAGTTTATAATACGGTAAGCATAGTATGACTTCATTCATATCACAAAACAACTGAGAACAGACAAACATGCAATTGTAATGTTGTGTGGGGAAATCCAGCACGGAACTAGATTACGGCTCAAGATCAAAGGAACATCACTCCTCTATTTTAAACCTTGTAAGGTGCAATGATACGCTAAGGCAATTGTGTATAAAATTGAAAAGAGTAATAGACAGTGGATGCAAACCATGTAGTTCAAGGCACAAGTCAGAGTAAGTAGTAGTTAAAAGGCATGAGGATTAAGGACTTACAACAGCGGCTTTGACTGGTGTAGTCATGCCCTTCTTCTTGCTGGTGTGACAGTCCTTGAAGATTTCCACAGCATTTGGTTTCCTCTGCATTTGGAACAAATCAATATAGATTTGATAATATGGTACAGCGAAAAGAGTGAAACAACAGCTAATTACAAGAGCCTCGCAGTGTGCAATATAGCTACGAGATCCTGTCGTCTGTTGGAATTTCACTTTCATACGGTTGGCCTTGTTCTTTGAACAGTTCACCTACAAGAAGATAGATTTGTGTGGCACATGCGTAAATAGGACTTCAACATGTGATCTGATGACATATATATAATGTACCTGATACTTCGGATCAGACCAGTGTTTAACAAGGCCTCTCCAGTCTTCATCAGATATATTTTCCACTAGAGATGTTTGGGAAAGTTCACTGTTAGCCTTGCCTTCAAAGTGAGTTTTCCTCAAGTTATACCGATACTGTCGCAGAGCAGATTTGAAAACATGGGTGCAAGCTTGTCTGGTTGCATCATCTTGGCTATCCAACTTGAACCTCATCTGTTGAAAATTATGGGAGTCTCATTATCAGCAACCTAGAAAGTATTGGACAGAGCAAGACGATATTACTAGTTTCCATACATAACCATACTTACAGATAAATGGTCGAGGAAGATGTTGAACTGGGTTTCGTCTTTGTCATTCCTGTACTGAATCCATGTTGGGAGGATACGTACATGACACCTAACAGCAACCGCCGCCTCTGATACTAACTTGGCTGACTCTGTAGCATCACGTGGCCTTTTTAAACCTGCCTCAAAACGGATCTCCATTCTTCCTCCTCTAGATTTAGTTAACCTATCGAGCATTATCCCTGATGTTTGTTTCCTCTTGCGCCTAGGTGCTAGTCCAACAATAAACATAGGAAGTGTTAGTGTACATCAAACTCTGAGACTACATATAAAGAAGCATGCAACTGTAACTTGACTCCAGCAACTACCTTCTTGCTGTTGAAGCTCACAAGGTTCATCTGATATTGCCAACTCGTCTTGTGTTAAGAGTGCTTGGGAAGTAGTGTCAGGTGGCAAGGGAGCTTGGGAACGTGCTGCTAGCTCAGTTGACACACGAGTATGTCGTGCAGCTGGTAGTACTGTGGTAGGTGTTGCAAGAACTAGGGTTGTCTCTGCTTGTTTGGTGGCAGCTATTTGTTTCTATTTGTCTTTTTTTGTAACTCGTGTAGCATGGGATGCCTTGTTTGTAGAATTTTCTGCTGGACTTTGACCTTCTATTGCACCATCAGTACCAGCAGAATCTGCAGGATTCATCCGCTTCTCATTCCTTGCCATTCTGTGTTTCTTCCTCTTTCTCTGTGCCATGTTAAGTCAAGCCGACAAGAAAAACGAATAACAATTTAGTTCTTCAGAACAAATTGATGCGTGATGCAGACGAACTAAACTTTGATGTTATACAACCACATGATAGGAGGATGTAATATGTATGAAAAACAGGACGGAAGAGATAACCAGAACTATGATGTGTAAACTAAGAAGAAGACATTTCACCAAATTAGAAGTAATGCAATGGAAGGTAGACACCATATGAAAGATGCTACAAATATCGCTCTGCCAAGTTAAGAGTGTCTCATCATAAATGGCGTTTAAACAAATGTGAAGCATTACAAGAAATAAATCATATGCAAGATGCAAACAACATCACACTACCATGTTAGAGGTCTCTCGTCATTAGTGCCATTGCATATACACAACTTATGATGTGTAAACTAACGAGAAGGCATTTCAACAAATTAGAAGCAATGAAAGCTAGACACCATATGAAAGATGCAACGAATATCACTCTACCAAGTTAAAATTATCTCGTCATAAGTGCCATTTCAACAAATTAGTAATACAAGCTAGAAAAGAATGTGAGATGTAACCTATATCACACTCCGAAGTCAAACGTGTCTTATGATAAGTGATTGTTGCTGGTTACACAACAGTAGTAATTTGATGTAAGAACATGGTGTGATAGACAGATATTGTATGTTCTAGAAACAGGAACACGTGTCTTATTCAAGTATAATGTGTAAAGTAAGCAGATGGAATTCAACAAAATTAGAAGTAATACAAGCTAGACATCACACATAACATGCAACCACATATAACAGTGCCAAGTTAGAGGGAGCACCGGTGATGCTGCACTAGGGGAGACGTGCTCATCATAAACACAGCTTTGTTGAGTGTCTATGCATGTGTTGTCTTGGAAATCATCTTGGGGTGTGGAGGAGTAGAAACTGTAGACGCCCTTCGTTCGGAAGGAGCACCTTTATCCGCTACCTTGCTAACTTCCTTCTGCTTTATTGATTTTGAATTGTCAAGTAAAACCAACAAAAAAAAGTAATAAAATTCTCTCTTCAGAACTCATTCATGCATGATACTGACAATCACTACTTTGATGTAAGGCAAACACATGATACCAGGATGGAATATGTACGAAAAACAGGACGGCATGGCATGTTCATAACTGTTTGTGTAAACTAAGCAGAAACCATTCCAGCAAATAAGAAGCAATGCAAGCTTGACACCACATGAAAGATGCAACCAATATGACTCTGCCAAGTTAAAAGCGTCCCATCATAAATGGAATTTCAACAAATTAGAAGCAGCGCATGCTATAAATCATATGAAAGATGCAACTAATATCACACAGCATATAATAAAGGTGTCTCGTCATGTTGACTGATGCGGGATACAAAAAAACAATAGTTTTATGTAAGGACATGCTTAATAGACAGATGTACTATGTACTAAATACGGGAAGGCATGTCACATTAACAGGTATAATGTATAAGCTAAGCAGACTAGCACATGTAGTTTAACTAGATTGGAAGAATTGCAATCTAGACACCATATGCAACATGCAACCACATATCACGCTGCCAAGTTAGAGCACGCACCTGCGATGCTAGTGTAGGGGAAATGCTGTAATCAACTATAGAGCTACGTTCACTATCTTCATCTAGCATTTTTGTTTCTTGAGAATCATGTCGGGAGGCTGACACTGCATTCTTTAAATGAGGAGTAGTCCCCTTGCCTGCCTGCCTCGTCATAAGTGACTGATGAGGGATACACAAGAACATTAGTTTGATGTAAGAACATGGTTAATACACAGATGTACTAGTATGCACCAAAAACAGAAAGGCATGTCATATTCAAAGGTATAATGTGTAAGCTAAGCAGATGCAATTTAACCAAATTGGAAGCAATACAAGCTAGACATCCGGCTGGAGTGGTGAGCATGATCATCTAGGACCTGAGAGCCTGGTGGGAGGCGGGCTGCTTCACCACCATCGTAGCTTTTTAGTTGGCTTCTAGGTGATGCCTATCTTTGCTGGGCTTGTCACTGGCTCGGCCAGTGCCCTGACTAGCTATTTGTCTTCTGGTGCTCACGGGATGGTGGTTCATGTAAAAAAACTACCTTTCGTTATCTTACCGACTTCGGCCTTTCGAATACAAGCTAGACACCATATGGAACATGCAACCACATATGACACCGCGAAGTTCAAGCAAGCACCTGGAATGGTGGTTCTTGCGAGCAAGGTCATCAACTCCAGAGCTACGTTCCCCGTCTCCATCTGCTGACACTACACCCTTTAAAGCATTGAAATTTGTCTTGCCTAGCAGCACACCAAACTGGAGCGACTTCTCTCTTTCCTTTTTGGCTTCTCTCATGGCAGCAGAGTCTGAAATACCCTTGCATAAAAACACAACAGTGAGAGTAAGGGTGAAGTGTGTGCAGAACTAGTGCACTGTAAAAGTAGCAGATCGCAGGTGGCTGAAAAATAAATGACAGGAGACATATGATAGCTCTACAACATTGCATGGCAAACAAAATTAGATTCTGCTTTGTATGATTTTGTAATATATGAGCACAGGAAATGCAGGTACTCCTCCAGCACACCACCACATGTGGTCATATCTAAGATAACAGTCGACTGAAAATAAATAGGTCAGTCGATTTTTCTAATGAACCGCCCGATCTATAAGGAACGGGCAGATGGCCTTCGTCTACCTCCCACCAGTCACTGTTGACAATCTTTCTCGAACCGCCAGCGACCACTGGCCCAGACCCCTGCCTCCGCCGCCCCGCCCTCCCATCGACCTCACACCACCGCCGTGCTTGGCAGCGCCCCCAGGCCATCCCTTTAATCTCGGCCGACCTCCAGATCGGGCGCCAGTAGCTATAGGCCGCACACGCCCCTAAGATAAACACCAAGGCGCTGCTTCCCCGGCGTAATAGGCGTACTAGCGCCTGTTACGCTGGGGAATGCTTCCGTTAATTGGGAATCAAGTGGTCAGAATTTGAAATTCAGGGGGCGACGAACCTCTAGCAAAGGTGAAATAGTATATGAGGAGAAACCTTGTGCATCGCGAGTTACTAGGAACATCTAGTATCAAGAAGAAGCGGTCAACTAGTGTCTTCTGTGGATGAATATCGTGCAAGCAGAGACGTAAGATTTGCATGAATAAGGGAAGAGGAGTACCTTTTTCGGTTGCCGGTGTGGTCACCTCCACAAGTCACGCCGATTTTCTTCTTTTTACCGGGGAAATCGATGTTCTGGAGGGTGCAGGCTTGGACGAACCCATGGCCAAATTGTTAACTGTGTTGCCGTGGCCGTATGTCGATGGAGGGGAAGCAGATCCGAGGCGGCGAAGGACGGCGTAGCAGGAACAGCTCCGGTGCGGTGGAGGGTGGCGAAGTTGGAGCGGCAGCGGTGAGGCGCAGGACGGCGTGGTTGAACTGGCTCGGGTACGGACGGCTCGGCCTCGGCTTCAACTACTAGCCGTGGAGGGCGTTGCGGTTGAGGTTGCGGTGGACGACGGCGTCGGGGTATCGGCTCCGGCGTGATGGAGGAGGGCGGCGGTTGATGGGTGGGATGGGGTGGCGGACGGAGGACGCCGGGGTTTCGCGGCTGGCGGAGAGGTAGTTTTGGCGCCCACGGAGTACGAATGGGGAATCGGACGGGTGGGGGGAACCATGTTTCGGTCTGGGATGCACTTGTTTTTGGCTTTTTTGAACAAAAGATGGGACGTGCTTGTTTGAAATTTGGGGAAAGTACAAACTTTGCCCCCCTCTTAAATTTCGGACCTACTGCGGGTCGGGGGTAGGATGGTAATCCTAGGTGTCCCAAATAGTGGGCGGGAGCGATTTCGGCCGCGCACATGTGTGCTTAGGCGTCCATTGTGTATGAATGTTTTTCGGATGCGGTTGCGTGGCGTCTAGATGAAGCTACAAACCTACCCCGGTTTAGACCTTTGGACGTCGGGCCGGTAGGTTTCACGGGTCGGAGTTATTAGAAAATTAATTTCCTTGTACTACCAAACATTGGTCTCATGCGGTTTCGGGCGAGTAGAGGCTCTTTTGGCGCTTCGTTCGAAATTTTGAAACACAAGCATTCACGTTTAGAGTACTCTTGAACTATGAGGATTGACCTAAATATACAACGTTATATTTGACCTTGTATGTTTGAAAATCTCATTAAATTATCCACTTCTTTTTGAAATTTTGACACTTGAAAATCCTATAACTACGATTATTTTGGAATGGAGGAGCTAAATTTGAATCTATTTTGTACACGACTACATATGCTATTATGTACAAAATCAGAGCAAAGATTGGTGCCCCCATAATTTAGGTATGGTTTACAAATGCCATGATATCAAATTCAAATAATTGAATGGACTTCATGTGGAATTCGATTTTTTTAAACCACCTTAAGTTGAATTCACATGTATGCTAGTTCATAGGTAGTAGCTATTTATAATGTCCATTGTGTAACTTTCGTATGTATAATGTGCTTTACACACACAACATGAACTATACTCACGTTTATATTCGATTGCTAAAGCGATGCATTGTCTAGAGTTCAAAATACAAACTATGTGGATCAATTGTGTCGAATAATAACATAGACATGCTCAAATTCGATAGAATCTAGATGTTTGATGGATCAATGAACGCTCCTTACGCGAATTTCAAATATCATGATCCCATCCTAATATTTGGATACAATTTATATCTTTAATCAATGTGTAGAGCAGTCTTTTACGTGTAGTTTCACTCTCCATCGGTGGTCTCTCACACATGCTCACACACTCTCTCCCGATGTGTCTTTCTCGCACACATGCTCTAGATATAACCCTCCCTCCCTCTCGTAACCATTTACAACAGTTTTCACTAACCTTTATCACAAGCACTCTTCCTCTCGCAAACATACACACGCACAATCCTCATCGACCCTTTCTATATACATGGACCTACCTACGTGTCTCATGTACGCACATTATCTTTACGCCTGTCTCTCACGCATTGTCTCACACCTCTCTTCCTAATCGACGAGTATGATTCTAGCAAAGCATTCTGTAGGATGCCCCTTAAAGTTAGGTTGGATGAATAGTAATATCAGAGATAAAGGGGTTACCTTAGTCCGAGAACCTAGGGTTACAAATCCTAGCCGGCTTTGTCAGTGGACACAGAGTCCTTCAAAATTCTGCTATCTTTGTCTTGTACGACTAGTCATCCATGGGTCTTCCTAAATGCGTCACGGGCCGACCAATGTGGCGCAGGACGGAACAGAACGAAGGGCCTCACCTCGATCCACCGGACCTCACGCGGTGACACACCCTCTGCCCCCACGTCTCATTATCTTCTCACACCCACACATACCAACACACACACCACACACACAGAAAATTCCTCCTGGTGCCTCTATTCCCTCCCCCCTTGCATATAAACACTCAAGGGAATGGAATCTCTTGTCGTGACGTCATATTCGTCTCTCTCTCTAGACCACTCTCATTTCTCGTGATATCTCTCCCCTCCCGTCGGCCCCTCTATCCATGCCTCTCTCGAATACGTAATACACACACATACCTCTCTAGGCCCCGCCAAATGCATCAACTACACATTCACACATGTTACATCACGTACCCCATTGATCTAAAAAGCCCTGTCTTCACGTTTGTTTCGCATACAACATTCCTTTTGAATAAAGTGTGGCCAAAAAATTATTTTAGAGTTTCTACATATATATACAACATTACAAAGTTATATGGAGGAGTATGAACGCTAATTTGCATTGCATGGTGCCCACAATGATATTTATTCCGCACTGTGAATTTGTATATTTTTATACTATATACAAAGTTAGTCATAATAAAGAGATACGAAGAGCATCTCTCTCTCCATCGCATACCCCCCTATACGCCCCTTTCACGTATGCACACAAAACTATCTCCATGTCCTCTAAAAGTAAGCCCCCAGAAAATTCACACATGTTTTATCTTTCTCTCGTGATATATGCAATGACGATCATTGTATTTGAAGCGAAAGCACGATATGTACATTGGACTTCAGAATCCACTCATTACGGTCACCATTTAAGTTTAGTGGTTATTATGCAGTCATGGGCTCACCGTACAACTCTGTATTTGCTCATGACATGACTAGTTGACCAGTTAAACGCTCCACGTGGAACCTCTAGTGTTGCATCACATTATCTCACTACCATCGTGCCCACCTGTCGACTTGTATCTACTCTACATCTACACCCTTATAAAATACACTCTTATAAAAAACAGAGTTGGTGATGGTGGTGTGCCTGCCATCCTGCAATATAGGCCGTCTAATTTATATCTGACGGATAGGAAAGAAACTATGGCAATTTTGCAAAAAGGTACCCACACACCTCTCCACATTTGCAAATAAGGCCTTCCCTCGTTCATCCTTTTCTCTCATAAGATAAACAAGTCATACAAATGCATCTTGACGTTACATGCAATGCACGGGCATCTTGCTAGTAAGAATAAAAACAAACAACAACAAAAATTTGGACGGTGGTTCGAAGTCATGACCGCGGGCACAGCGGACAAGGTGGCCTTGTATTGGTATGTTGAGCCGTCTGTTTTAACACATAGGAGCTGGTGTGGTGAATATACACACACGCACGCATGCATACGAACTGCATCCACACAACACTCACACAAACACATGCACCCACGCACGCACGTAACACTCACACGTACACACGCAGCCACACACACACGCAACACTCACACGCATGCACGCAACACTCACATGCACACACGCACGCATGCATGCACACACCAGTACACCACACGAACAACACACACTCTCACGCTCAAGTGCTCAACCTACACGTGCATGCGCACACATCAAGCCCTGACAGACACATACACAACCAGGTGATTCCCGCGCACGGGTTGGAGCCTTGTCGCGCCTGTGTAAATTTGTGTTTATCTGACCTTTTGCCTATGCAAACTGACAGGTGGGACCCACAACGAATGTGGTCAATTTAACTAGTCAACATGACGCCATGCAGACTATTTGGCCGGTCAACAGAGTGCAATCCGATGCTGAGCTGTGAGAAAATGACCATATAATCACCGCAAAACGTATATAGTGACCATAATCAGCTTATTCTGAAGTTCGGTGACCGTATTACGCTTTTCTCTCTGTAGGCCCTCCAAAACTACATGTCTACACATTCTCGCATGTTACATCTAACAACTATGCTATACAGCACTACTACTACACTCTAACACAATAAATCATATGTGTTTTTAGTTTTACTAGATATCATATTGTTACTTATAATTATTTAGTTTGCATACATTAAAATTGCCTTTGAAATGTATGGCCAGTATCATCTACCGCACGGGAAAAATCCCGCCCTTTCCTGTTTAACCAGGTTTGTATATATGGATCGTGCGAAACAGCAAAACTATAGTACTATACAGTACAAGTGATAGTCCACTGGGCCGTCGTGTCGTCTACTCCTTCGTCGTAAGAGTGGAGCGCTCGCTTTCATAAATCTTCTAGTCCCTTTCGCCGACATGTCGGACATCAAGCTACCGGGTCCACGTGCCATACCGGAATACAATGCAGAGCAGCCGGGGTGAAGCACCCCAGTCATGGCGCCGGCGTAGTAATGAGCAATGAGGCGTCAAATCACAAAGCTGCACCTTTCCCGCAGTTAAGTTGGAGGGACTAAGCAACCATCATTTCACTCGTTGTTGAATCCGCTTCTCCCTCATCTTCTTCAACTTAACCACGTGTTGCTTCTACCGTTGTTCTGCCTCATGTGGGACGCGGATCGGCTTGGTAAAGCACTAACACGTGGGACCGCATGTTAGCAAACCTCCAGGACAACATCCTCCGAAAATAAGAAGCCTAATCCTAGACTTACAAAGGGCTACATAGCTGCTACGTATACTTTCCATCTAATTTATATATGCCCCCTGATTTTCAGGTGGGGTGGGCCTAATCCTCTCCTTTAATCCAATCAAATAGTCCCACATCACATCAGTTCGTAACTTTACGTAAACCATCACGTGGATGTAGCATTTCTCAAATAAGAAACCTCCCCCGCCATCTGCGCGGCAAAATCACCTCCTTTTTACTAATCTCGATTCTATAAGTTTTTAGATCAATATAATTGAGATTTGTATAGATAGCACAAAGGAGCAAAACTAAGTGGTACGGTTAAGGGCATCCACAATGTGTAGCCAAATGTGAAAATAGCTATTGGCATCGTGGGAACCATTGTGGACGGTGTTGCCAAAGCCAAAAAGATGGAACCGAAGCTCCCTGATTGATTGATTGAAGGAATAGAAAAATGCAACGTCTCTCCTCTTTCTCCCATGCTTGGACGCATGTAGTACAGTATAGAGCACAGAGTCTACTCCCCTGTCCCTTCTATCACAAATCACAAAGCAGTGAGGCGTCAAATCACAAAAGCACGGACGAAGCAACCATCTTTTCACTCTTCGGTGACTCCGCTTCTCCATCGTCTTCTTTGAGAAGCCATCTCACCGCATTAGTTACTCCTAGTAGTACTAGTAAAGGACTTCCTGGATGCAAATAAGGCGGTTGTCTCGGCTTGCAGGCGGCACTTGCGAACGACTTACCGTGGTCTCCCTCAATGGTGTTCTCCGTCGAACGCACTTCGCCAAACCACCAAAAAAATTAAAAAAATATCGTCGACGTCATCGCAATGGGGAAGGAAGTCAAATATAGTTACCACCTCCATTTTTTGTACACAAGGCCAGTATATCAAAATTACAATTTGCAAAGGGCCACTAACACTAATCGAGGCAAAATTGATGGGGTTAGCAACCAAGGACATTAATATCCCCTGCATGCATGCGGAAGTGAGAAGGTTGGTTTGCATGGCGCTGCATTAATCAAGCGATGAGGAGTGAGATGGTTACCTCTCTGGTCTTTGGAGAAAAAAATACGCATTAATTGACATGTGAAAAAAGGATTTGTATCGATTAAATCCTGCGAAGGAAAACCCATCCTTTCTTTTTAACACTAGTACTCCTAGTACGTACGTACTTATCCTGTTTGGGTCTAGGCCTTGCATTGCCAAACTTCGCCACACATTTTTGCCAAGCTTGCCTAAAGTTTTCAAAATGAGAAGGACGTCCACTTGCGCACAGCTATCGCGGTCGCACCGCACCCTCACACGGTCGCTCCTGCACGCCGCGGTCGCACCGCACCCTCACACAATCGCTCCTGCACGCCGCAAACCCAACCACGTGAACGCACCCTCACTGACACGTGCTGTCGCATGTGAACACACTGAACTCAGCCATCCTATCACTGACACATAATTTTCGTTTCATAGAGTATGTTTATCCAACCGCATGTTGGGGAGTATCCGTACGGTCCGTGCGGTGGTCTGTTGGGGAAGAAGAAGAGGTGAGGAAGAAGGAAAGAAGGGTTAGGAGACGTAGGATATTCATCCAACCGCCTGAAATGGTAGAATGACCCAAGTCAGGCGACTTGCATAACAAATATATGTTTTTACATAGCAAAAGATCCATAAAAACAACAACATAAAGAAAAACTATCACTGCTCGCGGAAAGAGATGACCTCGTCGTCTTTGGCTGCCGGCGCGAACCAGCCATCGCTGCCGACGTGTGTCTCCGCACCGTGGTTGTCCTAGGCCTCTATCTACTCGTTCAAGCGGACCGTGCGGGCGCTCTGCACGGACGAGAGCACAGCCCGGTTCAAGTTGAGGACGTCCGGTTCCGCCTGCAGGAGGGCCTCAATGGCAGCGGCATCCGCGCACTCCGCGTCGAGTCGAGGCTCCACCGCCCGGTTCAAGTCCAGGATGTCTGGTTCCGCCTGCAGGAGGGTGTCGATGAGAGCGGCATCTGCGCGCTCTCCGTCGAGTCGAGCCTCTACCGCCCGGTTCAAGTCCAGGACGTCCGGTTCCGCCTGCAGGAGGGCCTCGATGGTAGCGACATCCGCGCGCTCTGCCTCAAGTTGAGCCTCTGCCGCCCGGTTCTCATCCACGACATCCGGTTCTGCTTGTAGGAGAGCCTCGATGGCATCGGCATGCGCGCGCTCCGCGTCGAGTTGAGCCTCTGCCTCCCGGTCCTCCTTTAGTATCGCCACGTTGAACCGCTGGTCCGCCTGCACCATGGGGGACTCGGACGCCGGCACGAAGTCGACGTCCATCGTCTCATACCCATCGGGGGCCTTCTGCGCCGCGACCTCCGCCATGAACATTTGATCGGCTTCCTCCTCCTCGTAGCTTGGCTCCAGAGAACTCGGGGATTGGCCCACCGCAAAGCGAGCTTGGGAACGGAGGTCTGTGGCGCCGACCGCTGCCGTGATTTCTGCGTGGCGCTCCGGCGTCAGCATCTTGTAGTAAGTGATTTTGCGACGCACCATGGCTTTCCGGCGAACTAGGGGACACTTGATGCGGGCTAGGGGATCGAAAGGTGGGGGAATGGGCTGGAGATTTGGTGTGGTTTTAGGGCAGTGGCTGGCGTAGGCCGAGCAGCGAAGGTTCTGGTGTGAATAGTGGTTCCGGTGACGACCGGTCAATCGGTTTTGACTGTACATCGCTCTTGTTGCGTTCGCGTTGCAGCCCGGCACGCTGGACCCTCCACGTCGCTCACCGAATGGAACGCACTTCGTATTGCGTTTTCGCTCGCTTGTGGGACCACAGTTGAGAGCAAACCGACGTCCCTCCCCTTCCCCCGCCCGCGTCATTTATTATACCACCACTCCCTCCATTTTATGCGGAGTAAATAAAAACAGAGGGAGTATACTACGGATGAGGATCCCCTGACGTGGCCGAACCCATTGAGTAACTGACATGCGGGGCCTAGCAAGCATGGGGTCCGCCAGTAAGTGACCGAAAGGGAGGGTAAGGCAGGGATACCTACGTCAGAGGATCCACTTACACTATACTACTTTGACCAAATGTTAGAGTAATAATATATGACATGCAACTTACACAAATGTTAGAGTAATAATATATGACATGCAACTTACACAAAGCATACAGGGTCTAATGCGTTTTTCGAGGCTAACTTTGACCAATTGTTAGAGTAATAATATATGACATGCAACTTACACAAAGCATACGGTCAAAATCATATGTGAAAGGAGTTTCCAATGATATAATTTTCACATTATACATCTCATGTACTATTAATCTTGTCAATAGTCAAATTGGAAACCATCTCGAGTACAAATCTAGGAGTACGTACGAATGTAACAATATTGATTGGGCGTTGTTGAATGTTGATACCTTTTTGATCAAAGTAGATATACTTTGACTACACATAAAACTTATATGGAAACTAGAAAGGATAGGAGGGAGTATATTGTACGTTTAAAAATGAAATGAACATTGAATACCCTTTATATATGATTTGCGGATGCTATGATCACCGGTTCAAAATTTTGAATCCGCCTTAGGTATCACGTGCCCCCACTTGTTCCCTATCGATTTCATCTCAGGGTCTGGAGATCTATTGAAAGAGGACTAGGGTGGGTACATGCGAATGATACTCGGCGGAATGTTCAAATGAGGCATGCGGGAGGATGGACTCGACTGGGGGGCGACATGATCGATGGAGAAGAGGGTTGAAGAGGAATGAGAAATAAGTAAACGCCACATGATTATACTTGAACGGCTCAAATAAACAATAAGTTGTCTCGCTTGGCCTACATAGTGAAAGGACTAATGCGCAACGCGGAGCACTGACGCTCGAATATGGCCGGGAAAATAGGGAAACAGACATGTGGGGCACACCCGTCGGGACGAGGTAGCATAGACTAGTCCAATGGAGGAGCTGGCCCACGACCTCCTCGCCACCGACAAACGTTCATGTGGGTCTTGGGGCCAACAACGGGGCGCATCCAGCACCGCCTCTGGACACGGCGACCGCGGTGAGTGACACGCTCATATCGTCGCTAGACACGGTCGGTTTCAGTTTGCTGAGGGTGGCGTTAGTGCTGTGGCACGACCAACGGTATGTTTGGTTTGTGCCCAAGGTTTCCCCATCGAAGCATTGGGTAGCCAAAATTTTGGTTGAGGTATTGGTTGCCCATGATTTGGCCGACATTGGCAAGAAAAATGAACTTGAGTTGGCTAGAGTTCATTGGCATGCCAAAGAAATGGCAACCATCCAAACAAAGACCAATCTTTGGGTCATGACCAAAATTTTGGTTGAGGTATCGGTTGCCCATGATTTGGCCGACTTTGGCAAGAAAAATGAACTAGAGTTGGCTAGAGTTCATTGGCATGCCAAAAAAATGGCAACCATCCAAACAAAGACCAATCTTTTGGTCATGACCAAAATTTTGGCAAGGTGCACTTTGGCCACAATCCAAACACACCCCAACACCCGGCTCGTCGAGGATGCACAGGGCGCCGCGACACATCCATGGAGTGGTGTAGCGCGGCCAACTGCATCCTCTAGACCTGAGACCATGCCGGGTCATCTTTCTTTTTCAATGACATGCGGGGATCGCATGTGAGCAAAGGGCATATCCAACGTTTCCACAACCGCAGGTGACTACCCCGGCACACCAAAACCCTCGTCCCTCACGCCATCGCGCGGTGCGTTCACAGTCGGCACCAGCTGCCCGCATTCATGTCATATGTTCGTATGTCGTCATTAAGAGGCTCGGTGCCCGCGGAACCAACTCCGGCGACTTAATGACGCACCCGGACGCTTGGCCTCACCGGAATGCGCTACTTAAAGCGGCAATGCACAGCTAACCTCCACACCATAGCGCATCGTCCTCCTACCTGGAACCACATCCGCCATGACCGCAAGCGCGAACGCTCTGCGGGAGAGCTTGTCTTCAGGGATGGAGCTCGAGGTCGCCGCCCTCGCTCAAGTCGCCGCACAAGCGGTGGCCACGCTGGCGACCGACGACGGGAGCACCGTCAGCCACGCGTCCTACTTGCCGCTGTCCAATGTCCGGCACCGCCGAGGTTGGGGACTCCTCCGAGGATGAGTAGGGTATGGGAGGCGGCAGGGCATGGTGTGCCAACTGGCCGGTCCGTCTCCCGTGTTCTACTTTTCCTCGCCGGAGACCGCACCTTCACTTCATGGGTCTTGAACCCCGCCCCCGTACATGGAGATCACAGATGGAGGACGTCAGTCGCCGCCGTAGAATAGGTTTAGGGTCAGGTTTCTTTTATTTTTTTGTCCTATAAAAGTTCAAAATGTAATGAAAATCTGCCGTGTTTGCATTAATCTCGGCCAGTGTATATGAACTTTCACAATAATATATATATTGTAGGAGTACTAGCAAGATGCCCGTGCGTTGCATGGAAGATCAAGATCTTGTGGGAGAAAAGGATGAACGAGGGAAAGCCTTATCTGCAAATGTGGAGAGGAGTGCGGGTAAATTGTCATAGTTTCCTTCCTATCCGTTAGATATAGATCAGACGGCCTATATTGCAGGATCGGACACATCTTTCTACATCTATGGGAACCTACGAAAGGGTTAACGTAAATTGCCTCTCTCTCTCCTCCCCTGATTTTCATGGTGGTGGGCCCTTCCCTCCCCCCAATCTACAATCAACAGCTCAGATGTTCCACATTACGTTAATTACGTAACTGGGATTACGTAGGTGTAGCATTACTCGTCCTAAAAAACCCAACTAAGCCAACCTCCCAGCATATCGCGCGGGAAAAGACTCGGCCGTGCCATTTTAGTCGGGATTACCGGATTACTAGTAGTAGTATCGATGGATCGCACGAAGCAACATATTTTTTTTGAGGGGGCGAAGCACCTAGTTTAAAAGAAAAAATGCGGTACACTCACAGCACTCCTGTCGCGGTCGCATTGCACCCCACACACGTTCGGTCCTGCACACGGCTCACGCACACGGAATGCGCTTCAGCTTGCCTCTTCACTGACACGTGGGACTGCACTTGGAGAAACCGACCATGCGCCAAACTCCCCCCGCCCACCGCGCGAAAATCCTCCCCCCACACCCAAAAATTCCCCCAAATCCGATTCAACCGCCCTTCGGCCAACTAGCCAATAATATTCCCCAAACCCCCCT
>NC_041390.1:223721415-223756998 GCF_002162155.2 Triticum dicoccoides | reverse complement strand
GCCGCCCTCCCCGCCATGCCGATACGTCGGTGCCGCGCTTCGGTGATCCTCTCGCTCCCACAGTACGCTCTCGTAGACTGCCGTCCTCTAGCCGCACCGCCACCTCTGGTTGCGTTCTTGTGGAGGCGCACGGCGGTCAGCGCCGCCACCGCTAGCGACGTTCGTGTGGAGACGCACGGCGGTCAGCTTCTCCCACGGTACGCGCATTCTAGACTGAGGCCCCGTTCATGTCGGTGAAGCGCTGAATGTTAGCTGATAGACGCTGTTAATCTCAGTGTTTGCCGAAGTAGTTTAGTGTCAATATGCTCTGCTTAAGAAGCTTCCTTGCCCTGTTCCGCACTCAATCTGCTTAGCTGAGATGGCATGCCAAGGCCGATTAGTTGCTAAAATATCCTGCCATATATTTATTGTGACGTAGATTGCCATGGTCTAGTAGCCAATCTGTTAGCTGAAATAGCTCTACACCATTTTATACTCGATCTTTGTTGTTGCGATGGCCTTCGATAGTTCGACGACTGTGTGCTCGGCCTCATTGACTGCTGAAACAGCCTGCCATAATTTGGCACTCAAATCTGTTTGCTGAATTAGCTTTACATATATTTTGTTACTTAGATCTGCTCGTCCAAATATCTTGCCATAGCTTTAGATATCGACCTAGGTATTTTTTCTGGACTTTATAAAAAAGCATATATGTTTTTCCTGTAATATCTAGTAGAAGAACTAATTTGTATGTCTAACAGATGGATAGGACTTGGATAACTTCTGCTCGAAGATTCTCCGCTGCATATGTCGAGGGGCTTGAAAACTTCATGAACTTTATCAGAGCTGAGTATGGTGGTCTGAAATCAGATGTGCTCTGCCCATGTAGTAGTTGTATGAATTCAGTTAGAAGACCCCAGTCAACTGTGCAAAATCATCTACACTTGTATGGGATGTCGGTCACATATACTAGGTGGGTTCATCATGGTGAAGCTGTGAACGTCAATGTTATTGACTACGTGGAAGCAGCAGATCACCATCTTGATCTGCCTGATGCTCAGGTGGAAGAGGAGGAGGAGGTGGTGGTGGCGGAGCTAGTGAGTTTGACCAACATTGAAACAATGCTACGAAATGCTCGTGCATTCCGTGAACTTTCACCTGCAGAAGAAAAATGGTGGGCCCGCATGTTGGAACAATGCAACGTTGCTGTCACCCCAGGAAATAAGCTGTCAGTATTCTCAGCTATGGTCACCTTTCTTGAGGTGAAGACATCTGAGCGGATGACCAACAAATCATTCGATGCGATGTTGGCTGCTTTCCGCGAATCTTTCCCAGATGCGTCTGAGCTGCCACACACCTACAGTAAAATGAAGAATTTCCTTCGTGCAGTTGGAATTGGATATGATATGATCCATGTTTGTAAGAATAATTGTGTTCTGTTCCAGAAGGATTATGCCAACTTAAGTGAATGCCTGAAATGCAAATCATCGAGATGGAAAGATGGCAATGCTGTGAAGAGGATTCCTCATAATGTTCTGAGACATTTTCCAATTACACCAAGATTACAGAGGTTGTTTCATGATGCTGAAACAAGAGAGGATGTACTGTGGCATTCTAGGAACCAGGAGTACAGAGATCAGAATGTAATGAGCCATCCATCTCATGGTAGTGAGTGGAAAAGCTTCAATGAGAAACACAAAGAGTTTGCTGCTGACCCGAGAAACATTAGACTTGGCTTAGCTTCAGATGGATTTAACCCATTTGGCCACCAGAGCGCCACATATAGCATGTGGCCAGTGCTTGTTATCCCTTACAACATGCCTCCAAATGTCTGCACCAAAGAATCAAACTACATGATGGCCTTGCTCATCCCAGGTCCAAAGAGTCCTAGAAAGGATTTTGATTTGTTCATGGAGCCTCTTGTGGAGGAACTTCAACAGCTATGGAAGGGTGTTCTCACTCGAGACCTATATAGCAGCCCACCAGCTGATTTCTTTCTGCGTGCTGTTATAATTTGGTGCATCCATGATTATCCGGCTTTGGGCACTATGTCAGGGCGAACGACACATGGTTACAATGCATGTGTTCACTGTGACAGGAATCCGCTGTCATACGCAATACTTAGCAATATCTGTTACATTGGACACCATCGTTTCCTTGCCAAGGACAAGCCGCATCCTAGAAAATACCGAAGACATGTGTTCAATGCAAAACATGAAAACCCTGATGCGCCAAAGAGGCTCACCGCCGATGAGTTGCAAGTGGAATTAGAGAAGGTCAGGCATATTACACCAGGAAACCATCCTGGTAATGGTAGCGGGAAAAGGAAGCGTGGCAGGGTAGAAGAGAGATTATTGTTTACCCGCAGGTCCACTTTGTGGGACTTGGAGTATTGGAAAGATTTGGATCTATGACATAATCTTGTTGTGATGCACGTCGAGAAAAATATATGTGACAACATTATCAGCACACTTCTTAATATTGAAGGCAAGACGAAAGATACCTTAAAATCTAGGATTGATTTGACACACCTGGGTATCATAAAGGATTTGCAGGTCCAAGATGAAGGTAAACCATGGGATATGGCACCAGCTATGTACGTCTTGGACAAGGTAAAAAGAAAAGAATTCTGCGAGGTCCAGTCATGTGTGAGATTCCCACATGGATTTGCTTCCAATCCTAAAAGGAGAGTCAGTGCAGATGGAAACAAGGTACAAGGGTTGAAAACTCATGACTGCCATGTCCTACTTCAAAGGGTTTTACCTGTTATCCTTAGAGGATTGGGCCGCCCTGACTTATACAGAGCAGTTGCAGAGTTGGGACAATTCTTCAGGGAACTCTGCAGTAGGAATATCAGGATAGATGCTTTGGATCGTCTTAGAGACAAGATACCAACTATCCTATGCGACCTTGAGAAGATATATCCTCCAGCCTTCTTTGATGTGATGGTGCATTTGGCTGTTCATCTACCTGACGAGGCACTACTTAGAGGTCCAGGACAGTATGGCTGGATGTACCCTATTGAAAGGTGGCTAGGCACTTTCAAGGGCTATGTTAGGAACAAAGCTAGACCCGAGGGTTCCATTGCAGAAGCCTACATTGCTATAGAAGTGTTGACATTCTGCTCAAAATACATTGAAACAGCTGATCAGCTTAGCAAAGAAGTGGGTGAAGACAATCCCGGGCTCAATGTTTTCGATTATTTTGTTCGAGTTACAGGGAAGAGTCGATAAGAGGACAAACCTAAAGATTTGGACAGGGAAGAGTCGATAAGAGGACTACCTTATATCAAGTAAGTGCAGTATTGTAGCTTATACATCGTAATCTACTAAACTTGCAGCACATTCTTATATATTTAGATGTTTGACGCGATCAGTATGTTGTGCAGCATCTACAAAGAGGAGTTACTGCCGCAAAATCCAAGAAACATTGACAAACTAGTTATGGCAGGATCTGCGAAATGGTTCAAGAACCATGTAAGCTTTTGAAGTGCACTGTCAATTTTTTTAATATATTGAGTACATAAGATGATCAGCTTGTCTATTTTCTAACCATAGGTTAAGAAGATGCGGGAGGATGGGTAGGCAGTTGATGACGCCCTTTACTCACTAGCAATGGGTCCTGATACTCGAGTAAGACATTATGAATCTTGCATTGTTGGAGATGTGCGCTACAACACCCTTGCACGAGACGAAGGCAGAAAGACACAAAACAGTGCCATCATGAGCACGGATACATATGAAAAAGAGATAACTGAAATGTATGCTAACATAACAGACATTATTCAGTTGCAGTATATCTCCAGTTTCGAGGATCATTGGTGTGTGGTTCTGTTGTGCTGTCGTTGGTATAACGTGTTTTCCAGGATCGCAAAACCCAGAGTTGATGATTATTTAAAATCCATCAATGTCAAGGCGGCATACCAGACCAACGAGCCTTTTATTTTGGCAAATCAAGCAACACAGATATTTTTCTTGGAAGACACATTTGCACGTAGCGATGACTGGAGAGTATTGCAAAGGTTTGAGCAGAGGAATTCGTTTAATGAAGTTGCACAACAAGATTATGCTTACACTTCTCCTGATGTACAAGATAACATAGATGTTCCTAATATCTTTGAGAACCATCACGTCAATGACACCCGCGAAAAGATTGCCTGTCGTGCTATGGACATACAAGAGTTGATCAAGAAGAAGCCAACGTTCAAGGACGTTGAGGACAAAGAAGAAGATGACACCATGGGGAATTACGATTCAGACTGATACACATGGCGAAGATGTTGACGCTGCTGCTGTGGATGATGATTACATTGCTTTTGTCGTATTTGCCTGTCAGAAGATGTTTTTTATCTACTATGTGAAATTGTGTTTGCTATGAAAACTAAAACCTGATGAACATGTTGTTTAGTATTTTGTTGTGAGAACATCACTTGTTACGTATGCTGATTTGTGTTTCGTGACTGTATGACAACTAAAACATGATGACATTGTTGTTTAGTTGTACTCATATTTGGCTGTGAAACTTGAATTTGATGACATAGTTTGCTATTGGACTGCAATTTGCTCGACGTCTTCGAATGAGAACAAAGCTGACCCGACAGGGCCTCTGCTATTTATTTATTTATATGAGCAAAAGGGGATACCCCTTGATTTCCGTTAATAGAAATCATTAGATGTTCACAACACTACGCCCAGCCTGCTACACAGGTTTCACTCATTACTAGTTTCAGCAAAGTGCTCATGTCGTAGCCACCGAATACATCACGAGTGCTACATAAACTGCAAATAAAGAGACAATCATCCTACAGAGCACATCGATTTTGCCCATTATCTTCACAAGCTCTTTCATCTCCTCATTGCTGTCAAGGCCGTTCAGCAGCTGTTGCTTGGCCATGATCAGAGGAACTGCATCTTTAACCTTCTGCTCTGCATCTTCCTCTTCTGTCGTTCCTTCAGTTACTTGTCCAACACCCCAACCTGCTGGTATTGGGATTCCTCGGCTAACCAAATAATCAGCGTAGTTGCATTCCCCCACATCAGCAACTTCCCAGAAATACAAATCACACGAATCTTCCCTTTTCTGCACGAATCAAATTGGTAGATCATCAACCAAACTATTAAAAAAATCAGCAACTGAAAGCAGCAAAACAACACTTAAACATATTATTACCCCATGATTCGGGCATTTGTAGAAGACTCGGCCAGGGTTGCGGATTATGGTTGAGACGCGACGGATGACTCTGCGTGATTTGCAGCAGTGTCACCACACCAACGGCAGCGGGTTGCGATGAGCAATCGGCTGTGGTGCGTGTGTCGGCGAGGGTGTGATGAGACCCACAGGCGATGGTACGGGTTGCGACTTGGCGCATATCTGGTTGTTGCCTGCTAAAGAGCAGGTGGATGAGCAGCCAGCGGACATGGTTGCTTCGGCCAGAGCTTCTGATGCTAGGTAGAGTAAGTAGAGAAGAGGAGAAGCGAACGTTGGATATGTCAGTTTCATTACTTGCAGAGTAGCATAGCACCATATATAGTCATAGTCTAGGTTTGGATTCGAACCAGCTACAGGAGCACGTCTTTCTTTTTTCTAAAACTCGGCAACGTCTCATTACTGGTACACTAGCTTGTTCTGTACGCCTTCCCAAGTCTTTGATTTTCTTTCCCTTTTTTGCAAGGAAGAAAGGAGGACAAAATTGAGAGTTCCTGGGACTCGAACCCAAGACCTCTCGGTTGAAAACCAAGGGTGCTAGTCACTTATGTGGCGAACATTCCCTATGAGGAGGACGGCAGACGAACGCATTTTCCTCGCAGTTTTCTTCCTATATATAAAAAAGTATGCTACTTGGTGTCCGCTTAGTCAACAAACGATTGTGCCAACCTTGACCGTTGGATTGACATTCAACGTCTGTCGCATTTCTTCAGTCTCTTCTTCCTCGATCCGCCAAAGCCAAACCACCACCGGCGGGACTGCCTGCTCCCGCCTCCCACGGCTGGCTGTGATCTGCCCCGACTCCTGTTCGTTCCCATCCGAGGCCTCACCATTGTCCTCCGCCTTGGTTTGCTCGCCGCGGCGCCGCCCTCCGGTGTTGTCAACATGGTCAACAACCAGGAGGAATAAGGAGATGACTGTACATAGTGAGGATGACAGTAGGGACCCAGCAGCGCGTGAGTAATTTTGTTTTTTCAGGACGGAGAAGGGTATCAACTGGGTTGTGCGGGACCCGTGGCCCGTCTAGCCCAAGGTTTTATTTCATATGTTTAGCACATGACCAGCCCACTTTTTTTGCAGAATAACCAACGTAGGCCTACTTGCTTTTCTACGCCCTGCTGGGCCAGAAATCTTTCAAGACGAGGAGGGATGCATTTTACCCAGAAAATGGGCTATAAGTAATAAGAAATGGGCTATAAGTAATAATAAATGGGTTGTAAAATGAAAAAATACAGCAAACAGACAATTAGTTCCAAAATACTGTTTTCTTTCGGATTTTGATATTTTAAATTTCATTGTTTTTGTGCGAGTAAAATTTCATTGAATTTAAATTAAGGTATATTTAGATTTAAAATTAATTTGAATCTGGCTAGAAATTTTGGGTTGTATGCTGTTTGGGACAGATTTGGAGGCTGACTTGTGGGTCTACTAGGTTGACGTGTACTTTGGCTTTGTCAACTTAGTCCACAAACGATTCTAGCAGCAGTGACCATTGGATGTTAATCCAACGGCCGTGCTGCTTCTTCAATATCTGATCTTCTTGCTCCAGCCGCCCAAACCAGCTCCGGTGGGACTGCCTGCTCCCGCCTCCCGTGGCCGGCTGTGCTGCCGCACAGGCCGCACCGCCCCACCCTACTTCATTGCTGGCCAGGCCATTCCACTACTCACCCGCACCTCCTGTTATTTTTCGGGACGGCAGTCGGACCAGTAAACCCTCGTACTCCCCACCGCGTGGGCAGCCAGGCCATTCGAGTCTTCCCCGGCTCCATGTCGTTCCCTTCCAAGGCCTCGCCGTCGTCCACCGCCATGGTGCTCTTGGCGCGGCCTGGTCAACTTGGTCAGCGAAGGACATCCATCGACCGTGGACTATACGCGCAAAATAATGATTCCTCCATCTGACAGCTGGGACCCACCGGAAGGGCCTCTGTATTTCGCGAAAAAACATTCCCCCTGCTAACATGTCGGACCCACCGGCTATATCTTCGCACGCAAGGAAGTGCCTCCTTATTACGCACAAAAAATGAATACCCCTTGCTAGCTGGGACCTACCATAGTGGGAGGATGACTTGTGGGCCAACAAAGTTGACGGTGATGGAGGGCTTTGTCAACTTAGTCAATATGAACGATTCTAGCTCCAGTGACCGTACGATGTCCATCCAACGGCCGTAGTGCTTCTTCAACCTCTGGTCTTCTTGCTCCAGCCGCCCAAAGCAGCGCCGGTCATGTCGCATGCTCCTGCCTCCCGTGGCCGGCTGTGCTGCCGCAGAGGCCTCACCGCCCCCTACTATTCCCACCGCTGGCCAGGCCCTATGGCGACGGCGGCCTCACACTGCAGCCGAACCAGTGAACCCTCGTACTCCTCTCCACGTGGGCTTCCACTGTGGCGTCTTCCCCGGCTCCGCGTCGTCCCCTTCCTAGGCCTCGCCGTCGTCCACCGCCGTGGTGCTCTCCGTGCGGCATGGTCAACGTGGTCAAGGAACGACTTCCATCGGAAGTGTACTGTACGTGGAGAGGCTGACAGCTGGGTCCACGGCCACAACCCAGTTTTTTTGTGATTTGCCAAGTAAGTCGCTTTGTCAGGCCTGTTGGGCTGCAAATCTTTCAAGACGAGGAGAGCTTTCATTCGGCTGGCCGAGAAAATGGCCCATTAGTAATGAGAAATGGGTTATACATTTTTAAAACACATCAAACCGGCAATTAGTTTCAAATATCTTTTTTTCATTTCAAGATTTTAAATTACATTAATTTTTATGCATGGAGAATTTGTTGGATTTTATATTGATATACGTTTATTTTTAAAATCAGTTTGAATGTGAGTCGAAATTTCGGGATTAAAAACAGTTCGGACCGCACCGAAATATGCAAAATTTCGTATAATTTTTTAACCGTGGCCACAATTTGGGCTGTAATGCTAACAAAAAGAATACGGGCTCCAAAAAAAACCTTAAGAATTAGCAAATGGGCTAAAAATTATTACAAATAATGGCAGATGGGATGTATGCTATTTTCCACAGATTTGAGGCTTTCCTAAAAAAAGGTTGATGCACAAGCAGTGGCTGTTGGATGTCCATCCAACAGCCGTCGTGCTTCTTCATCTCTGCTCTTCCTGCTCCAGCCGCTCAAACAAGCGCCGGCGGGACTGCCTGCTCCCTCCTCCCCGCGGCCGGCTGTGCTGCCGCGCAGGCCTCACCGCCCCACCGTACTCCCATCGCTGGCCTAGCCATCCCTCTACTCACCCACACCTGCTGTTATTCTCCGGCGACGGCAGACGAACCAGTAAACACTCGTACAGTCGTACTCCCCTCCGTGTGGGAGACAATTGCCGAGTCTTCCCTACCTCCGTGTCATTCCCTTCCTAGGCCTTGCCGTCGTCCACCGGCCTGGTCAACATGGTCAACGACCGACATGCATCTGAAGTGGACTGTATGTGGAGAGGCCGACAGCTGGGTCCACGGCCGCACGCAAGGAAATGCCTCCTTATTACGTGCAAAATAATGATTCCTCCACCTGACATCAGGGACCCACCGAAAGGGCCTCTGTATTTCGCAAAAAAATGTTACCGCCGCTGATAGCTCGGACCCACCAGCTATATCTTCGCACGCAAGGAAGTGCCTCTTATTACGCACAAAAAAACGAATACTCCCCCTGTTAGCTGGGACCCAGTATAGTGGCAGGCTGACTTGTGGGCCTACTAAGTTGACGGGGATGGAGGGCTCTGTCAACTTAGTCAATATGCACGATTCTAGCTCCAGTGACTGTACGATGTCCATCCAATGACCGTAGTGCTTCTTCAACCTCTGGTCTTCTTGCTCCAGCTACCCAAACCAGCGCCGGTCGTGCCTCGTGCTCCTGCCTCTCGTGGCCGGCTGCGATGCGGTGGAGGCCTCACCGCCCCCTACTACTCCCACCGCTGGCCATGCCATCCCTCTACTCACCCACACCCCCTGTTACTCTGCGGCGACGGTAGCCTCACACCGCAGCGAACCAGTGCCCTCGTACTCCTCTACGTGTTGGCATCCACTGCCGCGTCTTCCCCGGCTCCGCATTGTCCCCTTCCTAGGCCTCGCCATCGTCCACCGCCCTGGTGCTCTCGGTGCGGTGTGGTCAACGTGGTCAAGGAACGGCTTCCATCGGACGTGGACTGTACGTGGAGAGGCTGACAGCTGGGTCCACGGCCGCAGCAAGGAAGTGCCTCCTTATTACGTGCAAAATAATTATTCCTCCACTTGACAGCGGGGACCCACCGGACGGGCCACTGTATTTCGCCCCCTGACTGCTAGGACCCACCAGCTACATCTTCGCACGCAAGGAAGTGCCTGACAGTCGGGACCCACCTGGTCGAAGCATACGTAGCGTTGTCATTCTGACCGCGAACGTGTACGTACATATATACTGGTGGATGTAGAGGCACGCACGTGTCGTAGTAGAGGCGGCCAGGGTGCAAGAAAGAAAATACGGCCACGTATGTTGTAACTGCATCTAGTGCCACCCCTAGTTGGTTTTGGAGTATTGACGACAAACCTAGTTGAGGGACTAATGTGTTTGTGAGAATTGCAGGATAACACAGGTAGAAGTCCCTCATTGATTCGGTTTTACTACCAGATATGACCCCTAAAAATGTATGAAGACATTGAAGTCAAAGGTGGTATATGAAGATATTCACATTGAAGACTATGACAAGAGAAGACACGATATGAAGCCTATGGAGCTCGAAGACTTAGATCTTTCGTAGTTCTTTTTCTTTTGTGTTGAGTCATAGGAACCACCGTACTGTTAAGTGGGGTCCAGGAGAACCAGTCAGAATGACTGAAGTGATGCCTAAATCAAAAACCTATGTCTTCGAGTGAAGACTATGAAAGCGAATCTTGTCCAGAGTCGGACAAGTCAGCTTTGCTTGTAGCCCAAGTAAAGTTGCCGCCTGAGTTTGAAATCTAACCGTTGGGACACATGTCAGTTCCTTAGTGACCCAGGGTCATTTTGGACAAATCATGTCGGGTTGCCAAGTGGCTATAAATAGCCCACCCCCTACAACCATAAACGGTTGGCTGCTCAGATAGAAAGTACGGCTTTTGTCGTTTGAGAGCAACCCACCTCGAAGCCTTTGAGAGAGAATTCCTTGAGAGGATAAAAGCCCTAACCACCAGAGCCAGAGAGAATTGGGCATCACTTAAGTCTTCTTGTCTGTGTGATCTGAAGACTTTTTACACTTGAGGACTGTGCATCCTCCAGCCGGTTAGGCGTCGTGTTCTGAGCTTCCAAGAGACATTGTGGATTGCCAGTGAACGAAGTCTGTGAAGGTTTGGGAGTCTACCTTGAAGACTTACCAGAGTGATTGGGCGAGGTCTATGTGACCTTAGCTCAAGGAGAATACGGTGAGGACTGGGTGTCCTGAGCTACGTGTTCAGGACTGGGTGTCCGGGACTGTGTGTCCTAAGGTTTAAATACCTAGCCGCTCCAACCAGACGTATAGTTGTCACAGCAACTGGAACTGGTCCAACACATCATTGTCTTCAACGAGTCACTGGTTTCATCTTCACTTCCTTTTACTTACTGATTACTCATTGTGAAGTCATTGCATGTCTGTTCTATCTTTTGTCTTCACAATGTGAGTGTACGATCTGTTTGGCTTCATAATATCTTCCTACCTGATCCTTATTACACTACATCTATTTGTCACTGTGCTTTTACTCTGTTGATACTTGACCATGGCTTGCCTAGTGTAGTCTAACTTCCGCTGCATAGTAATAGGCATATCTCTACTGTTTGTCTTCATAACTTCCACGTTTTGAAGACTTTCATAAAAATCGCCTATTCACCCCCCCTCTAGTCGATATAACGCACTTTCAATTGGTATCAGAGCAAGGTGCTCCCTTGTTCTGTGTGATTCGGTTTAACCACCTGGAGTTTTAGCTATGTCGACTGCAGGGATAATTAAAGTCTCCGCTGTGTGCCCCGTCTTCGATGGAACTGAATATCCCTACTGGAAGAATAAGATGCGTATGCATCTTGAAGCCATTGACGTCGACCTATGGTATGTTGTCGAGAACAGCGTTCCCAAGGCCGGAGAAGGTGTCACTGCTGCTGATGTCAAGAAATTCGTTCAACTGGACTCTACTGCCAAGAATATCATCTGTGGTCATCTGACCAAAGGACAGTATGGCCGTGTGAGTGCTTTGAAGACATCCAAGCTGGTCTAGGACTGGCTCTCCAAGGTTAATGAAGGCATCTCAACCCAGAGAGATCAGAGAATCAGTGTTCTTCGCAACCTCTTCAACCGCTTCAAGCGAAATGACAATGAGAATGTCCAGCACACATTTGACCGACTCACTGACATCACCAATGAGCTTCAAGCCCTCGGCGCCACTGAGATTACCAAACACGAAATTGTCAAGATGCTGCTAAGATCACTTGATAGTTCGTTTGACATCTTGGCCCTGATGATTCAAGAACGTCCTGATTTCAAGACACTCGATCCGTCTGACATACTTGAGAGGCTCAACACACATGAGTTTCAGCTTTCGGAGAAAAGAGAGATCGACGGTCCAAACTATGGGCGAACTCGTGACTTGAAGGCAAAAGCTGTCTCCTCATCTGAAGAAGAATCTGACAGCAGTTCTGATGACCCTGAAGACATTGGAAGGGAACTTGCTATGCTTGTCAAGAAGTTCCAAAAATTCACCAAGAAGAAAGGCTTCAGAAAGTCTTCCCGATCAAGTTCAAGGAATGATGAAGCTCCTGCTCATTACTACAAGAAGAAAACATGTCACAAGTGCAAGAAACTTGGCCACTTCATCTCTGAGTGTCCACAGTGGGACAATGAGAACAAAAAGAAGAAGAAAGAGCAAGGAATATGACTCTGACGACAAGAAGAAGAAGAAGAAATACTCAAAGTCTTCTTCCAAGTCTTCCTCAAAGTCTTCATCACACAAGAAGAGCTCATCTGGCAAGGCACGTGCGTTTGTTGGCAAGGAAATGGATTCAGAGGAGGAGTCTGCTTCTGAGGAGGCGGAGGTGGAGTCTGAGGAGGAATCCGACTCAGGCGTCGCAAGTCTGGCTACAACATACGTTGCCAAGTCCATCTTCAACACTGAAGACAATGACTTCATCACCGACACAGATGCAAATGACAAGGACTACTCCGCTTCTACCTACTGCTTCATGGCTCACAGTGCAAAGGTAAACACACGCACTACTCACTATCAAACATCTAGTGACGATGACTCTGATTGTGGTTCAAAACCTAGCTACAAAACACTTGCTAAAATTGCAACTGAACAATAGAAAGCTATGGAACATATTCAAAAACTGTTAGACAGAAGCGATGATCTGTTAGGTGCTGAAATGACTCGATCTGAATCCTTAATTGAAGACATAAAAAATCTTCACGTTAAGTATCAGGAACTTGAAAGTCGTCATGAAACTCTCTCAACAACTCATGAAAAGCTTTCCTATGATTATCTTCAAAGGAAGCAAGATCTTGAAAAATTGTGAGCGGTTCATGAAGATCTTCAAACGGAAAACGAGTCACTTCGCGCCAAACAGATCAGTCCCGCTCAGGAAGGATTTGAACCACCATGTCTTAAATGCATTGAGCGTGATAATGCTACTTCTGTTGCTGAATGTTCTACTGCTACTGCTGTTGCAATATCTTCAACTGTTGATGCGGTAACTAACCCCTCTGCTGAGGATACCACCGCTATTGCTGATGAGAATGCTAGGTTGAAGACATTGCTTCAAACAGGGATGTACAAAAGTCTTAAAGGACATCAGACGCTATGTGATGTCCTGAAAAAGCAGATTCTGAACCGAAACCCTAGGAAAGAGGGTGTAGGGTTCGTAAGGAAAATGAATGCAGATGGCTCTTACTGGAAACCTGAGTAGTACCCCAAAACCATGTGGGTTGCTGCAAAGGAACCTTCAGCAGATCCATCCAATCTATCTGGCTTCACTTGTGCTAACCCCATTATCATTGATGAATCCTTTGATGCAAACTATATACTGTTTAAGAATCAGAATGGTGAAGTGTTTGCCAGGTACATTGGTACTAACTGCAGGAATGGATCGCCTATGAAGAAGATCTGGGTTCCGAAAAGGTGTCTGGAGAGTCTTCCTGTGAATGTCATCATGACACCTCACGTGAAGAAGACAAACCTCAGACCAAAGGCTTCATACGGTCGAAAGGCTTCATACAGATAGAGGACTCACCTGAGTCAAACTAACGCAAATGTTTTGCAGGAAAATCATACTCAGGCATATGAATATGAGAGCGGTTCATCAAACCGCCATGTTCATAAGACCAAAAACTATTCTACTTATTCTTATGAGTACTATTGTCCGCCTGCAAGACTGTTTGCAAAGGCTTCAAAGCCAAAATTCTCAGATGCTGCACTTAGACTTATTGCTTCTAAGCCACCCTTGAAGATGTGGGTGGTTAAGAAGGCTTAACTCTCTTTTGCAGGGAAAGGTCTCCAACAGAAAACCAAAATCGTCTGACGCTATTGCTGGGGACCTTAAACATCTTGTAGGGCGCAAGATCAAATGCCCAAATGGTCTTACTATGTACTTCGTACCTGAATCGCTTCCTACTCTCCCTATTAGTCCTAACCTGGATCTAAGCTTTCATAACCCACTAGTTCGTCAAATGTTTTTGCTTCACAATGCTCTTGGTGAAGCCTATCCCCCTAACTGCATTGTAGGGTACGACACCAGCGTCTTCAGAATTGATTATTTATAGTGGGTGTACAAATCACATGACTGGCAAAAGAAGTCTTCTTATGGACTCAACTTTACGTCCATCCGACAAGAGCCACATCACATTTGCTGACACTGGTAAAAGTAAGGTATTGGGTCTAGGTAGAGTTGCAATCTCAAGGGATCAACACATGGATAAAGTCATGCTTGTTGAATCCCTTGGCTTCAACTTAATGTCTATCTCAATGCTTTGCGATTTGAACATGATCGTAATGTTTGGAAAATATCGTTGCCTTGTACTAATGGAATCTGACAAGTCTCTAGTGTTTGAAGGGTATCGAAAAGATGATTTGTACGTGGTAGATTTCTCAGCAGGGCCACAGCTTGCAGTATGTCTTCTAGCAAAGGCTTCAGAATGCTGGCTATGGCATCGGAGGCTTGGACATGCTGGCATGAGGAACCTCCACACCCTTGCGAAGAAGAAGCATGTCATAGGCATCGAGGGCGTCAAGTTCAAGAAAGACCATTTATGCGGTGCCTGTGAAGCAGGGAAGATGACGAGGGCCAAACATCTCTCGAAGACAATCATGACTACTACTCAACCCTTCGAACTGCTTCACATGGATCTTTTTGGTCCCACTCATTACTCAACTCTAACTACTACTGCTTGCCTCTATGGCTTCGTTATTGTTGATGATTATTCTAGATATACTTGGGTGCACATAATCCTTTACAAGACTAAAGTGTAGGATGTCTTCAGGCGCTTCGCCAATCGAGCTATGAACAATTTTGGCGCCAAGATAAAGCACATCATAAGTGACAATGGCACTGAATTCAAGAACACTGGCCTTGATACATATCTTGATACCTTGGGCATCACACATGAATTCTCAGCCCCGTACACCCCACAGCAGAATGGCGTCGTCGAACGCAAGAACAGAACACTAATTGAGATGGCCAGAACGATGCTAGATGAATACATGACCCCAAGAAAATTCTGGCCCGAAGCCATTGATACTGCATGCCATACAATCAATCGTGTTTATCTTCACAAGCTACTAAACAAGACATCTTATGAGCTCCTTACTGGCAAAAAGCCAAATGTCAGTTACTTCAGAGTATTTGGCGCAAGGTGCTGGATCAAGGACCCACATCACACCTCAAAATTTGCACCAAAAGCACATGAGGGTTTTATGCTTGGATATGGAAAGGATTCGCACTCCTACAGAGTCTTCAATCTCTTTCATTACAAAGTAGTTGAAACAGTGGATGTGCGGTTCGATGAGACCAACGGATCACAAAGAGAGCAGCTGCCAAGTGTGCTAGATGAAGTTCCATCCAGTGAATCAATCAAGCTAATGGGAACTGGAGAAATTATACCTTCTAAAGCTAATCTTGAAGAAGAACTTATCGTTTCAGCACCTGATCAACATGAAGACAATGCTCATCCTGAAGACATTCCTTCCAACAACGACAATGGACAGCCAGAGCAAAGTCTTCGCACTGTACATCCTCGCGTTGCCAATGAAGTGCAGATTGAAAGAATAATTGATAGCATCAATGCACCTGGTCCACTCACTCGTTCAAGGGCAACTCAGCTAGCAAATTTCTGTGGGCACTTCGCATTCGTCTCAATATCAGAACCCAAGAAAGTTGAAGAAGCCTTCATGGAACCTGAATGGATTCAAGCTATGCAAGAAGAGCTTCAACAGTTTGAGCTAAATAATGTATGGGAACTGGTTAAGCATCCTGATCCATGGAAGCACAATATAATAGGCACCAAATGGATATACCGCAACAAGCAAGATGAGCATGGTCAAGTTGTCAGAAACAAAGCTCGTCTCGTTGCTCAAGGATGTACTCAAGTGGAAGGCGTTGACTTCGATGAAACATTTGCTCCTGTGGCTAGGCTTGAAGCCATACGCATACTGCTGGCCTATGTAAATCATCATAACATACTTCTATATCAAATGGATGTGAAGAGTGCCTTTCTCAATGGCAAGATTGAAGAAGAAGTGTATGTTGCACAACCGCCTGGCTTTGAAAATCCAAAACATCCTGACATGGTATACAAGCTCAACAAGGCACTGTATGGCCTCAAACAAGCCCCTAGGGCCTGGTATGACACACTCAAATACTTCCTGAAGAGCAAAGGCTTCATACCTGGTTCCCTAGATCCCACTCTTTTCACGAAGACATATGATGGTGAAATGTTTGTGTGCCAAATATATGTGGATGACATTATCTTCGGCTGCACCAATCAGAAGTACAGTGAAGAGTTTGGATATATGATGCAAGAGCAATATCAGATGTCCATGATGGGGGAGCTGAAGTTCTTCCTTGGTCTTCAAATACGACAACAACGCAATGGCATCTTCATATCTCAAGAGAAGTATCTCAAAGATTGCCTGAAGAAGTTCGGTATGCAAGACTGCAAAGGCTTCACAACACCAATGCCAGCCAAACATCATCTGGGTCCTGACGACAATGGTAAAGAGTTCGATCAAAAGGTATACTGCTCCATGATTGGTTCTTTACTTTATCTATGTGCATCTAGGCCAGATATTATGCTTAGTGTTTGCATGTGTGCTCGATTTCAAGCGGCACCAAAGGAGTCGCATCACTTAGCTATGAAGTGAATTCTTCGATATTTGGCTCACACCCCAACTCTAGGATTATGGTATCCAAAGGGCTCAGAGTTTGATGTGGTTGGATTCTCGGATGCTGATTATGCTGGTGACAAAGTTGATCGCAAGTCTACATCAAGCACATGTCACTTTCTGGGACGATCACTTGTATGTTGGTCTTCAAAGAAGCAGAACTGTGTATCTCTCTCCACTGCTGAATCTGAATACATTGCTGCTGGATCTTGCTGCGCTCAGATTCTGTGGATGAAGCAAACACTCAAGGACTATGGCATTCATCTGAAGCAAGTGCCACTTTACTGCGACAACAAAAGCGCCATCAAGATTGCCAACAACCCAGTTCAGCACTCGAAGACAAAGCACATTGAAATTCGTCATCACTTTCTCAGAGATCATGTTGTGAAGTAAGACATTGATATCATACACGTCAACACTGAAGAGCAATTGGCAGATATCTTTACCAAGCCCTTGGATGAGAACAGGTTTTGCAAGTTACGATGTGAGCTAAATATCCTGGAATCCTCAAATGTCCTGTGATCAGGCACACATCCTAACCCTTATGCATATTGATGACTTAGATGTGCAACACATGAAGTGAAGTATATCTTCAATCAATGAAGACATACATTCTAAGTGTGAATACATTAACGTGGAATTTGACTTCGGAGTGCCACGATAATTGTGCGCCGTGTCTGGGTCTAATACTTCCTATACGGTGGGTAATGCCACCACCAAACATTCTGTTTTGAAGTGTTTCACTCATGGCGTTACCTTGCAATGTCTTCACATTTGGTTTGTCTTCGAACTCAACATATTTTCATGATTATCTTCACTATGTTGATTATAGATATATACATATATATATGCTATTGTTCTGTCCTCTACAGCATTCACTTATAGCTATGTCTTCGTGTTGAATCTTTTGAACTAAGTGAATGTGATCGGACCCCAACTTCTCTATGCTTTCTATCTCAAACTCTATCTCTCCAAGTCATATGCATTCCATTGAAACTATCGAATGTCTTCTCTGCGTCCTTGTCAGCAGAAGATACCGAGACAACCATTAAGTCCGTTTTCAATGCTCATTCCTCCACATGAAATCCGAAGAAGTAGGAACGACCACCCGACAATCCAGGCGTGCGTGGGACGTGGAACAAACCCCAAAATTCCGCATACTGGCCACGTGTTCCTCAGATGCGAATCGCCAGGGGCACCTGTGTAATAGCACAGTGCCGCCCCTGTGCCTATAAATACACACTCACAGCGGTAATTATCTCTTCTTCCACCCTCGCACAAACCCTAGCGCCACCGCTAGCTTTCGACGACGCCGGCGACGAAGCGCTTCGCTGCCGCAACCTCTCCGACGCCGTATTCACGCCGACCGCGGACATCGTCCTCTCCGCCGTCGCCATAGGTCTCCTCCGTCGCCAAGTTAGGGCACGGAAGAGTGAACTGCTCGGCCTCATCTCCCACTCCATCTAGCAGTTCTCAGTGTGGTAAATAAAACTCCCTTTTTACAGCACCGTTGATCCTATTGATCGGTCACTTTCTACCACAAGCAGTTTCTATTCACACAAGCTAGATCTCTCTCAAACTGCATCTCATAACATGCCTAGTATATTCACGTATGCGTCACAAAGTAGTTAGATTCCTCACTTGTACTGATCTGTGGGTTCGTAAAAATCTGGAACCAACTTCTTATCTATGAGTGAATGTCTTCGCACGATGAGGTCAATGTCTTCTAAACTGATTTATCTTCAAAATCTTCTGAGAATGCATATGACCTCTTCCCCTTCCTTCACACCTTAATGCTGTCACAGGTACATGTCCGTGGGAGAATCCTTTGGTTCTCATAGTCTGCATTCATTTGCAGAATTCTTACAGCAACACATAAATTCTCCTGAAGCCAGTTCCTGTTGGTCCAGCAAGAGAAAGCCTTTGAAGCCTTTGAACGTCTTGAAGCCTTTCAAGTTAAAGTTTATGGCTTCAGAGAAAGCAGCAAGGAAGGGGGGCAGACAACGTCGTGGCAGAACATCCAGAGATCTTCCTGATGAACTCGCAGAAATGTATAAGACAGATCCTGAAGAGGATTATGGTCAGCGCAAGACCCGAATCCAATGGATTCGACGCTATTGGGCAGAACAATGGTTGAAATACCGCTTCACAACCCAAGAGTATGCTGAAAAAGTGCCATCAAAAGACCGTGGGGAGACATCTTATACAAGAATCTTCAACCCAGGTCCAGAGATGAAGCTATTGCCCAAAGCTTCTATCCATGCATGGTTCGTGGGCCACAGCCTAATGATGCACATCCGTCGTCACTACTCTGGTGTCGTGACGACAATCTGTTCAAGCGCAACTTCCAGTTTGCCCAAAACTCAGCGAAGCAGAACAAGAAGAAATTTGGGTTAGACTTCAACCCTGGTCCCTCAGCACCAAGGGCAGATGGCACACGAGAAGCAGAACCCAATGTCATCGGTCCTTATGCAAACCTTGAAGGCCTCATCACCCGCATCTTAGTTCAAGGGACCGCAGTGAATGAGCCTCCAGCCGACTCTGAATCAGAAGAAGCTCCTGCAGTGCTGAAGCCAAAGAAGATGAAGAAGCCTAAAACTTCAAAGCCTGCCTCTTCACCGAAAATCTCAAGGGCGAAGCCATTGGCAATTGCACCTCCTAAAGACAGTGTGCAGTCTGAAGATTTATCACGCGTCTCCAGGCCCCAGAAGGCCAAGATGCCTCTGTCTCACACTGGCAAAGAGCTAACAGCTGCTGCCATCCTGCGCAATGAAGACATTGATCTGTCAAGTGATGAAGATCTTGCAGATGACGCTCTTGAGCAGCTCATCAAGAGCAAAGAAGAAGCAGAAATCTTCAATGATCTGCCTCTCTTTGATGTCACCATCATCCACAGCTTCATTGACGAGTGGTTTGACACGCCAAACATCAGCTTTGAAGATCTGCAGCTACCTATTGGCCTCAGTGTTGCCTTCCAAGGTGCCATTACTTCAGAACTTGCTATTGCCCAGCGCATAGTTGAACTGAAGCAGAAAATTGACTATGAAAAGGCTCAGTTCAAGAAGCATATGGCAAGAACTTCAAGACAATGATGCACGAGCTCAAGGAAGCCTTTGTGAAGAAGCGTGCAGAAGCTCAGGGCTCGCGTGAGCGCATGAAGACTCTGGCTGACAGATGTGTGCAAGCCTATAATGAGGCTGAGAAGCGCAAGGCACTTGGGCGTCCTGGCATCGACCCCAGGATGGCCGCAAAGAAGAAGAAGAAGCCTGCTACGGCTGAATCTGATGCACCAAGGCAAGAAGCAGTTCCGATTGTCTTCCCAACAAGAATGACTGGCTCGAAGCCAAAGAGCCGGTCAACAGCTTCAGAGCTCAAGAAGACAAGAACTGCTGAGGCTGAAGCCAGGAAGAGGAAAAGCTCTGAAGCCTCTCCTACTGCCCCCAGCAAGAAAAAGAGAAAGGCCAAGAAAGCTCGGGCTGCTCCCACAGAGCCCTTGATAGTTGAACCCATTTCTATGGTTCACCCTGACGCAGAACATCAACTGACGATTCATGAGCCTGCTTCCACAGAGGCTCCTAAAGCTGAAGACATTCCAGCAGCTGATCCCATCGCTGCTGAAGACATTGGTCATCGTGACAATGTAGAAGATGATGCAGCCCTTCCTCAGTTAGAACACAGCGAACTCATCAGTGTTGGTCATCCACTGACGCCAATTGCACATGATGCTTCATGGGCGGATCGCCCTCAAGAGGAAGAAGACTATGAGGCCCAGCCCACTCCAACCCCACAGGTGTCGTCTGCGTTCCGCAGGCTTCGCAAAGGTCCAAGGCCTCAAGTCTATGCTGAAGACATTCCGGCTGCATCAGCCGCAGAAGAAGAAGTACCACAAGAGCCCACTCCTCTGCTCCACCAAGAAGCAGTTCTCCAGGAGAACGTGCCTGTGACCGACCCTCCAGCTCGTCAAGTGGAGGATGAAAATCTTGAGGCTGCCACAACCAACAACGAAGCTAATGTGGAGCCCTCCCCAGCAAAAGCTTCAGAAGACAGCGAAGCCACTGAACCCGCCACTTCTGTTCCTGAGTCTGCTGCCGGTCCCCAATTCAACTATCATGTTGAGCACAGGCCTCAGGTCCAGAAGCCAATCCCAAGACTACCAAGGTTTCCAGGTCCTGCATTAGCACCTGGCTCCTTCAACATCAATGGCTTCAGGGCAGACAACACATTCTTCGATAGCTCTAGGAACCCCTACTCAAGGGAACGGATATCATCTGATCGGTTCTGGAGCTATCCTCAGTGAAGCTATTACTCTTGCATTCTTTACAACCAAGGTCGCATCTTCCCACACAAGCGCCTTGACATTGAAGCTGTAGCTAGTCTGCCCTGTCTAGAAGAAGCGTTGGATTGCTTCAAGCAAGTGGGTCTGCTGCAGTTTGTCACTGATGAAGAGCATTGGAATGAAGAGCTACTGCTACAATTCTATGCCAAACTTCACATCAAAGGGTATAGCAGAGATCCAAAGACTTGGGTCCTGGAGTGGATGACTGGCAATGTTCATCACGAAGCCAATGCATTTGACATCATTGAGCTCACTAGCTTGCCCACTCCTGGCGATCTCTTCGAGCAAGGCTGTCAGCTGCATACTGAATCTATTGAGAGCATCTTTCAGCGGCCAGAACCCAATATGAGTCAAATGCTCAGCATGATGAAGCCAATGCCCCCAGATGCTGCGCATCCCACAGAGTTCTTCGTTGAAGACCTTGAGTACCTGCCCAGAACCATCTATCACATCATCAGGCGAACTCTCTGGCCTATCAAAGGGCACTCTCCAAATGCCAAGCTTCAGGGTGCAATGAAGACTTTGGTCTTCTATATACTTCATGGCAAATGCTTCAATGCACAGGACTTCTTCATATGCCAACTTGCTGCATCAGGCATGGATCTGTTTGGTTTGAAGTTCTATGCCCCTTGGGTCATGCGGCTGATCAAGCTACACTCCGCCATCAAGTATCAGCCCTCAGCCCGCAACCATCGGATCTTCTTGCCTGACGTGGACATGTCGACTGAAGCCATATATTCTGAGCCTGCCAAGCAACCTCTAAGTCTTCAGAATGCAGAACATCAGAGTTTTACACAGAATGTTGAAGGCGTTGAAGCTTCTCGGGTGTATCCTTTGGCTGGCACTACACGTGTACCACACCCTGCTTCAACTGAAGCCACTGACAGTGCCACTGCTTCAAGACCCAAGAAGCGCACTCGTGTTCTCAACGACCGAGAGCTTCTTGTGGCCCTACATCAGAAACAAGATAGGCATCATGACTGGCTGAAGCGTCAGATGAAAAGCCTCTTGGTGGATGTTAATCGCACTTGAAATCTTGCCACCAAGAATGCTTTCGTTGCCCATGAAACCTGTCGCCGCACATGGAAAGGGCTAACGATGATGCTTTCTGAAGCTAATCTTCAAGAGGATGGCTTCACTGAGAGATTCAAGTTTGACTCCACACCTCCTCGAAGGGCTGTGCTGCTAGGAACTCCATCCCTTGAAGACTCTGAGTTCTCTTCCTCTGCTGCCACAGTCACTGCCAGAATTATTGAGGAAGAAGACGATGCTACTCCACCGCCATATCCTTCAGCACCTCCAAGCTCTTATGCACCGCCAAACAACACCAACAACCCTGCTACTTCACCTACTCCTCATGGGAACGAGTAGAGACTCTATGTCTTCGAACCTTTTTGGTCATTACTGACAAAAGGGGGAGAAGCATATGAGATTGATAGTCTTCAAGCGGGTCCATATGGGCGGGTGCTTTATATTTTGCTTCGTGCTTACAACTCTCGTTTTTGTTACATTTGGTTCTTATGAGTTGTAACACTTAAACTAGATGGTCGTCTGCTACTTATTTGCCACCTTGTTTTGCGAAGATAAATTCCGCATGTGTGACGATAAATTCCGCACTTAGCTCATTCTGCAGACGTCCATTTTCCATTATGCATGTCATTATCTTCATATACTTTCACATGCATAGTGGATTTTCATCATAAGTTGAGGTGGATCTCCACAAGTACAACCTTCCATGTGAATTTGCATTCCAAAAGCAAATTAAGTCAAATGCACATCTTCAGGGGGAGCCCTTGCAACCTATGAAGACAATTCCTTATTCTTTAACAATTTCACAGATTATATTCCCCGTTGAAAACTTCAACTAGTTTGTCATCAATCACCAAAAAGGGGGAGATTGTAAGTGCATCTAGTGCTACCCCTAGTTGGTTTTGGAGTATTGACGACAAACCTAGTTGAGGGACTAATGTGTTTGTGAGAATTGTAGGATAACACAGGTAGAAGTCCCTCATTGATTCGGTTTTACTACCAGAGATGACCCCTAAAAATGTATGAAGACATTGAAGTCAAAGGTGGTATATGAAGATATTCACATTGAAGACTATGACAAGAGAAGACACGATATGAAGCCTATGGAGCTCGAAGACTTAGATCTTTCGTAGTTCTTTTTCTTTTGTGTTGAGTCATAGGAACCACCGTACTGTTAAGTGGGGTCCAGGAGAACCAGTCAGAATGACTGAAGTGATGCCTAAATCAAAAACCTATGTCTTCGAGTGAAGACTATGAAAGCGAATCTTGTCCAGAGTCGGACAAGTCAGCTTTGCTTGTAGCCCAAGTAAAGTTGCCGCGTGAGTTTGAAATCTGACCGTTGGGACACGTGTCAGTCCCTTAGTGACCCAGGGTCATTTCAGACAAATCAGGTCGGGTTGCCAAGTGGCTATAAATAGCCCACCCCCTACAACCATAAACAGTTGGCTGCTCAGATAGAAAGTACGGCTTTTGTCGTTTGAGAGCAACCCACCTCGAAGCCTTTGAGAGAGAATTCCTTGAGAGGATAAAAGCCCTAACCACCAGAGCCAGAGAGAATTGGGCATCACTTAAGTCTTCTTGTCTGTGAGATCTGAAGACTTTTTACACTTGAGGACTGTGCATCCTCCAGCCGGTTAGGCGTCGCGTTCTGAGATTCCAAGAGACATTGTGGATTGCCAGTGAACGAAGTCTATGAAGGTTTGGGAGTCTACCTTGAAGACTTACCAGAGTGATTGGGCGAGGTCTATGTGACCTTAGCTCAAGGAGAATACGGTGAGGACTGGGTGTCCTGAGCTGCGTGTTCAGGACTGTGTGTCCGGGACTGTGTGTCCTAAGGTTTAAATACCTAGCCGCTCCAACCAGATGTACAATTGTCACAACAACTGGAACTGGTCCAACACATCATTGTCTTCAACGAGTCACTGGTTTCATCTTCACTTCCTTTTACTTACTGATTACTCATTGTGAAGTCATTGCATGTCTGTTTTATCTTTTGTCTTCACAACATGAGTGTATGATCTGTTCGGCTTCATAATATCTTCCTACCTGATCCTTATTACACTACAGCTATTTGTCACTGCGCTTTCACTCTATTGATACTTGACCATGGCTTGCCTAGTGTAGTCTAACTTCTGGTGCATAGTAATAGGCATATCTCTACTGTTTGTCTTCATAACTTCCACGTTTTGAAGACTTTCATAAAAATCGCCTATTCACCCCCCCTCTAGTCGATATAACGCACTTTCATATGTGTACATACGGGCGGGGTCTAGAACGTCTACTCGCGCATAGGTACAACGAGGGCTCGTTGACATGGCTGGGTCGGAACGGAGAAACAGCATCGTCGTCGTGTTCATGGGGAGGCAACGGAATGCATCATGTTCATGGGGAGGCAACGGAATGCGTCGTGTTCATCGGGAGGCAACGGAACACGTGGGATCCAACCGGCTGGGTCGGAACGGAATGCATGGTCGTGTTCATCGGGAGGGCTTGGACGGAACAGGCAATGGAAACGAGGCCTGGCATACCGCAAAACAGAGGGAACAGCCTTGTATTCGACCGGACATGTTCAAAACAGGATCATGTTCATTGGGAGGGGTCTGGCGTACCATAAAACGGAGGAAACGTACCTCCTACGGTCAAAACGGGGGTCCTATTGATCGGGAGGGGTGTGGCGTACCGCAAGACGGACGAAATGGACTTGTGTTGGAGCGCTACGGTCGAAACGGGGGTCCTGTTCATCGGGAGGGGTGTGGCGTACCGCAAAACGGGACTCCACGGGATACTGTTCATCTCTACCGTCGACCCCCTCCAACCTCCACGAGCTACTGTTCATCCACCGTCGACCTCCTCCAGCCTCCACCTGCAACTATTCATCCACGGGCTCCTGTTCATCCAGCCTCCACCGTGCGCTACTCCATCGGCTACTATTCTACCAGCCCTCTCCATGGGCTCCTATTCAACCACCCCTCGACGGGCTACTGTTCATCCTGCCCTCCACCGTCTACTGTTCATCCTGCCCTCCACGGGGTGGTCCTGTTCATCCAGCCCTCCACGGGGTGGTCCTGTTCATCCAGCCCTCCACGGGGTCCTGTTCATCCAGCCCCAACCGGCTTGATCGATTGGGGTCCTGTTCATCCAGAGGCAACACCACGGGGTCCTGTTCGTCCACCCCCACCGATAACTGTTCATCCGAACCCCCTCCCCCCCGCAACGCTCACTGTTCATCCAGAGGCAGTATCGATCGGCTTCAGTTAGCAGCAGTAGCGAAGGAATCGCTCGATCGGGTTCAGTTAACAGCCATCGATCGATCGCTCGGGTTCAGTAACGCGTAGCCTGCAGTGCAATCGCTCGGGTTCAGTTAGAGCCCAACGCCTCGCTTGGGTTTAGTTAGAGCCAACGCCTCGCACACACACACGTACGTGTACGAGAGAAACGCGCATCGCTCGGCCCCGACCTCCCACCGTAACCGGGAACTCCCCGAAAGTTTCCTCGCCCTCGCTTCTACCACGGTTTTTTCCGTCATCGACGGCCCAAAGAATGTCATGGAGCTGCGTCTCCGGCCAGCCCAGGATGAAAAGCCCATTTTTTGTCATAATTTTTTATCATAGAAGTAGGAGCCCACCACATCTATGATGATACCGGGTTTTGTCAAAATTATCGTCATAGAAGTGTCATATGTATGACAGAAAAAAAATTCGTTCGGCCCAAAATGTCACGGATGTGTCTTTTTTTTGTAGTGATTGTGTGTCCACCAATCATGTACTTTGCGAGGTAATCTTTAGTGAACTACTTTGAACGAAAAAAATTCAGACATCATTGTCAAACAACTCATTATCGGCAGTAAAAAGAGCTGTAGAGTTTATAGTTACCATCCTATAGCTCAATGTTGTGTTGGATAGAGCATAAACAAATAATTTGCTTGCCACCATTCGTATCTTTTTGCTAATAATCCTTACCAGTTTCCTCACTTGATGCTTGTTCATGAATATCTCATTGCCCCATATGCAAAAAGGGTCGATGCGTGGATCCTTGCTAAGGGCTTATGTACCTACAAGCAACAAGTCAATATTAGAAGCTAATTAACAAGTGTCCAGGCTGGATGTATATGCACTACATTACGAAACGACGGGGGAAGTACAAGCCGAGGGATGAAACTAACCTCGGCGTAAAATGGTGGCCACTCCCGTTGTTGTCATGCATAAGTAGTGGAAAAGCATGATAACTACAGCAACCTTAACATCAAACAAATATAGCAAAGGTAAACACCATCATCTCCAAATGATATCTTGAATGTGTTGGTTTCAGCATGCTGTTAAAGAAGATATAAAATGGAAGGCAATGTTACCGACAACAGGCTTAATAGCCATCAAATATTGCAATTCAAACTGTTATTGTTGAAAATGAATAGAACGTAGGTAATGCTTAAACATCACACTGGATAAATGTGTAGAACTAAAATAAAGGGCATGTGTTAACTACACCAGGCATAACTGGAACCAAATATAGCCGTTCAAACTAGTATTGATGCAGTCGAGCGGCACAGTTACAACTTGCACATAATGAACATCACATTGTGAACGACTGAAATAAAGAAGGCATAAATGATCAATATAACGACCAAATATAGCCATTGAAAACTGGACAGAGTCTCACTTCAACTATCGTAACAAGCAAATACAGATAAAGAGGGCATATGCTTGAAAACTGGACAAATGCTCACTGCAACCAACCTCACAAGTAAATACAGATAAACAAGGCATCTGCTTGAAAGCTGGACAAATGCTCACTGCAAACAACCTAACAATCAAATACAGATAAACGAAGCATCTGCTTGATAACTGGACAAATGCCCACTGCAACCAACCTAAGAACCAAATACATATATACAAGGCATCTGCTCGATAACTAGAAAAATGCTCACTGCAACCAACCTAACAACCAAATACACATAAACAAGGCATCTACACACTATAAACAACCAATATAGCCATTCGTGAAACTGAAGTGGAAAATTAATACTTAAACATCACATAACCCTATTGAATAATACAATTTTGCATAACTGAAATAATTAAACACGGCACAGTTAAAGCACCGCACGGCAAATGCTACTGCAACAAAAGGTACGGGTTGGGAAGATAGAAAAGGTAAGATTTGCTGATAGGATGTTGCCTCACATATCATGGAAAGGATCCTTCCAGTTGGAATAGCACAGACACATGGTGCACTCTCTGATGTCACAGATGGGATGTTTCACCTTGGAAGAACCTTTGTGGGTGCCCTCCTCATGGTCGTGGTCGATGAGATCTGACTTGGCAATTGAGGATCCCAAATGGGCTTGCTAGCGTACAAGGATCACAAATCCTTGAGCGCTTGGCAGAGGAGACCAGCGGCAGGGCCGTCGAAGAGAACGACGGCAGTCGAACCAGAGGGGTTGGCTATGGACCACTTAACATGTGACATGGCCCATGTGAAGCCATCGCTGTCGACGAGCTTGATGTCGTAGCGAGCTCTCCCGAGATATAGTAATATGCTAGCCCGCTGACATGAAGCCTTCGGCATGGCAACGTAGTCAACATCCTCGCCGACTTCCGCGGCGACGTGTTGCTCAGGGATCGACAGGTCGGGGCGAACGGCAGCCACCACGCCAACGTCCGCCGGAGAGGCCATGACAAACCTCTTCTTGGCCGAACGCTCGTCGGGCTCCGCTGGATACGTGGTCGAGCTTAGGCTCCGACATTCTGGAGCAAGGGAAGTGGATCTGGCGGAGAGGGACACTGCAGGCCTCATCTAAATACACAGGGGAGTGGGGCGACGGTATGGGAATCGTTGGGTAACCTGAACTTTATTATCTAAGCTAGGAGGAATAGGCGGACATCCAGGGGTTGGCGGCGGCGCCGATGGTGGCGGTGGCGGCGAGCTAGGGTTCGAGGGGGGGGGGAGAGGCCCGGGTGAGGGACTATGGTGGGGGCGTGATTCGTCTCCAACGTATCTACTTTTCCAAACACTTTTGCCCTTGTTTTGGACTCTAACTTGTATGATTTGAATGGAACTAACCCGGACTGATGCTGTTTTCAGTAGAATTACCATGGTGTTATTTATGTGCAGGAGCAAACGTTCTCGGAATGACCTGAAACTTCACGGAGCCACTTTTCAGAAAATAAGAAAAAAACCTGCAAAAGATGAAGGCCAGGGGGCCCACCACCTCTCCACAAGGGTGGGGGCGCGCCTACCCCCTAGGGCACTCCCCCTACCTCGTGGGCCCCCTGTTGCCTGTCCAACTCCAACTCCAACTCCATATATTGAGTTTCGAGGAGAGAAAAATCAGAGAGAAGAAATCATCGCGTTTTACGATATGGAGCCGCCGCCAAGCCCTAAAACCTCTCGGGAGGGCTGATCTGGAGTCTGTTCGGGGCTCCGCAGAGGGGAATCCATCGCCATCGTCATCATCAACCATCCTCCATCACCAATTTCATGATGCTCACTGCCGTGCGTGAGTAATTCCATCGTAGGCTTACTGGACGGTGATGGGTTGGATGGGATCTATCATGTAATCGAGTTAGTTTTGTTAGGGTTTGATCCCTAGTATCCACTATGTTCTGAGATTGATGTTGCTATGACTTTGCTATGCTTAATGCTTGTCACTAGGGCCCGAGTGCCATGATTTCAGATCTGAACCTATTATGTTTTCATCAATATATGAGTGTTCTTGATCCTATCTTGCAAGTATATAGTCACCTATTATGTGTTATGATCCGTTAACCCCGAACTGACAATAATCGGGATACTTACCGGTGATGACCGTAGTTTGAGGAGTTCATGTATTCACTATGTGTTAATGCTTTGTTTCGGTTCTCTATTAAAACGAGGCCTTAATATCCCTTAGTTTCTGCAAGGACCCCGCTGCCATAGGAGGGTAGGACAAAAGATGTCATGCAAGTTCTTTTCCATAAGCACGTATGACTATGTTCAGAATACATGCCTACATTATATCAATGAACTGGAGCTAGTTCTGTGTCACCCTAGGTTATGACTGTTACATGCTGAACCGCATCCGGCATAATTCTCCATCACTGATCCGTTGCCCACGAGCTTTCCATATATTGTTCTTCGCTTATTTACTTTCCCGTTGCTATTGCTATCATCACTACAAAATACCAAAAACATTACTTTTATTAATGTTACCTTTTGCTACCGTTATCACTACTATCATATTACTTTGCTACTAAACACTTTGCTGTAGATATTAAGTTTCCAAGTGTGGTTCAATTGACAACTCAGCTGCTAATACTTGAGAGTATTCTTTGGCTCCCCTTGTGTCGAATCAATAAATTTGGGTTGAATACTTTACCATCGAAAACTGTTGCGATCCCCTATACTTGTGGGTTATCAAGACTATTTTCTAGCGTCGTTGCCGGGGAGTATAGCTCTATTCTTTGAGTCCTTGGGATATATATCTGCTTATCACTATGAAGAACTTGAGAGATCCAAAAATCAAGATCTATCCCTCAACTACGAGGGGAGGTAAGGAACTGCCATCTAGCTCTGCACTTGATTCACCTTCTATTATGAGTAAGTTCGCGACACCTACACCTGCTTCTGTTATTCATTCTGATATGTCGCATGTTATTGATGATGCCACTTCTGCTATGCATGATACTTATGATGAAACTACCTCTATGCCTGATACTACTATGCCACTTAGTGATTTTCTTGATGAACAAATTGCTAGGGCGAGAGAAATTGAAAATATTGAATCTGATGATACTGATGAAAGTGATGATGAAGAATCCCTTGTTATTCCTAAGGGTTATGTTTTTGATCAAGAAGCTTCTTTCACTATTTTAGCTTGCAAAAATAGAAATGAACTAAAAAGGTTATTAGCTAAATGGAGTAAGCAATCTCTAAGTGCTAGAATGAAACCTGACCCTGCTTTTGCTACTTCACCTATCCGTGTTACTGATAAGGATTATTAATTCCCTGTTGATCCTGATATAATTACTTTGGTTAAATCCGACCCTTTTCATGGTTATGAATCTGAAACTGGTGTGGCACATCTTACTAAGTTGAATGATATAGCCACCCTGTTCACTAAAGATGAGAGAACTCGGTACTTTTACATCCTTAAAATATTTCCGTTCTCATTAAAGGGTGATGCTAAGATATGGTTTAATTCTCTTGATCCTGGTTGTGTGCATAGTCCCCGGGATATGATTTATTACTTCTCTGCTAAATATTTCCCTGCTCATAAGAAACAAGCTGCTTTAAGGGATATATATATAATTTTGTGCAAATTGAAGAAGAGAGTCTCCCACAAGCTTGGGGGAGGCTTCTCCAATTACTTAATGCTTTGCCTGATCATCCTCTTAAGAAAAATGAAATACTTGATATCTTTTATAATGGACTAACCGATGCCTCCAGAGATTACCTGGATAGTTGTGCTGGTTCTGTTTTCAGGGAAAGAACACCGGATGAAGCTGAAATTTTATCGAACAATATGTTGACAAATGAAAACAATTGGACACCGCCAGACCCAATTCCTGAGCCTATTCCTAAACCAACTCCAAAGAAGAGGGGTATTCTATTTCTCAGTCCTGAAGATATGCAAGAGGCAAAGAAATCTATGAAAGAAAAAGGTATTAAAGCTGAAGATGTTAAGAATTTACCTTCTATTGAAGAAATACATGGTCTTAATTTACCGCCTGTTGAAGAAACATATAATCCAAATCCTTCTCCTATTGAAGAAACTCATGGTCTTGATAACCCGACACAGGTAGTAAAGGTAAATTCTCTCTACAGATATGATAAAGCTGAAATCCTATTTACTAAATTTGCTAGCCCATGCTTAGATGAGTTTGAAAAAATTATGGCTAAGCAAGAAGATTTTAATGCTTATTTTGGTAGACAATTGAAATACAATTCAAGTATGCTTGAACACTTGTGTGATTATATGGCTAATGTTAAAGCTGAACTTAAACTTATTAGTAAACATGCTTCTATGGTTACCACTCAAGTAGAACAAGTACTCAAAGCTCAAAACGATTTTCTCAATGAATTGAATAGTAAGAATAATGATTATGCTATTAGAGTGGCTACTAGAACTAGTAGAATGACTCAAGAACCTTTGTATCTTGAAGGCCACCCTAAGAGAATTGAGCAAGATTCTTAGAGAAATAAAATAGATGCACATAGTCCTTCTAAAAAGAAGAAAAAGAAAAATGATAGGACTTTGCATGCTTCTAGTGATCCTATTGTTGAAACACCTAAGAATCCAAATGATATTTCTATTTATGATGCTGAAACACAATCTGGTAATGAACCTGAAACTAGTGATAATGCTAATAATAATGTTCATAATGATGCTCAACCTAGTAATGATAATGATGTAGAAATTGAACCTGCTGTTGATCTTGATAACCCACAATCAAAGAATCAACGTTACGATAAGAAAAACTTTGTTGCTAGGAAACATGGTAAAGAAAGAGAGCCCTGGGTTCAGAAACCCGCCTTTTCCTCCCAAACCATCCAAGAAAAAGGATGATGAGGATTTTGAGCGCATTGCTGAAATGATTAGGCCTATCTTTTTGCGTATGTGATTAACTGATATGCTCAAAACAAATCCTTATGCTAAGTACATGAAGTATATTATTACAAATAAAAGAAAGATACCGGAAGCTGAAATTTCCACCATGCTTTCTAATTATACTTTTAAGGGTGGAATACCAAAGAAACTTGGAGATCCAGGAGTACCCACTATACCATGCTCCATTAAAAGAAACTATGTTAAAACTGCTTTATGTGATCTTGGAGCCGGTGTTAGTGTTATGCCTCTCTCTTTATATCGTAGACTTGATTTGAATAAGTTGACACCTACTGAAATATCTTTGCAAATGGCTGATAAATCAACTGCTATACCTGTCGGTATTTGTGAGGATGTGCCTGTTGTAGTTGCAAACGTTACTATTTTAACGGACTTTGTTATTCTTGATATTCCTGAGGACTATAGTATGTCTATTATTCTTGGAAGACCCTTTTTGGATACTGCAGGGGCTATTATTGATTGCACTAAAGGCAATGTCACTTTTCATGTTAATGGTAATGAGCATACGGTACACTTTCTGAGGAAAAAACCTCAAGTCCACAGTATCAATTCTATTAGAAAAATTCCATCAATTATATTTGGAGGTTTTGAATTTCCTCTTCCTACTATCAAGAAGAAATATGATATTCTTATTATTGGGGATGTGCATATCCCCGTTGAGGTAACATAGTGTTATTCGAAATTTCTCCAGTTCCATGTTATTCGGAATGAGTTCGTTAACAAGACTTGATCAACCTTGTTAGTGGATTCCTTTTGATGACCATGAGATGGATGAAACTAGAAGGCACAACCTTCTGTACCCCACTTTTACTTTCCGTTATTTATATTAAATAAAATTAAAATAAATATTTTTCTGTTTGTTATCTGATTATCCATGCAATATAAAAATACCCCGAAAATAAAAGTTCTCCAAATGCCCTAAAATTTAAATATGATTTTTTAGAATATTTGAGAATGTTTGGCACTGAGAACGCAGCAAGGGGGGCAACCACCTGCCCAGGAGAGTGGAGGGCGCGCCCTACCCCCTGGGCATGCCCCCCTGCCTCGTGGGCCCACTGTGGCCGTCCTCCACTTATTGTTTCACCCACACACTCCTTCTTCCTCCCCCAAACACGAATATCCAGCTCAAGCACGAGTTTTAGCTCATTTTGCTGCCATTTTTGATCTCCTTGCTCAAAGCACCTCTCACAAAACTGCTTGGGGAGATTGTTCCTTGGTATGTGACTTCTCCATTGGTCCAATTAGTTTTTGTTCTAGTGCTTTATTCATTGCAAATTTTTGCTGCTTAGGTGACCCTGTTCTTGAGCTTGCATGTCAAATTTATATGGTCAAAAGTAGTTTTGATGCATGATATAGGCCCTAGGCACTTGTAGGAGTAGTTGCTATCAATATTATTGTCAGGACCCCGACTCAATGCCACATCGATCTAGCATGTAACACCTTATATCACTTTGCGGCCTCACGCACGGTATTCCCACGGGTGTCGCCTTACCTTTGCCCGGGACCGTTTGCGCCTTTTGGCACACGTATATGATAGTGTCGCTAGCATCCATATGATAAGGAGTCTGGGCTGACATGGCTAGTCGTAAACCCAAAGTGGCACAGACTTACAGGGACAGGCATCCATGACCCAGCATCGAACGTGTCGGTCATCAGCAAGTGGGTCCGGGCTGTAGCACTGGGCTAGCAGGACTCCGGTAAACCGGGCTGTAGCGGGCTAACAGGCCTCCGGTACTCAATGCGTGACATTTCCCTGAAGGGACAGACACAGGAACGAGGAAAGACACATGCCGGCCAGCCTAAGTGTTCCGGAGCAGTAGCAAGCTACCATGGCTCGGTGGAAACACTAGGAGACATTTCCCGGTAAGAGAGGCTACTAAGGATAAACAACTAGATAGTCAGATCCCACACATACCAAGCATTTGAATCATACACACAATATGCTCGATATGTGCAAATACAACAAGGCATCACAACATGACTCTACGACACAAGTAAATATTCAATAGGCTCCGAGGAGCGAGATATTACAAACATGGGTCTTATGACCCAACAATCAGAGCATACAAGTCAAAGCACATGCGGAAGCTTAACATGTCTGAGTACAGACATCTATAAATGAATAAGGCTGAGAAGCCTGACTATCTACCAATCCTGCCGAGGCACAAGATCGTAGCTGAGGTAACAAGCTAAACGTCGAAGTCCACGTGGAACTACTAGTGAGACTGAAGTCTCTCTGCAAAAACATAAAATAGGCAAACGTGAGTACAAATGTACCCAGCAAGACTTACATCAGAACTAACTACATATGCATCATTTTCAACAAGGGGATGGTGGGGTTTAACTGCAGCAAGCCAGCTTTGACTCGGTGGCTATCCTAAACTACGACTGCAAGTAACTCTTTTGAGGTGGCGCACACGAGTCCACATATTCACCATATCAATACACCACTATGGATCCACTCCCGTCTCCCTACGAGAGCGCCATCCATAGCACTCACGCTTATCTTGCGTATTTTAGAGTATCCACTTTCACTTGTCTATGAACTGATATAAGCAACCCAGAAGTCCTTTACCGCGGACACGGCTATTCGAATAGATGATATTAACCCTGCAGGGGTGTACTTCTTCATACATGTTTCCACCACTTAGCGTCTGCACACGACATGTGCTCGGCAGACTTCAAGCGAAAGCCGACGTGGGTGTAGACCACGACCTACCTAAACACTCAAGTCTCTAGTCCAGGTTTATCGCCTATTCGGGTTCCATCCATGAGGAGATCCGGCCGGAGTTTCGCTCACAGCCCCAAACGATGTGAACAGGGTTCCGTGACACCAAACGGGCGCCCGGTATACCCGGCCACGTGCCTACCGCATCACAGCCCACCCCTACGGTCAGCGCTGTCCACGGCCTACAGCATACTACAAACACCAGAAACTACTTGCAACTCCTGGACAGAGGACAAGGGTGAGTAAGAAGTCGAGCGGGGTCATATTTCAGGGCCCAATGTATGGTAGTAGCTGAATCATGGATCACAAACACAGAACTCAGTTCCTGGGGACGGCTGCAATGAGACAACCCACCATGTACTCCTACATGGCCTCTCACCGCTACCTTTACCAAATCGTGTTCACACACTTAGCTCACACACAATAGGACATGTTCACACACCTCTGATTCATCCCCGATGAATCAGACCTGACTCAACTCTAAGCAGTAGCAGGCATGATAAACAAACATGAATGAGTAGGCACAACAGGGCTCAAACAACTACTACTCATACTAGTGGGTTTCATCTATTTACTGTGGCAATGACAGGTCATGCAAAGGATAAAGGGGTTCAGCTACCGCAGCAAGTAACAGTTGAATCGTTGTTGTCCTAATGCATTTAAAGAGAGCAGGAGCGAGAGAGTAGGATTGTAACGGAATGAACAAGGGGGTTTTGCTTGCCTGGCACTTCTGAAGATAACATTGAGTCTTCATCAGTGTCAACGATCACATCATCGGTATCACGTCTATCGAGAGGGGACAAATACCGGCAACACGAAAGGGAACACAATCAATGCAATGCACAATATGATGCATGATCATGACATGGAAAAATGAATATGTTTTGGGCTAATGCAACTAGCAACAGATTAAATGAAGTTCGTTTGAATACAAGATTCAAATTCAAACTCCATATGTGATTATTCAAATGCCATTTAATTGATTTGTGCTAAACAGCAGCTATAAGTTGTTCTAACATGCATGAAAGTGGTACAGATGGATTCCTTGAATTTTTCTGATAATTTTTCATATATAATTTATTTCATTTGGAGTTACGGTTGAATTTCTATGATTTTTAGAAGTTTAGGACATTTTCTGAAAATAATAAATCATTTAAGAATTATTTAAATTCCAGAAAACATTTACTGCGTCAGCAGTGCGTCACCGTGACGTCAGCAGGTCAACAGACGCTGCTGCTGGTCAAACCTGACGTGTGGGGGCCACACGTCAGTGACACAGGGTTGTTTAACTCACTGACAGGTGGGACCGGTCAACGGCCACGTCAGCTAGGTCAACTCCGACGCGTGGGGC
>NC_041390.1:223705345-223720427 GCF_002162155.2 Triticum dicoccoides | reverse complement strand
GGGGGAAGAAGCACGGGAGGGAGTGAGAGGGGTCCAAGGGGTGGCGTGGCGCTGCGGGAGACGTCCCGGGGGAGGAGGAGGCAGCCAGGCAGGGAGGAGCTGGCCTCCTCGGCCGCGCGCGTGCGAGCACGCAGCTGCTCCCACTGGCAAGAGGAAGACGACAGGAGGGAAAGCGTTGGTGGGCTGAGCCGGCCACTTGGGCTGCCGGCTGAACAGGTAAGCGGCCTAGGTAGTATCCCTTTTTATTTCTGTTTTTATTTATCTATTTTGTTCGGTGTTGTTTTAGTTTAGTAAAATACTAAACCATTTTATAAAATCCTGAAAATAGTTATGTGGCTAGAGTTAAAATATACCAAACCACATAAAATGTTCCAGTAATTATTGGACATATATTATTTATATATCAAATATATATCCAATGCAAATAGCTGTTTATTTAATTCAAAGGCCCAAAATAATTAACTCTGAGATACCAAAAATATTGTTTTGAGTTTTACCTATTTGCAATATTTTCAGAGACTAAGAGGAACATTTTCTTGGACTTCTTTGAGGAGATTTTAAAGTTGATCATTTTTAGAAGGTTTCTGAGGCTTTGAAAATTCCTCAATTCAAATTTCATTTGAATTAAAACATGATGCTCACATGAGGTCTAGCCTAGTGCATAACAGGACCAGGGATGTGACAACTCACCCCCACTAAACAAAAATCTCGTCCCGAGATTCAAGCGTAGGGTAAGGTGAAGGGGGAACGCAACTAGTACAATCTTCACGATCCAGGTTGCACTTCATAGGAACGTTGATTCGATCACCATCATTGTCTTGAAGTCTTGCTCTGAGAAATCCTGTCAACATGACATGGAGGGAAGAAAGAGACTCTAGAAGGGTCGATCTTCTCGAAGATCGAACAACTCACGGAATGAGACATAGGACCATCTCTCGGGTTGAGACACGAGATACACATCAAGAGGGGTGGAAAGAAACGGATGACGAAGGTTCACTAGGTGGACAACAATTCCACACTTAAGAAGGTGGTAAACGATTGTCCATGTAGCGAGGAGTTGAGTTGCCATGATACCACGACGAAACATCCTGGAGGAGGGTGATTCGTAGGTTATTTCCTTAAGTGGCAAAAAGAATTACCTTTGATTCAGAGATCATTGAAAACCTTTATACCAGCCTAAGGCAATTCTCAAGCGATCGTTTGGAGGGGGTCAGTAGAATGGCATACTCAGACTTGGATGATGTGGATTACCTTGTTGAAGACAACGCAATGGATGAATTTGCTTATCACCGGAAATGGAAGAGACCCATGGTACAATGGCACATTGGCGGTGCAAACTGGGAACAAAATGCAAATGATGGGAATGATTCTAGTAACTGGGGAGAGGCTCAACAATAGAGAGTGAATCCACTGTTTGAAAGGGTCATAGAATTTCCGAGGAAACTGAGAGCACTATGCAATTAATGCTGACGATCAAACCTAGCACTTGCGCGTGCTCTCAAGAACTTGAGCATTTCCACAACCATCAAGGTTTTATCAACATCCGTGTCAAGGGTGCTGACACCACAACATACTACCATGATGAATAGCGATGGACGATGCAGATGCAAGGAGGATAACACTTTCTCAGATTTCACCTTAGCGAGACCAAGGGGACAAAATCTGGATGATCGACCGAGAGACATTTAGCACTCCGCTTCTAATGTTCTCCTTGATGTGCTAGTGTATCCCATTAATTAAAAAGGTTTGGTACCCAGAACATCAAGTAAGAGGTCGGACTTCGGGAGCAGAAGAATCCATAAGGAATAACTATGGAGTAAATCCTACGAAATCCTTATGGGGAGGTGGCCAACTTCATCAATCAAGATATTATAATAACAGGTCTTCCGGCTGGGTGTGTTGGCCACGACATCCACTTTACCGGTTATCGCGCGACCAATTTTATAATTCTTGGGAAATATTCCAACCATCATATCTGCCTGAGATTCAGATCTGGTTGGTGTCAGGATATTCTAGACTCATCGAGTCTAGGAAGAAAAACGGAAGTCTGCAACACGAATCGACGAGATGACGTTGCGAGATTCTCGGGGAATGAACTACGATAGCAAGCTCCAAAACATGAGCTGGTTCTGCTACAAACATGTTAACACGTTGTCCCAGACAAGCATGCCCACATGGTAGTCTTACAATAAAACACTACCGAGTTCTGGTTGGGAACCATCAGCGAGGATATCGAAGTTCTTTCATAAGTCCGGATTAGCTCTTATGAAGATACTCCTTCTCCTTGAACAAATCAGTCAGTGGCTTGGTGTGCTAGGATACACATATGGAATGAAGGTTGCAAGTCTCCAGACCACAGAATACTTCGCACGTGTGCATGACTGACTTGCGATGATTCCAGAGGAAGCAACATTGACTTTCTCGAGTCCACGGCGGCAACTTGCATCAGATGCACATGAATTAAAGGAAGTCACTACCTTCATCCAAACATATGCTTCATGAACGAAACACGAAGAAATGCTTACACAAGTTTCCAACACTAGGTTGATGTTCAACATGATTCATGGGGAAGACAAAAAGCTACTGATGGGCTCAACAGCAACTCATCGGAATTTCCATATCACTGGACTTCCACCATCATGTGCTCACGGTGATAGCATTGGTCAGACCAAAGATGTAATGGTGTATGCTCGAGGGATCAACCACGAGTAAGACAACATTACGAGCATCGTTGGTACTGATTTGACTTGATGATAGCCCACACTCAAATCAAAGGATTGATAAGACAATAGGTCCAGCAACTGATCACAGGGACCAATCGATGAAGATATCATCTTTCTTCAACACACTCTACACAATAATATCCCTTTGGAACGAACTAAGTTAGGCAAGCTTTTATCTTCCAATTCTCCAAGTTGTTGTCTAGCTTAACCAACTAGCTCAGGGATATCCAACACAGATTCTTGGAGAAGGGTGGTTCACAAGAAACCAACTTGATCACGATCCCAACACAGCGGTCAGGTGACGACCTGGTGATACTTCCGAGAAGACATTCAGAAAATCACGAACCACCGGTATGTTACTAAGCTCGAGATCAATCTCGCTTTTCAGGGCAAGACGATATGATCAAATGAGCGAGGACTTGACAAAATCCCAACTCATCAATCAAAATGTGCACCAGGAAGATGGACAAGGTAGCACGATCAATCTTAGAATGATGATTCAAGAACCAACACGCTAAGAATGAAATCATTGTCCTTTAACTACCAAGCAACGAGGTTGCTAGGAGTATTGATTTCACACATCATGATTCACTTGTCGACATTCCGGTTACAATAACACATGAACCGAGGAATGAGCAATGATGGCAAGAAGTATCACTGTACCAAGAGTTCATAGGATGGTGTGCAATTCCTATAACAATCCCGATATAAAGATGGTAATACTTCAGGGTAGAACAGAATCAAAAGCTGGGCTGGCATTTTGATCTGCGGAGCATGACTACCTTGACCCAATCCTAGATATGGATGAGGTACTGGAGTTCATTTCTCCTAGTCATTCTGGATTAGAATGGCTTGATGGACCACAAGAGTAATAGGTATCGATGAACGATTGCACGCATACTCTTGACTATCAATTGATAGACGAAGGTCAGTAGACAGCTAAAGAGGGACAACTCAAAGGAACATATAACTTTCTGAGTTGTGGAGGCATAGATTAGTATGTCGAACCAAGTTCAACAAGTTTCTTCCGAATAACCCATGCAGAAAAGTAGAACTGGCAGGGTCACAATATATAATGGAGAACTCATCGAGAGCACTCTTGTTATCATCTTTTGGTTCAGAAGAACTTCTACCAAGAATGGTTCATGGTAATTGGAAGAAGGATGTACCACGAACCTCGAGAACTATCGCAAAGGTTACTAATATCCTAAAGGAACTAGCAAACACTATCAACATGAGGTAGGTAGGGTGAGTCTCGGGTTCAAAACCCAGGAGTAGAATACCTGCTACTAAGTAGCATCACGGGATGCTTTCGAGAATAAAGGCCAGAAGCATCACACTGGGAACACAAATCATGGCTAAATTACTAGATGATCCCCTAAGACACCTAGGGTTATAATAATATCTCCAACATATATGTCAAGGTAACATAGTACCTCAACTCACTGATTAGTGTGGTTAATCTGGCCCAAAGGAACATTGAAACCAGAGGAAAAGGATTTTGCAAATGCGTCAGACTCTTTGGAAACCTGGGATGACTCGGACAGCATAACGGCTGTAAATGCTCAGAAAAGACTTGAGACATTCACAAAAATGGTGGCATAACCACTCAGAAGCACAATATCAAGGTCTCGAGACCAATAATTAACATACAGAGGTAGAAACTGAACTGAGGCTTAATCCAACAATCTTATAAGTCTACGGATTAGTAACGCGTGATCCTGATAGAAAGAAGAGATAGCCTAGCTCTTAATTCCCATAGGAAAGATAAGATGACTCAGAACAGAAGGGCATGAGGTATAAGGAGTAAAAAAAGAGCCTTACGTTCCATCCCACAATCAATTCCCTTATATAACTAAAGAATTTCTAGACTCAACTTCGACCAGTTTGGCTTGGTAATCCTACAGGCAGTCAAGCTCTGATACCAACGCTGTCAGGACCCCGACTCAATGCCACATTGATCTAGCATGTAACACCTTATATCACTTTGCGGCCTCACGCACGGTATTCCCACGGGTGTCGCCTTACCTTTGCCCGGGACCGTTTGCGCCTTTTGGCACACGTATATGATAGTGTCGCTAGCATCCATATGATAAGGAGTCCGGGCTGACATGGCTAGTCGTAAACCCAAAGTGGCACAGACTTACAGGGACAGGCATCCATGACCCAGCATCGAACGTGTCGGTCATCAGCAAGTGGGTCCGGGCTGTAGCACTGGGCTAGCAGAACTCCGGTAAACCGGGCTCTAGCGGGCTAACAGGCCTCCGGTACTCAATGCGTGACATTTCCCCGAAGGGACAGACACAGGAACGAGGAAAGACACATGCCGGCCAGCCTAAGTGTTCCGGAGCAGTAGCAAGCTACCATGGCTCGGTGGAAACACTAGGAGACATTTCCCGGTAAGAGAGGCTACTAAGGATAAACAACTAGATAGTCAGATCCCACACATACCAAGCATTTGAATCATACACACAATATGCTCGATATGTGCAAATACAACAAGGCATCACAACATGACTCTACGACACAAGTAAATATTCAATAGGCTCCGAGGAGCGAGATATTACAAACATGGGTCTTATGACCCAACAATCAGAGCATACAAGTCAAAGCACATGCGGAAGCTTAACATGTCTGAGTACAGACATCTATAAATGAAAAAGGCTGAGAAGCCTGACTATCTACCAATCCTGCCGAGGCACAAGATCGTAGCTGAGGTAACAAGCTAAACGTCGAAGTCCACGTGGAACTACTAGTGAGACTGAAGTCTCTCTGCAAAAACATAAAATAGGCAAACGTGAGTACAAATGTACCCAGCAAGACTTACATCAGAACTAACTACATATGCATCATTTTCAACAAGGGGATGGTGGGGTTTAACTGCAGCAAGCCAACTTTGACTCGGTGGCTATCCTAAACTACGACTGCAAGTAACTCTTTTGAGGTGGCGCACACGAGTCCACATATTCACCATATCAATACACCACTATGGATCCACTCCCGTCTCCCTACGAGAGCGCCATCCATAGCACTCACGCTTATCTTGCGTATTTTAGAGTATCCACTTTCACTTGTCTATGAACTGATATAAGCAACCCAGAAGTCCTTTACCGCGGACACGGCTATTCGAATAGATGATATTAACCCTGCAGGGGTGTACTTCTTCATACATGTTTCCACCACTTAGCGTCTGCACACGACATGTGCTCGGCAGACTTCAAGCGAAAGCCGACGTGGGTGTAGACCACGACCTACCTAAACACTCAAGTCTCTAGTCCAGGTTTATCGCCTATTCGGGTTCCATCCATGAGGAGATTCGGCCGGAGTTTCGCTCACAGCCCCAAACGATGTGAACAGGGTTCCGTGACACCAAATGGGCGCCCGGTATACCCGGCCACGTGCCTACCACATCACAGCCCACCCCTACGGTCTGCGCTGTCCACGGCCTCCAGCATACTACAAACACCAGAAACTACTTGCAACTCCTGGACAGAGGACAAGGGTGAGTAAGAAGTCGAGCGGGGTCATATTTCAGGGCCCAATGTATGGTAGTAGCTGAATCATGGATCACAAACACAGAACTCAGTTCCTGGGGACGGCTGCAATGAGACAACCCACCATGTACTCCTACATGGCCTCTCACCGCTACCTTTACCAAATCGTGTTCACACACTTAGCTCACACACAATAGGACATGTTCACACACCTCTGATTCATCCCCGATGAATCAGACCTGACTCAACTCTAAGCAGTAGCAGGCATGATAAACAAACATGAATGAGTAGGCACAACAGGGCTCAAACAACTCCTACTCATACTAGTGGGTTTCATCTATTTACTGTGGCAATGCCAGGTCATGCAAAGGATAAAGGGGTTCAGCTACCGCAGCAAGTAACAGTTGAATCGTTGTTGTCCTAATGCATTAAAAGAGAGCAGGAGTGAGAGAGTAGGATTGTAATGGAATGAACAAGGGGGTTTTGCTTGCCTGGCACTTCTGAAGATAACATTGAGTCTTCATCAGTGTCAACGATCACATCATCGGTATCACGTCTATCGAGAGGGGACAAATACCGGCAACACAGAAGGGAACACAATCAATGCAATGCACAATATGATGCATGATCATGACATGGCAAAATGAATGTGTTTTGGGCTAATGCAACTAGCAACAGATTAAATGAAGTTGGTTTGAATACAAGATTCAAATTCAAACTCCATATGTGATTATTCAAATGCCATTTAATTGATTTGTGCTAAACAGCAGCTATAAGTTGTTCTAACATGCATGAAAGTGGTACAGATGGATTCCTTGAATTTTTCTGATAATTTTTCATATATAATTTATTTCATTTGGAGTTACGGTTGAATTTCTATGATTTTTAGAAGTTTAGGACATTTTCTGAAAATAATAAATCATTTAAGAATTATTTAAATTCCAAAAAACATTTACTGCGTCAGCAGTGCGTCACCGTGACGTCAGCAGGTCAACAGACGCTGCTGCTGGTCAAACCTGACGTGTGGGGGCCACACGTCAGTGACACAGGGTTGTTTAACTCACTGACAGGTGGGACTGGTCAACGGCCACGTCAGCTAGGTCAACTCCGACGCGTGGGGCCACTGTGGTTAACTTAAACTAAACAGGGGTTAAACCGTGGTTAGTTAAGGGCGTGGGGCCCATATGTCATCGACACGCGACACTGACTAAACGCGATTAGCACCTAAACTAATGGTGCCACGTCAGCCACCGGAGACCAGCCGGCGGCGACCACAGGACACGGCGGGGGCACGCCGGACTTACGCTAGAGGCGTCAGCTTGGTGCGCTGAGGGCACCAGGGGATGGCCCTTGCTCTCGCGCATCCAGAGGACCAAGTGGGAGGTCGTGGGGTCGCCGGAACTCATGCCGGCGACGAGCTTTGGCGGCGATGGTGTTCGGTGGTGCTCGGGCGCGTCGCTACAGTGCATCAGTGAGCAAATGGAGAGGCTGGGCAGCACCTGCTAGACATGGGGAGCACTAAGAGCAGCACAGTGAGGCCAGGGGAGCACGGAGGCTATGCGTGCAGCAGCAATGGCGGACGGTGGCTTCGGTGCTCGTGGGGAACGGCGCTACGGCACGGAGGAGAGCATGCTGAGTTAGGGGAGAAGGTCAGTGGCTCACGGCGATGACGAGGGGACGCTCGGCGAGGTCGGGGACGGACCGGAGCCGACGAATTTGACGAAGATGGCCGGCGGTCCCGAGGTTGAAGAAGACATCGAGGGCGGTGTTGCGGCACGTCCGGGGCCTCGTGGCTCGTTGAGGAGGTAGAGGACGAAGTGGCAGAGTTTCTGGGCGCGTCGGTGAGGCGTGGGGTGGCCGGTGGCCATGGTGGCAGCGAACGGCGGCGTCGGGTGCGCTCGGGTGTGGCGCGGCAGAGAGCAGAGGAGGGGGGGAAGAAGCACGGGAGGGAGTGAGAGGGGTCCAGGGGGTGGCGTGGCGCTGCGGGAGACGTCCCGGGGGAGGAGGAGGCAGCCAGGCAGGGAGGAGCTGGCCTCCTCGGCCGCGCGCGTGCGAGCACGCAGCTGCTCCCACTGGCAAGAGGAAGACGACAGGAGGGAAAGCGTTGGTGGGCTGAGCCGGCCACTTGGGCTGCCGGCTGAACAGGTAAGCGGCCCAGGTAGTATCCCTTTTTATTTCTGTTTTTATTTATCTATTTTGTTCTGTGTTGTTTTAGTTTAGTAAAATACTAAACCATTTTATAAAATCCTGAAAATAGTTATGTGGCTAGAGTTAAAATATACCAAACCACATAAAATGTTCCAGTAATTATTGGACATATATTATTTATATATCAAATATATATCCAATGCAAATAGCTGTTTATTTAATTCAAAGGCCCAAAATAATTAACTCTGAGATACCAAAAATATTGTTTTGAGTTTTACCTATTTGCAATATTTTCAGAGACTAAGAGGAACATTTTCTTGGACTTCTTTGAGGAGATTTTAATGTTGATCATTTTTAGAAGGTTTCTGAGGCTTTGAAAATTCCTCAATTCAAATTTCATTTGAATTAAAACATGATGCTCACATGAGGTCTAGCCTAGTGCATAACAGGACCAGGGATGTGACAACTGTTGAGTTTGGTTTACTTTTATTTTGAAGTTACTAAAAAAATTCAGAATTTTCCAGAGGAAGAAATATGCTTAGGAAAATGTTCCAAGGTGGATCTTCAAGGAAGCAAGGACCCAGGCTTGCAATGCGTGATGCTGATGATGATGATGAGCCACCAAGAAACGCTCCAGTGCGTCCTTGTGAATGGCACTCTGAGAACTTTATGGATCGAGTGGGAATTAAGGAAGAATTTAACGCATATTTGCGTAACGCTGATCTTGTGAGCTTCGATGAAGAGAAGTGCAGCCAGTATCACAACCTCACCAGTACCTTTGTAAGGAGGTTTGAATTTTCAACTTCACGTAATTCTCCAACTGTCCTGTTTGATCTTTATGATAAATCTTACACTATGGACTTAGAGGATTATACCAGTACATGCAAACTTCCACAATGGGGTAGTATAAGGGATCCTCGCAAATCTGAATTTAGAGATTTTCTTGCTAGCATAACTGTGGGAGAATCTAGAGATATTACACAAGCTACCATAGGGAGCATTCACTTTCCTGCTATACATTATTTTGCTCTCTTCATAGGTAGATGCATCAATGGTAAAGATGAGGCATGTCACATGTGTGTCCCCGATCTCAGTATTCTTAGGAGTGCTATGTTAGGAGACCAATCTTATAATTTGGGAGCCATTGTTGCATGTAGGTTGCATCTTAATAGATTTAATGGAGATTTCTTTGCAGGAATTTATGCAACCCGCATAGCTAATTTTCTTGGTATAGACATACGCGAAGATGATATTGAATTACCACCTGCTTATCTAGATTTTAATGCTATGGTTCACCACCATTTTGTCGAGAGTAACGAATCACCTCTCCAGTATCGACTAATCTTTGACAGACGCCATGCTGCCCGTATTACTCTCCCTGCTCCTGCCTTCTTTGATTATCTGGCAAGAGGAAGATATACTATTACCAGAGAGGAGGCAGATGAGTATGAGAGGAGAGCGCAGGCCGCTCGTCGCCACGCTGCAGCTCAGCAGGCGATAGCCGCTGCATCGCAGTACGACCCCAGCTACTATTATGGATATTCGCCAGGCCAGCCGTGGCCATAGACCAACTTAGGCCAAAAGCCTAAGCTTGTGGGAGTACGTATTTCCCACCGGCATTACATTTATGTTCACACACTCATTGCTAGATGTCGGTGCTCATACTTTTTTCATTGTATCATCCATGCTAGTTTAATTTCCTTTTTATGCTTTCTTCTTGTGTGTTTAATAAACCTTAAGAAAAACCAAAAAATTAGTTGTAGCTTTTAATTAGTTTAATTTCCATTCTTGTAGTAGTAATTAAAAATAAAACCCAAAAATATTTCCTGTTCTTCTTTTTCTTGTTGGGAGCTTTCACGTGTAAATAGTTTAATTTCTTTTCTTTTCTTTGGGGGTCGATAGGAGAAGACCATAATTAAATTGTTGAAGTGGCTCTTATATGCATTATTGTTTATCTGACAAAAGAGCCCATATTGCCTTGTCTTCTCCTGTTTATTGAATGCTTGCAGATTCCATCTTAGTCCAATGCACGTGCACTATTATTATTATTCACACTATTCGGTCGTGCAAGTGAAAGGCAATTATGATGATATATGATGGACTGGCTGAGATGAGAAAAGCTGGTATGAACTCGACCTCTTTTGTTTTTGTAAATATGATTAGTTCATCGTTCCTGATTCAGCCTATTATGAATAAACATGTTTGCAATGACAACTAGAGATCATAGTTTCTTGTGCCATGCTTGATTAGCTATGAGTTATAATGGTTTACCTTGCGTGCCAACATGCTATTGAGATAGTTATGATGTGGTATGATAGGGTGGTATCCTCCTCTGAATGATTTAAGTGACTTGACTTGGCGCATGTTCACGCATGTAGTTGAAACAAAATCAACATAGCCTTCACGATATTTATGTTCATGGTGGATTATATCCTACTCATGCTTTCATTCGGTGTTGATTAATTTTAATGCATGTTCATGACTGTTCTCGCTCTCTAGCTGGTCGCTTCCCAATCTTTTGCTAGCCTTCACTTGTACTAAGCGGGAATACTACTTGTGCATCCAATCCCCTAAACCCCAAAGTTATTCCACATGAGTCCACTATACCTACCTATATACGATATCTACCTGCCGTTCCAAGTAAATTTGTATGTGCCAAACTCTAAACCTTCAAATAAATATCCTGTTTTGTATGCTCGAATAGCTCATGTATCAACTAGGGTTGTATGTATCTTCCATGTTAGGCGGGTTATTCTCAAGAGGAGTGGACTCCGCTCCTCACTCACGAGATAAATGGCTGGTCACCGGGATGCCCAGTCCCATGCTTTATGCAAACTAAATCAAAATACTTGCAAACAAAACTCCCCCTGGGACTCTTGTTAGTTGGAGGCACTTGTTGTTTCGAGCAAGCCATGGATTGATGCTTGTTGGTGGAAGGGGGAGTATAAACTTTACCATTCTATTTGGGAACCACCTATAATGTGTGTAGCATGGAAGATATCACCATCTCTTGGTTGTAATGTTGACAATGAAAGTATACCGCTCAAAATATTATTCACCTCTGTTTCAAAACCGAGCTCTGGCACCTCTACAAATCCATGCTTCCCTCTGCGAAGGGCCTATCTATTTACTTTTATGTTGAGTCATCATCCTCTTATTAAAAAGCACTAGTTGGAGAGCACCGCTGTCATTTGCATTCATTATTGTTAGTTTATATTGAGTATGACTTGACTGGATCTCTTTTGCCATGAATTACAATGTCCAGTCAGTCCTTGGTCTTTAAAGGTGCTCTGCATTTATGTTTTGCGGTCTCAGAAAGGGCTAGCAAGATACCACCTTGTTATATCATATTATGATTGTTTTGAGAAAGTGTTGTCATCTGAGATTTATTATTATTGCTCGCTAGTTGATTATGCTATTGATATGAGTAAACTTGAGACCTATGCGTTATTGTGAATGTGGTTAGTTATAATCTTTGCTGAAAACTTGAATGCTGGCTTTACATGTTTACAACAACAAGAGCAAACAAAGTTTGTAAAAGTTTTTCTTTATCACTTTCAATTTATCAACTGAATTGCTTGTGGACAAGCAAAGGTTTAAGCTTGGGGGAGTTGATACGTCTCCAACGCATCTACTTTTCCAAACAATTTTTCCCTTGTCTTGGACTCTAACTTGCATGATTTGAATGCAACTAACCCGGACTGACGATGTTTTCAGCAGAATTACCATGGTGTTATTTATGTGCAGGAGCAAACGTTCTCGGAATGACCTGAAACTTCACGGAGCCACTTTTCAAAAAATAAGAAAAATACCTGCAAAAGATGAAGGCCAGGGGGCACACCACCTCTCCATGAGGGTGGGGGGCGCGCCCCCTACCTCATGGGCCCCTTGTTGCCTCTCCGACTCCAACTCCAACTCCATATATTGAGTTTCGGGGAGAAAAAATCGGAGAGAAGAAATCATCGCGTTTTGCGATACGGAGCCGCCGCCAAGCCCTAAAACCTCTCAGGAGGGCTGATCAGGAGTCCGTTTGGGGTTCCGGAGAGGGGAATTCGTCGCCATCGTCATCATCAACCATCCTCCATCACCAATTTCATGATGCTCACCGCCATGCGTGAGTAATTGCATCGTAGGCTTGCTAGACGATGATGGGTTGGATGGGATCTATCATGTAATCGAGTTAGTTTTGTTAGGGTTTGATCTCTAGTATCCACTATGTTCTGAGATTGATGTTGCTATGACTTTGCTATGCTTAATGCTTGTCACTAGGGCCCGAGTGCCATGATTTCAGATTTGAACCTATTATGTTTTCATCCATATGTGAGTTTTCTTGATCCTATCTTGCAAGTCTATAGTCACCTATTATGTGTTATGATCCGTTAACCCCGAACTGACAATAATCGGGATACTTACCGGTGATGACCGTAGTTTGAGGAGTTCATGTATTCACTATGTGTTAATGCTTTGTTCTGGTTCTCTATTAAAAGGAGGCCTTAATATCCCTTAGTTTCCATAAGGACCCCGCTGCCACGGGAGGGTAGGACAAAAGATGTCATGCAAGTTCTTTTCCATAAGCACGTATGACTATGTTTGGAATACATGCCTACATTATATCAATGAACTGGAGCTAGTTCTGTATCACCCTAGGTTATGAATGTTACATGATGAACCACATCCGGCATAATTCTCCATCACAGATCCGTTGCCTACGAGCTTTCCATATATTGTTCTTCACTTATTTACTTTCCCGTTGCTATTTCTATCATCACTACAAAATACCAAAAGCATTACTTTTATTACTGTTACCTTTTGCTACCGGTATCACTACTATCATATTACTTTGCTACTAAACACTTTGCTGCAGATATTAAGTTTCCAGGTGTGGTTGAATTGACAACTCAACTGCTAATACTTGAGAGTATTCTTTGGCTCCCCTTGTGTCGAATCAATAAATTTGGGTTGAATACTTTACCCTCGAAACCTGTTGCGATCCCCTATACTTGTGTGTTATCAGGGCGGTGTTTGAGGATATGCCGCAGCTACTGGAAATTTTAGTAATGATGGGTGGAGATGGTGGTGGACGAGGGACGGCGATGGTTCAAATGCCTCGGCTACTGCAATTTTACTATTAGGTCGGTGCTGGAGGAGTGTGGGCGACGGTTGAAGTACAGCGACTACTAAAATTTGGGTAAAGGAATTGATGCAGGGTGGGAGTACCCAAGATCGCGCACTGTCCAATAAGAATATGCGTGTATGATAATGAGGAAAAGCGGCGGAACCATCGATTTTTGCAACGCTCAAGGCGTGTAGTTTGATTTTTTATTTCTAGCTAGCTGGTCTATCACACACGGTTGGTGATTTTACAGGTGGTGATTTTACAGGTACTAATTCCTAAATAAACTACCCGCCTTTAGCTTGCACAGGTGGTGATTTTACAGCGCACTTGCATCGCACATGGTTAAGCCAGTACCTCCAGCCTTTGCTCGCACTTGCACAGTCGTGGTGATTTTACAGCGCACTTACGTCGCACACGATTGAGCCAGTACCTCAACCTTTGCTCGCGCTTGCGCAGTCGTGGTGATTCACAGCGCACTTGCATCGCACATGGTTAATACATTATACCCGTGTCCATTGAGCGTCATTATAGTCTTTGCAGCAAAAAAATGTTAGAGAGGTCAAAAGACAGCCACACCAGCATGTGGCCCAAATATATATGAGTGAAAAGGGTGGTTTGTGATGTTGAAAATTCCAATGCACAACTTTGACCGTGCGGGCCCATGGTGGGGCGCGTTGTCGAAGATCGATGAGAGGGGCCAGAAGTCAAGAACCACCTGGAAGTGGCCAAATATATGTAGGAATATTGGGTGTGATGTTTAAAACTTTAAATATACGACGCACAACTTTGGTGGCACCTGCCTCGCAAACCCAAAAGCACCCTTGGATATATCTATAATGACATAATGCCATAGCTAGCTAGGGTGCTTGACCCACCACCTCCTACTTCGTGTCAGCGGGGCGGATGCATGTAATTATACTTTGTCGCCATGAGCTACCATATGATGGACCAGTGAATCTATCATTTGGTCAAACGACAACTGTTGTTGTCGATAAACTGCATGGGCCAATAGATTGAACCATCATAAAAATCACACGAGAGGGACCACAAAACCAGCACCTCTTGCATGTGGCCCAAAATGATGTACATTGGAAGGGGTGATGTGTGTTTTCAATACAGAAAAATGTACAATTTAGATGTGGTGCCTACCTCTCGATACAAACAGCAACCATGAAGGCCAGGTAGTTAAGGACGAGATACACAGGGTACAGTGTAGGTTGAACCCAGCAATCCGAGCAAGTGGGAGGGAATCCTGACAACGCATGAGCTCGAGCTTTGGTTGAATGACATGTGACAGTGACCGGCCCTAACATGAACTAGGAGGAATCCATTCATGACCAACACATACCCCTCGTTATCGATCAAAGGGATGATATATATACACTCGGGGATCCCACAGATATGTGTGTCATCACAAAAAACCGCACAAGGGACACGTGGTCGATCAGAAGACCCCGTATACACTGCATGCGGCCCGAAAATATGTATGGGTATGGTGGTGTGTGATCTATTTCAACCCCGAATGCACAACTTCGATGGGCCACCAATTACATTACAAATCGAACACCGTACCCCGACCCCAAGCCTGCTTCAATACGTAC
>NC_041390.1:223517296-223704801 GCF_002162155.2 Triticum dicoccoides | reverse complement strand
CGCATGCGCTCAAACTTTATTTGGTCTAGCATGGCATGCATAGCAATAGGAAACCATCATGCTCAAACCCTTCTCGTTGTTGGGTCAAAGGGATAGACTGTTTGGGTCCCCCCCTCATTATCAGTAAAGGATAATATATATACCTCGGGGAGCCCACCGATATATGCGGTGTCTATAGACCGCACAAGGGAGACATTCTCGATCAGAACAACCTACCCCCTATACCCTGCATGCGACCTAAAAAGGTTTATATAATCGCCATGACATGTCACTATAGAGTCAATCATTCTTTAATTTTGTAGAGCAAAAAATAACCAATAAAAACATAGTCTACAAATTAGCAAAACAAGTATCCCATGGTTTATATAATCACCATGACAGGTTACTATATAGATATTTATCTCTTTATCTCTATAATGACCATGTCATAGCATTTAAATGAAGCTTGAGATATGCAACTTCCCACCGGATCACCCATCCTTGGACTACTCCAACACGAGCACGCATAACTTCTGCGTTCTATTCGACTATGCTAGCGGATGGGAAGCCACACCTTGCTAATAGGAATTGCCTCCTTGCATTTAAGGCGTTTCACGATGGTCACCCTATGGGACCTACTCCCTCCTATCACACACATTTGTGCTTTTAGAAACTGCACAATATTTATATGGTCGGTGTGTCACCGCCTAGCCTTCAATGAGTGGTAGCGGGAAAATGATGGGAGAAGACGCGGGAAACCGATGAGAGGAGTGGCGGGACATGGTAGCCTGTTGGGATATATAACAACATTAATATAGAAAACTTAGTAGAGAAGGAAGCATGAGCAAGCACGACGCATGGGCACAGCGCTTACCCATATACTACATGTGTTGTCGAAAGGGCTGAGGATTGTCGTTCGATCTGGGAACATCCAACGGTGCAGACATACGATCCGTGGGGTTTGGGTTCGGATCAATCAGAACACATGACTCAGATCGCGCGCGTAGGAGGGGGAGGGTGCATCGGCCATGGTTTGGTAGGCACATGGCTTTCGGGAGTGAATGTGTGCTATTTGAAAACATTTCATGAGAAGAATGTCGGTGTTAAAATGCTCGTAAATCCAAAACTCGCCCGAAAATCATGAAACTTGGCATGGTGTCACGACATGGCACATATATGTCGAGGAATTTTTTTGTCCATTTTGGCACAAGTTTTTTTACAAGCCTCTTACAAACCGGAGCTTCCCTCAAAGAAGCCTCGTGGTTCCAATAGGGAAACATGTCCCCCTTGTGGGTGAAACGATAATCACTGCCTCTTTTCTCCTTGTATTTTCTTCTACGGGCAACATGGAACGATAGGACATCCGTGCTAAAATTTAAACTTATTCAGGGTTTGTTTTGCCTTTATATACACTAATTGAGTTTCCAAGCATTTAATGTCCATAATTCAAATCAGAACTACAAATACATGCTCCAGTTCACGAAAATGGCTAGAAAAATTATACATGTGTCCTTGGCTGCATGTTTAGGCCCCATGCCAGGAATGGGAACGAATTACAACCATACTGGCATCCTGGCTCATCCTCAAACATTTGGAATCTCGGTTTTTAAATCCCCATAAATCTAAAACTCACCAGAAAGTCATGAAAGTTGGCATGGTGTCACATCATGGCACATATATGTCTTGGTAAAAACATTATCCAATTTTGGCCAAGCTTTATTACAAACCTCTTACAAACCAGAGCTTCTCACAAAGAAGCCTCGTGGTTTCGATAGGGAAACGTGTCCCCTTATGGGTGAAACAGAATCACTGCCTCTTTTTTCCTTGTATTTTCTTCTATGGGCAACATGGAACGACAGGATATGTGTGCTGAAATTCAAACTTATTCCAGGTTCGTTTCACCTTTTTATACACTAATTGAGTTTCCTAGGCATTTAATGTCCTTAATTCAAATCTGAACTACAAATACATGCTCCTGTTCACCAAAATGGCTAGAAAAATTATACATGTGTCCTTGGGTGCATGTTTAGGTCCCATGCCAGGAATGAGAATGAATTACAACTGTACCGGCATCCTGGCTCGTCCTAAAAAATTTGGAATCTCGGTTTTTAAATCCCAATAAATCCAAAACTCACCAGAAAGTCATCAAAGGTTGCATGGTGTCATGTTATGGCACATATATGTCGTGGTAAAAACATTGTCCAATTTGGACCAAGCTTTATTACAAACCTCTTACAAACCGGAGCCCGTCGCAAGAACCCTCGTGGTTTCAATAGGCAAACATGTCCCCTTGTGGGCGATATGATAATCGCTCCCTCTTCTAGCCCTGTATTTTCTTCTAAACGCAAAATGGAACAATGGGAGATTCGTGCTAAACTTTGAAATCATTCAGGGTTTGTTTGACCTTTTTTATTCATTAGTTGAGTTTTCTAGCCATTTAATGTCCATAATTCAAATCCAAAATACAAATACATGCTCCAGTGCACCAAAATGGCTAGAAAAAACAAGTACATGTGTCCTTGGTGTGCATGTTTAGGTCACATGGAACAAATGGGAGTGAGTTCAACCATCTCGGCGTCCTGGATTGGCCACAAACATTGCAAATCTCGGTTTTTAAATCTCTGTAAGTCCAAAACTCACCAGGAAATCATGAAACTTGGCATGGTGTCACTACATGGCACATATATGTCATGGTAAAATAATTGTCCGATTTGGGCCAAGCTATATTACAAGCCTCTTCCAAACTGAAGCTTCTCGCAACCCTCGTGTGTGGTTCCAATAGGGAAACATGGCCCTCTTGTGGGCGAAACGATAATCGCTGTCTCTTCTCACCTTGAACTTTGTTTTCTACAGCCAACATAGACTAACAGGAGTGTCGTGCTGAAATTTGGAACTGTTTAGGGTTCGTTTGGCCATTGTATATATTAATTGAGTTTTCTAGGCATTTAATGTAGTCCATAATTCAAATTTGGACTACAAGCACATGCTCAAGTGAAGCAAAATGGGTGGGAAATCATACATGTGTCATCGGGTGCATGTTTAGGTCTCATTTAAGGAATGGGAATGAATTACAAACTTCTCGTCATCCTGAAACATTTAGAATCTCAGTTTTTAAATCCCAGTAAATCGAAAACTCACCCAAAAAACATGAAACTTGGCATGGTTTCATTACATGGCACATATATGTTGTGGTAAAAAACATCCAGTTTGAGACAAGGTGCACACATTAATAGCCAATGAAGTCCGTTTGAAACAAATAGCTGACACATTAATATCGCAAATGGTTGTATTATATGAACCATGTGTTCCCGTAACCATTTAAGTGCGGCCACTACCTCTGCCAAATTTAACCATACTCTGTGGCGTGCGTGCAGCTGTTTGATTAGACAGGACAAGCACGAGAAGTCCACCGCGCAGGCTCGACGGGACGCGTGCGAGCAGTCCGCCCCGCAGGATCGATGGGACGCATGCATCCTGTCCACCTCGCAGCCTCGATGGGACACGTGCGAGCAGCAAGGCCGCCCATGCTCACCGTGAAGCGAGCTCTTTGACCTCGATCCACTAGCTGCTCGCCTCGCTCACAACTTCTCCATTAATGGCGGCCGAGCCACTGTTCAACACGCGGTTAATTAAAGCACCTAGACGGAGGGTGTTTGCTTGTGATCCCATGGTAGCATTTTCCTTGTTCGCCTTTTCAAATCATATTCTAGCCTAATTAAATTGCCACATAGGGCAACGAATGATACGACGACAAATAAAATGGCAATGGATAATACGATGACAAATAAAATGGCAATGGATAATACGATGACAAATTTACAATGGCGTGGATAACAATTGTCTTACATATTCCGGATAATTTAAAATGCCACATGCAGAAAAGCCCGGAAGACACGGGGGCAAAAGAAGAAGGAAATCGCAGACAACGATCTGGGTCGCTACTGTCTCTAATCGTCGATGGATCGCCGGGCGACGACATCCTCCAGCTCCTTGTTCAATTCCTCATGACTTTGCTTGAAAGAAGCCACGGATTCTTCCACCTCCTGCTCTTGCTCGATTGGGAGCTTCCTCAAGTCACCCATTAGTTCCTCGACGACCGCTGTCAGTGCCATCACCGAGGCAGTGCTCGGCTCATAGCATCTTCTAGCCGGCGGCCTCCTCCTCCTTCTCAATGAGCGCCTTAAGGAGCTTCGCATTGTCACCCATGAGTTGCTCGACGCGGCCGGTCGCCTTGTCAACCGAGCATTGCTGATCTTGAGTAGCTTCATCAAGCCGTCGACCAGCTCCTGCTACATAATGAGGCCAGCGAGAATGGCGTCATCGCCGGCGAAGGACTTCAGCAACGCCAGCTTGTCGCTATTGCCAACACGGCGAGTGCGCTTGTTAGAGCCCTTGCGTGTCCATCAGGGCTCGTTCGAGGGTTCCACCGCGCGCCGGGACATCTCTGATGCGACTGCTGCTTCGCGGCGGGACCTCTCTAGTGCTTCCGCGGCCTTGGTCTTTGCTGCCTGGTTATTTGTCCACCCAAAACCGGTCATGGCGGAACGAGTTGACAAGAAAGACCAGTTTTGTGGGTGATGAGGAGAGGAACTATGAAGTAATTATCGAGTGGGTAGTTTTTACAGCCCAGTGCTAAGCCCTGTTCAAGAATTCATCCGATTAACCCGTTAACTTGCCGATTAATCCCTACTCATAGGGTCACCAAGTAGCCGATAAACTAATAAATCGTCCGATTAATTGATTAAATGGCCGATTAACTTGCCGATTAGCCTATTAATCCCCTGCTCGCCAGCCAACCGAGCAGTTACCAGTTAACGATTTCCTCAACAATGGTGCTAAGTGTGAACACATATTAGTTTGACAGGTGTGAACAGATTTGCAATTACTTATTGCGTTGTAATCTGCAATGTGACGAGAAACAAGGTCAAAATTTATTGATGGTTCTGGGCCTAGAAAGCCCGTTTCTGTTGCTCTGGCTCATCGCAAACATTTCTTTTGGATTAACCGTATGCCATGCACCGGAAGCCCGAAACGTGGGCCCACGTTCTCGGATGTACATGTACGTGTCTGCCCACAATCAGACACGATCAAGATATCACCATCGTGTCCTATGGATGCGCCGACGCACCTCCCACGGGGTGCCAGAAGGTTGACCACATGGTTGCTCATCGTTGAGGCAGACGTGGCGCGCTCTTATCCTCGTTGAGGCGGCCGCGGCACGCTCTTCTCGCATCCGTCCGCGCGTTTTGCTCTCCATTGAGGCGACTGCAACGCGCTCCGCTCTGGCATCTGTGCACGCGCTCTACTCACCATTGAGGCAAATTTACAATGGCAACGGTTATTTGTCTTACATATTCAGGATAATTTAAAATGCCACATGCGGCAAGGCCCAAAACACTCACGACCTACATATGCATACAATTAAAATAAAATATAGGCTAAACGGCTGAGTTGGTGGCCTTCCGACGACGGTCTTCTCGGACTCCCTGATCAGCATAGCACCCTTGCGGTCGTTTATTCCAAGTGTCCTGACCCGCCTCCGCCTACGGAGCTGCTAGCGCTGGGAGTCTCTTGGGGCTACTGGGCCTCTTCGAGAATAGCTTGACAACGTGCAATCGCGCGCATGATATCTGCGTGGAACCGCTCCATTTCCATGTCTTTGGCCTAGTAGCAAATTCAACCCATCACTTGAATCCTCAAGATATCACATTGGTGATGTTCTATTTTGTCGGGGACGTCAACTCCGCCAAGGATGGGCTCGCGCCTGGCCACCACATCAATAGGATTGAGGTTGACACGGCCGCCGCGGGCAATGATGAAGCCGCAGGCTGCCTTTGTCTTGACTAAATCACAGAGGTCCTCTGCCAATTCCTCGTGAGGCATCAGGCACTTGATGAGCACTGGTGACAGTGGCTCTTCGGGTTGGTCATGGATCATGCCACCGAGCAGCTCTGGATCTTTTGCATGGTGGATGGCAAACTGCTCATCACACCTCCTCTGCAATATGTTAATTGTATGCCCAAGGAATGGCATGACGATATCGCTGCCGATGGGCCATGGTGCCTGCACCGGCCGATGAAGCTCTTTCTCCCCGACCTGCTCCGGCTTGTTCTCTCGCTGAAGATGTAACGCGGGTAGGGGTCAACGTCAAAGCTTTGGTCATTGCCTAGCATGCTTGGAATAATTCATGGTAGATGGGCGAGGACTAGATCTGCACAGAGTGTCACGACGGTGCGTTGCCACCTAGGTTATATGCAGCAAGCCATTAGCTACTGGCAGGAAACCCATGAGGGAAGAGGCATGGCTTTTACAATTCACCCATGTGGAGCACGGGATGCATTCGCTAGAGTGCGAGAAGACTAAGTGGAGCACACACACAACCCGAATACCATATGTGGTGCCACGTGTTATTTATCACACACATGTTAACATAAGGACGTGTAACTTACTAGTCATCGCACACGAGTACACGCAGACGCATTGTGTGTGATACTCCTAGCCACTGCAAGCAACTAGTTTGCATTTTTCATTGTTTTTTGTGCGAACAATATCTCACATGAACTAACTGTAGTAACCGTCTGTGTTATAATTTCTCATCGCAAACAATTCATCTGAGTGGGTTGTTTGTTGTGTATCACACACATCTTGTTTACACGAATCGTTTGTGTTCGTTTGGCTCATCACAAATAGTTCATCTATGTGAATTGTATGCCGCATATCACACAGATCTTGTTAAGTTGAACCATTTATGTTGTCTTCCATAATTGAAAACAGTTCGCCCGAGTGAACCATATGCCGTATATCACACACACCTTGATCCGGCTGACCATTTCTATTGCATTTCCTAATAGCACATAGTTCATTAGAGCGAAATGTATGTCGTATATCGCACACACATTGATATGGTTGCCCGTTTCTATTGTTCTACCTCATCGCAAACAGTTCTTCTGGATCAACTACATGCCCTGCATCGCACACGTAACTAAAATCTGAACCGTGTTTGATGTCTCCGCCATCGCAAATGTTTTGCATCTTTTTTGATGTTTTTTTACATCCCCATTTGCGATTAATGCATCGCACACAGTTTCGTCAAAGGGTCTCTGATCGTAGTGTCGCGTTAGCAGCACCCTACAGTCGTGTATATTCTTAGTATAGGTTGAGTAGTGATCCATCTGTGACCACTCACCTTGTCCTTGTTGCCCTTGCTGTATTACCAGATGACTCGATCAGCGTGATCGATGTGCAGAGAGCGACACATTACCGCACACCCCCTTAGTTGTATGACTATGCAGAGCTACTATCGAGTGTCGAGGGTGATACCTCGTAACACACTCCTGATGATATCTCTGTAGTGTAGCTAATCGGTCATGGATTATGGAGGGTGATTCCTCTTTCACCACTCCCGATAATGATTTTGTCATGCAACACCTCAAGTGTGAACCCTTTGAGGGTTATTCCTCCAAGGTAACCTCGACGATTATGTTGAGTGGGAAACCTTTGAGGGTGATTCCTCGGATTTTCCCCTTGATGTTATGGACACACGGTTACCTTGACTTTACCTCGGAACCTTGTTGAAGTCGGGTCGGCCCCGAGGGGTACCCGCGAGAGATGTGAAGTCAGGTTGACTGTGGGGGCACTAGCGAGATAATTACGAGGCACGGCCGGACATTCTTGGCCCTTGTCGTAAGTCCGTGAGACGGGTGATGAGACCACAGATCATGGATCATTGATTGTCTCTGCGTGCTCCCAAGACACTAATTAACGGATTTGGATATGTGATCCGAGTAGGCCTCTGGCCTTTTTGCACTAACCACCATGCGGGAATAAGTATGTTCACTCGGCGTCGTACAATTTTTCCAAAAGCTCTCGGATGTCAGCAGTTTAGCGGCGTGCGCCCGATCGGACGGTAACCACTTGTGCTTGTATTAGGGGCTGGGTCTGCTCCAGGCCACGGTCACAACATCCAGGATTGCAAAGGTGTTGGAAATATTCCCTAGAGGCAATAATACCGTGTCCCTAGTAAGCCTCTACTGGAATAGCTCATTGATCAAAAGATGGTTAAGGTTTCCTAACCATAGACATGTGTTGTCTCTTGATAACATGATCACATCATTAGGAGAATGATGTGAAGGACAAGACCCATCCGTTGGCTTAGCATATGATTGTTCGGTTTATTGCTACCGCTTTCTTAATGTTAAATACATATTCCTTCGACCATGAGATCATGCAACTCCCATATACCGAAGGAATACCTTGTGTGCTATTAGATGTCACAATGTAACTAGGTGGTCATAAAGGTGATCTATAGGTATCTCTGGAGGTCTCTGTTGAGTTGGCATGAATCGAGATTGGGATTTGTCACTCCGTATGACAAGGAGGTATCTCTGGGCCCTCTCGGTAATACAACATCACAAGAAGCTTGCAAGCAAAGTGACTAAGGAGTTAGTTACAAGATGATGTATTACGAAATGAGTAAAAGAGACTTACCGATAACGAGACTGAACTAGGTATAGAGATACCAACGATTGAATCTCGGGCAGGTAACATACCGACAGACAAAGGGAACTACGTATGTTGTCATAAAGGTTCAACTAATGAAGATCTTCATAGAATATGTAGGGACCAATATGGGCATCGAGGTTCCGCTATTGGTTATTAACCGGTGAAGTGTCTAGGTCATGTCTACATCATTCTCGAACCCGTAATGTCCGCATGCTTAACGTTCGTTGACGATATAGTATTATATGAGTTATGTATGTTGGTGACCAAATGTTGTTCGGAGTCCCGGAGGAGATCACGGACATGATGAGGAGCTCTGGAATGGTTTGGAGGTAAAGATTGATATATAGGATGATATGGTTGGGTGAAGGGGTAAGGCCCACGGGGCTTTAGGTCGGTGCAAAAGGAAGTTTTGCGGAGGTCAGGGACCAGACACCAGGGACCCTGGCATCTGGCCCTGGGCTAGACACTGAGGCCCATGGCTTCTGGGCCAGGTGCCAAGGACCGTGGCATCTGGTACTAGAAACCAAGAAGGACTCTTCCTTGCGTTCCAAAACAACTTTGAGGAGGCTCTTTCTCCAAGAAACGACCCAGGGCTCAACATATAAATAGAGGGGCAGGGCTAGCCCCTGGGGGATACCATGATTCACCAAGCCATGTGCCAGCGGCCCCTCTCCCTCTAGTTCATCCTCTATCCTAAATATGTTGTGCTTGGCGAAGCCCTGCGGAATAGTTTCACCACCTCCGTCACCATGCCGTTGTCGGTGTCAAAACTGGCATATCTCGGGTAGGGGGTCCCGAACTGTGCGTCTAAGGTCGATGGTAACACGAGACGGGGGACACAATGTTTTCCCAGGTTCAGGCCGTCTCTATGGAGGTATACCCTACTTCCTGCTTGATTGATCTTGATGAATATGAGTATTACAAGAGTTGATCTACCACGAGATCGTAATGGCTAAACCCTAAGAGTCTAGCCTGTCTGACTATGATTATGAGGATATATCTACGGACCTAGCCCTCCGGTTTATATAGACATAGGAGGAATCTAGGGTTACATAAGGTTGGTTACAGAGAATGGAATCTTCATATTTGATCGCCAAGCTTGCCTTCCATGCCAAGGAGAGTCCCATACGGACACGGGTTAAGTCTTCGGTCTTTGTATCTTTACAGCCCATCAGTTCGGCCCATGTCCAATAGGTTGGACGCCCGAGGACCCCTTAGTCCAGGACTCCCTCAGTGGCCCCTGAACCAGACTTCAATGACGAGGTGTCTGGCATGCAGATTGTCTTCGGCATTGCGAGGCGGGTTCCCCTTTCCGAATACTCCAAGATAGTCTTCGGACGTAATAAACGTGTCCGGATCTACAATACTAGTACCACACACAACCGTTGAGAACATAATATTACACGAGTCCAATCAGCTGACAACTTTTTGTAACATGACATTACATTTGCCCGGTCATTATTTTGAACCGCTTCTTGTCCCACCGTTCCACGTTTCGAGGCGCGGTTTTTATTGGCACGTCTTGTCGAAGCAGAGATTGTGTCCCCTTATCGCGGGAGTCTCATCAATATGAGCGTGGATAACCCAACCATTCCATTGGTATGATTCCTTGGGAACAGGCAGGTTTTCAGGCTTAGGTGGAGGCGTTCGATATCCGTTGCCTTTATAAAGGAGCCAAGGGCCGCCTTGTTTTGCGCCAACCTTTTCCTTAGCCCTTCCAACTTCTTGTTCTAGCACCCAAGGCTCGACTTCATCACTTCAAGCTTCCCAATCATGTCCGTATCCAGCCCACAGGGCCGATGGGTGGCCTCCTCCGTTATAGAGGAGGACATCACGAAGCTTCATGCAGCCAGATACCTGACCGCAGAGATCCCCCACAGGCTCCCTGCTTGAGGACGGGTTATTCCTACTCCCAGATCCGGCGAGAGGGTCGTATTCATCTCCCATTTCCTATGAGGGCTAGGATTTGCTCTTCACCCCTTCGTCCGGGGGCTCATGTTTTACTCTGGACTAGATTTTCACGATCTAGCCCCAGATTATTTCCTTTACATCTCCACGTTCATTGTCATGTGCGAGGCCTTTCTCCGCATTCCCCCACACTTCGGCTTATGGCTCAAGACCTTTAGTGTGAAGCCGAAGGTAGTCGACGAGGAACAAGCGGAGTGCGGAGGTGCTACAGTGAGCAAACTTATCAATGCTCCCTGGCCAAAAGGCTCTTTCGCCGAAACTCCTGACCTATGGCAGCGGGAGTGGTTTTATGTCACTGAACCCCGTGGTACCAAGTGGGCGGCTATACCCGCATTTCGATCTGGCCCTCTGTTACAGCTTGCGTCATGGATTAATAAAGGACTGGATTGGGGATCCACTGACAAAGTGCAGACTCTATAGAGGCGCATCCGGAGCCTCCTCGAGAAGGACGTCAGTCTTATCAACGTGGTTCAAATAATGCTGGTCCGCCAGGTCCTGCCGTGCCAGCAACGACCTCTCTGTATGTGGGAGTTTAATCCGGAAGGACCACGGACCCTCCAAGACTTCTTCGGTATTACACACAAAGGAATGTGGATGTTGTTTTTCGGGAATCGAAAACAGTGGCCGGACACCACCGAGGACATTGACCTCGACCGCAACCATCCGGATATCTCGGTAAGCGCTCTATTCCCGAACAATTTTTCAGCAATGTATGCTATAGCGCGACACTGATCACACTATCCGCTTCCAGGGCTGGATAAAGAAACCAGAGCAGATCAGGTGTTCGGCCCCCCTTCCCGAAGACTCAGCGGATTTCGTATTAACAAGGATGCTGGTCCCGACACCGTACCAGATGCCTGTGAAGTAGGACAAGATGGAGAGCGGGAGGACCGAAGGTTTCCTCTATCCCGAAGATATATTAGATGTTGTGTCTGGGGAGACAAAAATCCCATCGCCCGAAGACAAAAGTAAAGGAGAAGCCAACACTCATTCTCCCCATGGTAAGAAAAGTCGTCTCCGAAGATTGGGAGGAAAAGGCTCCCAAGCGAGGCAAGATGCCCCATGGTAAGAAAAGGGTCGTCTCTGAAGACGTTATCACGCAGTCCCCCGGCGAGGACAGGCCTAAATCGTAAGCGAACAAGGGTGTTTTACACATACCCCATTCCTCTCCTGTGACCAAGGTAACATCTAGAATATATGTTTTTGCAGCTCGGCGCACAGTCTTCCTCAACAATCCTCTTCCTCGGGATCTTCTCCTGGAGATGATGGAAAGCGAGATGCCTCCACCAGTCTCCCCGCCCAATAGGGAGGACGACTTTGAGGTGTCGTCCCAGAGGGTCTCTCCTGATTAACAAGTGATGCGAGGGATGATGAAAACACTAACTAAAGGTGATACTTCGGTAGCCCAGGGTCCGGGGGCCAACAATAAAGGCCCCGGATTGTCCGGCTTTCAGCTGGAGACAACTCTAGGGGCGAATGAACAGGTCCCTTCGAAGGGAGGTCGTGCTGCTACAGCAGCTTCCGGAGATCCAGAAGCGTCGGATATATTGATGAACATGCTGCAACAGGAGTCCGTCTCCAAGGACCATTGTACCTTGATGGGTACGGTGGTTGAAAAGGTCACGGCCGCAAAAAGTGGATTGAATGAGGCCTTCACAAGCCTGCTAAGAGGCTTTGAGGTTTGTGTTGTAATGCTTTCAATTGTGTTTTATTCACAAAGTACTCATGTGTATAGATAGTAGCCCCTGAGACTCTGATTGGCTTTCCAAGGGAGGCGATCAGAGGATCAGAAAGATATGTCCAAGAAATAATTTGACTACTTGGAACACTGGCTGTTACCTCCCCAGCTACTGCCTGATCCACAGAGGTTGCAGATCTGCAGTGGAAGATTGACGAGGCGGATGATGACATCACGCTTATCAACAGGCGGCTTGATGAGGCGCAATGTATATTTTTGGGGCAGTCAGTATATGTATGTATGATAATATATGCACCAAGCTAGTGTTGTATATTGAGACACGCATAACTGCAGATGGTGCTGCCGCGGTGGAGGCTCTTCGGGCTGAACTTGCTCTAGCCAAGGAGCAAGCCCAGATGGGCAATTTGGCTGCCAATAAGGCAGCTAATGAATTAAAAAACGAACAGGCTGCTCGGCGCCAGTGTGAGGAGAGAATTTCTGTCATGGCATGCGAGCTAGAGGAAACCACTATCCAGTGCGAATTCCTCGAGAAGGATAATAAAGCCAAAGCGGCCGATCTCGACAAGGCCTTATAAGAGGCGAGAGAAGCATGGTCCGAGTCTAGAGCGGCTCGGGAGGAGATCCGGCAAGCTGGGGATATAGCGCCTGGTAAGCCTCTCTTGTTACAGACTAAATTCGGCGGTCCGAAGTATTCCCTGCTTAATCAGATGTGGAACTTGCCAGACGCATTCTTGGACCTACCGAAGAGTACCTCCGATGCGGCACGATTTTACCAAGCGCAGGAAGGGTGTGCCACGGAGAAGCTCTTTTGGTCACAGTTCAACGCGCCAAAGTGCCCGCTGTTACTAAATGAACAGATGGCCCAGTGGGCCAAGCTCCACAGGATATCGGGTTCTGCCATGAAGGATGTCATAGTCCGGCTGTGGCCTACTAAGCCCATTCCGAATAGTTACTTCGGTTTGGTGTAGTGGCTTGTGGATGCGGAGCTGCATATCGACGCCGTTAAGCGTTCAACATGCATTGAAGGTGCACGGATGGCCTTTGCCCGTGTCAAAACATACTGGGCGAAGATGAAGTCTACCGACATTGCATCGAGGAGTCCCCCCAAGGGTAAGGACCATCACGCACCCGAACATTATTTCGAGGACGTCTTAGAGGGTGCCCGCTTGATAGATGGTCAATTCTCGAAAGATATGATATTTGAATGAAATGTATTGAATTTTTAAAAGATAATATTATGATAATATTATGATATTTGCTTAAAGGCTTTAGGTTCCTCCTGTGCGGCCGTCTCTGTATAATATGAAAGTTTTCCAGTCGTCGGCTTTAGCCCCCTCGTAGAAAATACGGGGGTGTTCAGAAAAGCACTTGATCACTCTTAACCCAACGTCTTGGTCCATGAAGGAGGTGTCAATGCGGTGAACGATGCAATCGGACTATAGGGCGTTAACACTTTCACTTAGCCATAGGAGTTTTATGGTGGGTCTATGATATAAACCCTGGTATGTACGCGGTTTTCCCAATGTGGTGCGCTTACATGTATGACCTGAAGAAAGGTCCTTCATGTAATACGGGAGGGATCATGAAAAATTCTGATAAGTCGTCGAGTGGTTGACCAGTTCTCGCCGCATCATGACAGTCAGTTTTTAGCTTTCTTTACTGAGGTGTTTGACCAGATGAACTGGAAACACAATCGCAACAGTTCTCCCTTTACTACCTTAGTCAATAGAGCGGAACGTAAGGTAGCAAGCATAGGAGCCGGGCAACCCAACTATTGACCCAAGACATGATTCGGAGCTGATGCATATAAGGCCAAACTCGCGACGCCGAAGTATGCTATAAAGTTGTTCGGACTTGTTGGCAATTTATTTTATTCCCATATTGAGCCCCTGGCGAGTTATGTCAGGGCGTGTGAAATAACACAAGGAGAAAAATAGAGTTTTTTAGAGAAGAGTGAATACTGGATACAGATTATTTTTCACTAGAACTTGAGTGATATGCCAATCGTTGTTTTGCATACAATAATGCCACGATCCCGACTATTTGACATGCCAAGGGTCGATGGCTGAGGTAGAAGGCACTTTACAAGCTCGCAAAATAAAGAGTGTGGTCTACAAAGAGTTGTTTTGGACCTCCTGTCGCACGTCTGCACCGCCTTTCCTCGATGAAGGGGCTCCATAAAGGGAGTAGCTTTTGGACGAATGTACAAACCGGAACTCCGATAGAGTCGGTGAGATGACTAGCTCGCGAGTCACCTATGGTAAAGGAAAAGGAAGAGTGGTTAGAAAAGAAAAGAAGGAGGTTATGGGAGTACTTGTAGGCCCGTCTGTATTGTGCCTCCACCGATGCCCATGGTATTTTAAGTGCATAGTTATGTATGCAAGGTACAAATTTCATGGGTGTATGAGGCGGACGGCGGAAGCCGAACTGCTAGTCCAGATCCATAATTGGTCGGTCTTGCTGAATGGAGACCGGCGGCTTAATGGCCGACAAGGTATGCGGTTTAATAAGACCGATTTGTTCTCCGGCTAGAGGGAATGTAGTATGATCCTCAGTCCAGATGGAATGCATCTCATGCTCCTCTATAGGGGCGTGTGTCACGTATACCATGCATGTTCACTGTTTTTACCTCAGGGGGAAATTTCTTCTGACCCCCGGTATTTGGTTGGCAAGTCTCTTCATCATCGCTATCACTGGGTGTCCTTTTCCCCTTGTGTTCGGCGTTGAGCTTGCTGGCCTACTTGAAAACCCAACAACTTCTGTTGGTATGATTAGCTAGTTTATCGGGGTTGAGTTGAATCTGGCAGGGTCGATCCAATATCTTGTCTAAATTGGATGGTTTGTCTCTGGTTGCCTTGAATTGCTTTTTCCGTTGACCAGGTTTGGGGCCGCTGAATCCGGCGTTGACCGCTGTGTCGCACGTTCTTTCATTATCATTGCGACGCTTGTGTTTGCCGCGCCGAGGTTTTCCATTGTCGTTTCAGACTTCAGAAGTGCCCGGATCATTGGCGCTGTTGCTTCTACGAGCGAGCCAGCTGTCTTCTCCCGCGCAAAAGCGGGTCATTAGAGCGGTATGGGCTGACATGGATTTTGGTTTTTCTTGACCGATGTGGCGGGCGAGCCACTCATCCCATACACTGTGTTTGAAGGCCGCTAGGGCTTCCGCGTCCGGGAAGTCGACGATTTAGTTCTTTTTAACTAAGAACCTAGTCCAGAGTTTCCTGGCTCATTCTTCGGGCTGTTGAACTATATGGCTTAAGTCATCAGCGTCTGGTGGCCAGACATATGTACCTTGGAAGTTGTCGCCTAAGGCGTCTTTCAAATCCTCCCAGCTACCAATAGAGTTTTCGGGCAGACTGTTTAACCAGTGTTGTCGTGGGTTTGTCATGGCAGATGTCCTCGTGAAAGGACTTAGTCGTGGAGCCATTGCAACGGGTTAGCTTAAAGGGGTTAAATCAGACAAGGGGACACGGGAGTTTATACTAGTTCGGCCCCTTCGATGAAGGTAAAAGCCTACGTCTAGTTGTGATTGGTATTGCTAGGGTTTCGAAGGCCAGGGAGCGAATCCGCTTTGTCTGGCTCTCGAGTTGTTGTTGTCTGTCCCTAAACCGCGGCCGGGTCGTCCCTTTATATACATAGGTTGACGCCCGCTGGGCTACAGAGTCCCGAAGCCGGTTTAGAAACGTATCTGGTTCGGCCTCTCTCTTTCTATCTTACTATACAAGTTACATGACTAGGCCGGTTTACATTTACAGACTATAACCCGCCTTTGGGCCCTCCATAAAGCGCCATCATCTTTACATCTTCATGGGCTTCTAATCTTCAAAGAGTCAACCCGGCTACATAAGGCCGGTTTACCTCCAGTAGTAATATCCCCAACATTAGGCCCCAGATTGGTTTGAACTTGTTCATGTCAATCTTCCACACTTCAGAAAAAATCTTCTCTCTTATCTTCATTTTTGATCTTGTAAACCGTTGTGACGTCATACTTCAAAATTACGATAAACCGCCGTGACGTCATCCATCCGTTGATGTTGGAGATTTCCTTCATTTAATACATATCCAGTCATCAAGGCGACACCTTTATTAACTTATCCATTTTTTGGGCTCCTCGATTCCCGTACTTGCCATTTTATCACTTCGCCTTATAAATAGGACCGAGGGGTCATTTTCACTGGTTCCCCCTGTGCCTCTTCGCATCGTCTTCCTCGCGCCGCTCATCCTCTGGAGCTCCGACGCCACCGTCGACCGTCGCCTCTGCTCCGATCTTGGCCGCTGCATCACCCTGAACGCACCAGAATACTGCGGCGCCCTTCCGCTTCCTCACCAGCTCCGGTAAGTTCTCTGCTTCTTTCACCATAGATATGTTCTCGGGTTTCGATATTCTTCGCAGTTCTTCCGAAGTTCATCAGTGCTATTCTTCCCCGTTCTTCCTTTAATAGATGGACACTTCATGCTTGATGCATCTCTTACCGTAGCTTACCTACTATAGTCATCACAAATCCTTATGCATAAAGAACTGATCTAGTCTGTCAAAAATTGCCTCAGTTCTGCACCCCTTCAAGATCCAATTATTTTTGCTTTTCTGTCTTATCTTTAGATCCGAAAGTTTTATACATCTCTGTGAGATCTGTTTCTATGTTCCTGTGAGATCCGTTTCTCCTCGCACCAATATAAGCGGTTTAACATTGTATAAATAGTCTATTCCATTAGCCCTCTGATAAACCAGAAGAACATGTTACCTTCACAATTATGCTCCAGTTTAACAATGTCTGATCAACCTTGTGCTAGCATTACCTTCTCTGTCATTATACTAGTCTCCGGGTTGTACCATTTATCATATCAGCATGTTTCTTACTCCCTTGTCTCTTGCGTATAATCCTGCGTAATTTATAAACCGGCCTTTCATTTTCAGTTTGTTCTCTTTGCAATGGCCAAACAATTCACTACCTGCAACTGGGCTCGTTCCCGGGTTATTGACGATCAATTGAATGAGATGGTTAGCATCGGCTCTCTGCCTAAGAAACTAAGATCAAATGGTGAGTTCTAGGAACAGAGAATCTTCCAACCCCAAGACAAGGCGAGGTGGTAATCTTTGTTGCCCATATAGGCCATGGTTTCAAACCGCCAGGGTCAAAATTCTATCAAGAAGTACTTGCCAGCTTCCAACTGCATCCACAAGATATTGGTCCCAACTCAGTCTCCAACTTATGTAATTTCCAAGTCTTCTGTGAAGCCTATTTACAAGAAGAACCAACTGCAGAATTGTTCCGGGATTTCTTTCACTTAAACCGGCGCACAGAGTTTGTGAATGGCCTGAACACAGAGCTTGGTGGTGTCTCGATTCAAAAGCGGAAATAAGTGGAATTTCCTCATGCCAAACACCATAGCCACCCAAAGGAATGCAACCAAACATGGTTCTATTGCAGAGACACTTCGCCTGAGGATGAAAATCCCCTCTCCGGCTTTCGTGATCATAGATTATCCAATACTCACCCAATGCCACAACGCCTGAGCTCTTCGGAAAGGGCAAAATACGCTCCTCAAATCGCCAAGCTCCGGGCCTTTATGGCAAACGGTTTAACAGGCGTGGATTTTGTGCGCTGATGGATATCCTGGAGTATCTTGCCGCTAAGCCGGCGACCCGATTTAATGTGCGAATATACCAGCGAAGTTGACGATCCTCAACGCCACTGCAATATCCAATTATCCGAGGAAGAAGTTACCGAAGGTGTAAAGAAAATTCTGAATGAATAGGAACTGGTCTGTAGTCAAACCGGTCTGAGTCCCTTCTACACCAAGAACAAACCGCCTGCTGTAAGCATTACACTTCCTCTTCATCTCTAATATCTTTGACTTGTACAAGCTGTAACCCTTCTTCCTTATATATATAGGGTGATGAACATTTCTGGAAACAGAAATCCATAGAGAAAGCAGCAAAGCCAACTAGAGATAAAGTGGTCAAACCAACCCGCCCGAAGACCAAAGCCGTAAAATGGACGTCAAAGCGGAAAACGGCTGACCGGATTAATATGGAACTTGATGATGATACTAATGACCCAAAAGTTGAGGTAGAACTTGAATCACTTGGCTCTCTTTTTATGCATCTTGTTAACAATGATCTTCCTCAGGAGGAGGCAGAAGCTAGTCAGGCTGAGGACTTAGAGGTAATTACCCTTTCCTCCGGTTCAGACTCTATGCCAACACAAAAAACTCGCCAAACAATCCGGAAAGTAAGATTTTCTCATCCTCTTGCTCACTTGGATCCAACATTTATTTTGAAGACTCAATAGCATGAAGCTCGCCGGACAACCCGACACAGTGGCCAACAGGTCACCTCTGCCGGTTTACCTGATACTCCGGTTCGGAAGCGCCGGTCTGAGGTCTCTCCTACTTCTGACCATTCTTATCCCAAGGCAGGTTATTTTAGACAGCCTCTTAATCTGTCCAATTCAAATTATCAGGTGACACCTCCTTCCTCTTCTGGTGAATCGACAGCAACTCAACTCCCCCCTTTGAAAACTGTGGTTGGGTGAGTTATGAAAAACCTTTCCTTTCAATGCGCCCTACATCTTTTGAACAGGATGTTAACCCTTTTTTATTCTGTTCGCAGGGCCAAAGCCAGACCCAACAAGAAAGCGTGGGTCACCAATCCGCCAGAAGACCCTGTTGCCAAAGAAGAAGAACCAAGAGGCGAACCGGAGCAGACTGGTGAACCGGATGGCCTCCATCCTGAAACAACTTTTGATGATCCGCCCCTTGACGGCCAACATACTGACGAACCAACAGATGCCAAGCCTATCGCCCCTGATACTGAACCGGCAGAACCAAACCGGGCTAATCCAATGAAAGACACTGAAATTCCATCATCATCCACCAAAAATCCTGAAGGCCAAGGTGATGATGTTATTATTACTGGAACAGGCCACAGCTCTCCTGGTCATCCCATCATTTTGGCTCAGCATAGTACCAAAGAAGAGCAACTTGCTAGGGATAAAGGAAAATGGAGCAGCGACTTATCAAACTATGCTCATCTTAACGCTGATGAGCTTCATTCCGGCTTCTTGAACCGTCTGCACTCAAACCGGGATTATGAAGCCGGTTTGGTGAATTTGATGAAAGAACGATACGAGGTAAATACTTCTCCCTTGCACGTTGATTTATAGCTGAAATACTATTCCAAGTAGCCTCCAAGAGTCGTTTTATGATTGTTAATCATAAACCGGATCTTTGTGACACTTCATCATTGATCCTTGCGAAGGCGTGTCCTCAATCATAGATAGGACTCATGTTTGAAAAATTAGATAACGTTCTGCAGCATAGCCCCCAAATGCCGGTTTAACTTGACAAGTTAATCCGGTTTTTAATCCACACCGCCGGTTTAGAACAAACGTACATTAGTCCCCAAGTGTCAAGGATAATGCTTGCATTGTTCTGGAGACTTGTATAGAGGGTAGTATTTGAGAGCAAATAGGCATTAGCCCCCAAGTATGAAGTGGATAACTTGTTATATGCTTTATACTTAGTGCATAAATATGTTGTTTTGTTGAATATACCTTCAATGTTGCAGGCTGAACTGAGAAGCAAAGATGCCCGGAACTCTGACTTGCAAGAAAATGTGAAGTCCCAACAAGCCGAAGCTGCAAAAGCCAAAGAGGAGCTGACACAGGCCCTGGCCGGAATGGAAAAATTGAAAGAATCCTTCAACCGAGACCGTGCTGAATGGGAAACCGAAGCCGGTTTGACCAAAAGAGCTATAGATGCCGAGGAAGCCCTGAAACCGGTGGTTGAAGAACTAGCCGGTTTGAAGCGCCAAATCAATGCTATGACCTCTGCTATCTTTGGTAAGTGTCTTCTTATATATGTTGCACCAGTCAATGACTCTTAAAACTGACCAAAATATTGATAAAATCTTTGGCAGGAACTCAGATCACTCATCTTGGTGCAGATATGCGGATGAAGCTCAAAGCGGCACATACATTGGTTGAGCAGCTATACTCTGGATCTCAGCGAGCCATTAGTACAGCGGCTTATAACAAACCGGCGCCAACGTTGATTAAGGAGACCCTTGAGAAGCTGGGCATGTTACCGGCGCGTATTGGCGAGTTGAAAAGAGCCGCTACGAGGGCAGGAGCATTAACCGCCCTTATTCGAGCCAAGGCCTGGATTCCAGACCTTGGAGCGAAGGATATCATTAAAGGATATCCAGGTGTTAAAGAAGACGGTTCAAACTTTAACAATGATGATCTTCGGCGGCTAACCAAACAGATGCGGCCAGCGGCAAGCAAATTGGCTGAGGACACCGATTTGTCCCATTTTCAACCGTTTTATGATGCAGAAGGGAAAAGACAGTCGGCCAATATCCATGAAGTCGAAGAACTTGTGCCTCCGATTCGTAAGCACACTTATGCCCCTGATATTAACCCTTCTGATCTTATCCATGAGGAGGCAGTGTTCCAAGCTTTAACCGGAATCGACTGGTCAACGTCTGATTTCCAGCGGCTGGGGAGGGATGAAGAAGTGCCAACACCAACTGATCCGCAACCGTTAAACCGTCGCGATGAAGAGGCTTGATCCGGCCGCCGGTTTATATGGCTACTGTGAAAAACAATGGCACTGTTTGAACTGCTTTGAAGCTTCATGTAATAGGATAGCTGAAACCTTGTTTATCTGCCATGCCATCGAGCATGTTTCATAACGCTTTGTGACAATCTGTGCCGCCCTTTAGGATATATTTATGCATAGCCTATGATGACATGCCTTCCTGGGTCCAAAAAACTTAAAAGTGTCTAGCGGTTTACTGCTAAACATGTCATAATATCCAAGAAGTATATAGTACTTTAGCTGAATAATCAAGTGTTTGTACAAAAAATAATGTACAGAACATACCTCATTGATTGACCAAACGTGTATACAACAAAGGTGTTTAACACCAACCCGATACGTTTGGTAATTTCATCTTCATAATGCCTGTCTATCTATTAAACTGGACCGGTATAACCACCGGATTTTCTTTATAACACTGGTGATTTAATCAAACCAGACCGGGTCAATGACCACCGGTTTATAATTGATCATGTGCCAACAACTGGTGGTTGGAAAGCAAGTCGGGTCAAGGACGCCGGTTTATCAAAAAAATACTTATGATTGTCAACAAAAAAATCAAATAGGAAAATATGCGAGGCTTTTTACGAGCTGCCAGGCTCCAAATCGAGGCTTTTCATGGGCTGCCAGGCCTCTGAGTTAAACCATTTAACAAAGCCTTTTAAGATGGGCCTCCAACTAACCAATCATCGTTTTAACTGTGACAAGTTCAGGGTCTGTGAAAGATTGACTTGTCACACATTCGATGGGTCATGCCAGGATTACCTGGATAGGAGTGGCTTACTTGATCAAGGCAGGTTAACCTGGGGTTTTAGGTGAATACCCAGGCTTCCAAGCCGTGGCTTGATAGCCAATTACGAGGGTGCTTTCAAACTCTTTGTTGTTTTGCAAAAAATAGCCCCCAAGTAACTTTGTGAGCGATGCTCAGCGTGTGCCTATGTTTGAGTTTGTACTGTGTACCATACTCTCTTTGGCTCCACAAATTTTTTCCTTCTGCGGCTGAAATGCCTATCAAGAGGTGTAGCTATGGTTCAAACATGACCAAGCCCCCTAGTGATTTTCTTTATCTTTATGCAACTGCTAAAGCCGGTTTAACAAAGACTCTGCTTTGACCATTAACTTGGAAAAGAACACATATGATATAAGAAAGAATAGATACCCCGCTTATAACGGAGGCTCCGGTTTATTATATGGTATATACACTGTTTTAAATATGTACAGGTGAAGAGCCTATGGCTTCAAGTATAGTAAGGCCGAAGGAGAGCTATGTTCCATGGCCGCTTTGTCTCCTCCTCCGATTGACGTGAGTCTTCAAGCTCTCGAACATCAATGAGGTAGTAGGATCCATTGTGCAGATTTTTGCTGACCACAAAGGGTCCTTCCCAAGGGGGGGATAACTTGTGCATATCAGTCTGGTCCTGGATGAGCCGGAGCACCAAATCACCTTCTTGAAAGGTTTTAGTTTTAACCCGGCGGCTGTGATAACGTCGAAGATCTTGTTGATAAATCGCCGAACGTGCTGCTGCAAGATCCCGCTCTTCATCCAACAGGTCCAGAGAATCCTGACGTGCCTTCTCATTATCAGCTTCAACATAAGCTGCCACACGGGGCGAATCGTGACGGATGTCACTAGGAAGAACCGCCTCCGCTCCATAAACCATGAAGAAAGGCGTGTAACCCGTAGACCTATTGGGTGTGGTGTTGATGCTCCATAACACAGAAGGTAGCTTCTCGACCCAACAACCCGGTGTCTGCTTTAAGGGAACCATAAGCCTTGGTTTGATACCCCATAGAATTTCTTGATTTGCCCTTTCCTCTTGACCATTAGATTGGGGGTGAGCCACTGATGCTAGATCAAGCCGGATGTGCTCACGTTGACAGAATTCTTCCATCTCTCCTTTTGATAAGTTAGTACCATTATCTGTTATAATGCTATGTGGAAAGCCAAACCGGAATATCACCTTTTTGATGAATTGAACCGCCGTGGCTGCATCACACTTGCTGACTGGCTCTACCTCTACCCATTTAGTGACTTTATCAACTGCTACTAACAGGTGGGTCTTCTTGTCCTTGGAGCTTTTGAAGGGTCCAACCATATCCAGCCCCCAAGTTGCAAACGACCATGTAACTGGAATCATCCGCAACTCTTGAGCCGGAACGTGCGCAACTTTTGGCATCCATCACATCTTTTGACTAAATCCTCCACATCAGCATGCGCCGTCAACCAGTAAAAACCATGACAAAAAGCTTTAGCAACCAACGAATTTGAACTGGTGTGGTGACCGCAATCCCCTTCATGAATCTCTCGCAAAATCTCACAACCTTCTTGAGGCGAAACACATCACTGAATTGCTCCTGAAACACAGTAACAATGTAACTCCCTGTTGACTATGGTCATGGACTTGGAACGCCGGATTATCTGTCGAGCCAACGTTTCCTCAACTGGTAACTCGCCCCGGTTCATGTAATCCAGATATGGGATCGTCCAATCCGGTATGGCATGCAGAGCTGCCACCAACTGGGCCTCCGGATCAGGAATAGCCAAATCTTCTTCGGTAGGTATTTTGACTGACAGATTGTGTAATACATCAAGAAATACATTGGGAGGAACCACTTTACGTTGGGAACCAAGATGACTTAAAGCGTCCGCCGGTTCATTCTTCCGCCGGTCTATATGGTCCACCTGATAACCTTTAAAGTGACCAGCCACGGCGTCCACCTCTCGCCGATATGCAGCCATGAGTGGGTCTTTAGAATCCCAAGTGCCAGACACTTGCTGAGCCACTAGATCTGAATCGCCGAAGCACTTAACCCGGCTCAAATTCATCTCTTTAGCCATCCGAAGACCGTGGAGTAAAGCCTCATATTCAACTGCATTGTTAGTACAAGGGAACATTAAACGGAGGACATAACAAAACTTGTCACCTCGTGGGGAAGTTAATACGACTCCAGCCCCCAAACCCTCTAACTGTCTGGACCCATCAAAATGAATAGTCCAATATGTATTATCAGGTTTCTTCTCAGGTGCCTGTAAATCCATCCAATCGTTGATGAAATCTACGAGTGCCTGGGACTTGATCGCCGTGCGGGGTATATATTTGAGCCCGTGAGGTCCAAGCTCAATGGCCCACTTGGCAATCCGGCCAGTTGCCTCTCTGTTTTGATTGATGTCGTCCAGAGGAGCTGAACTGACCATTGTGATAGGATGGCCCTGAAAATAGTGTTTGAGCTTCCGGCTTGCCATAAACACCCCATACACCAATTTCTGCCAATGTGGATACGTCTGCTTTGAGTCAATGAGCACCTCACTGATATAATAAACCGGCCGTTGAACCGGATACTCTTTGCCAGGCTCCTTGCGCTCTACCACAATGGCTACGCTGACAGCCCGGGCACTAGCAGCCACATATAATAATAATGGCTCTTTATCAATCGGTGCTGCCAGCACGAGCGGTTCCACTAGTTGCCTCTTCAGATCTTCAAACGCCTTATCAGCTGCCTCAATCCAGAAAAAGTTATCTGTTTTCTTGAGCATCTGATATAAGGGGATGTCCTTCTCTCCAAGGCAGTTGATAAACCGGCTCAAGGCTGTAATCCGGCCGGCCAGACGTTGCACATCGTTAATACACGCCAGTTTAGCCAAGGACGTAATTGCTGCAATCTTTTCCGGATTAGCCTCAATGCCTCTGTTTGAAACCAGAAAGCCTAAGAGCTTGCCTGCCGGGACACCGAAAACACACTTCTCCGGATTGAGCATCGTCTTATAAACCCGAAGATTATCAAAGGTTTCCCGTAGATCATCTATCAATGTCCCCTCCTTTCTGGATTTGACCACAATATCATCTACATACGCATGAACATTGCGCCCAATTTTCTTATGAAGGCAATTCTGAACACATCGCTGGTAAGTTGCCTGGGCACTCTTGAGTCCAAAGGGCATGGAAACATAGCAGAAGGCTCCAAAGGGAGTTATAAAGGCTATCTTCTCCCGGTCCTTAACTGCCATTTTGATCTGATGATAACCAGAGTAAGCATCCAAAAAACACAAACGGTCACAACCCGCCGTAGCATCAATTATCAGATCAATGCGAGGGAGAGCAAAGGGGTCTGCAGGGCAAGCCTTGTTTAAATCTGTGTAGTCCACACACATGCGCCAAGTGTCATTTTTCTTAAGAACCAGCACCATATTGGCTAACCACTCTGGATGAAAAACTTCAACAATAAACCCAGCAGCCAACAAACGGGCTACCTCTTCACCTATAGCCTTGTGTCTTTCCTCGCTGAAACGGTGGAGGAACTGTCGGACCGGTTTGAATTTAGGATCAATGTTGAGTGTGTGATCAGCGAGTTCTCTCGGTACACCTGGCATGTCAGAAGGTTTCCATGCAAAGATGTCCCGATTCTCATGGATGAACTCGATGAGTGCACTTTCCTATTTGGGATCCAGGTTAGCGATGATGCTGAACTGTTTGGATGAATCACCAGGGACAAAGTCAACCATCTTAGTGTCTGTAGCTGATTTGAACTTCAATGTTGGATCATGTTCCGTAGTTGGATTTTTTAAGGAGGTCATGTCTGCTGGATCAACTTGCTCCTTATAGAATTTTAACTCCTCCATGGCACAAACTGACTCAGCATAAGCCGCATCGCCTTCTTCACACTCCAAAGCAATCTTTCTACTTCCATGTACTGTGATAGTCCCCTTATGACCTGGCATTTTAAGCTGTAGGTAAACATAACATGGCCTTGCCATAAACTTAGCATAAACCGGCCGCCCAAACAAGGCGTGGTACGGACTTTTGATCTTCACCACCTCAAATGTCAATGTTTCTGACCTTGAATCGTAGTCATCTCCAAAAGCTACCTCTAAAGCTATCTTACCAACAGGATATGCAGACTTACCAGGCACCACACCATGAAATACCGTATTCGACGGTTTAAGATCCTTATCTGTCAACCCCATACGGCGGAATGTATCATAATACAAAATATTGATACTACTTCCCCATCCATGAGCACCTTAGTGAACCTATATCCCCCAACTTGAGGGGCTACCACTAAGGCCAAATGACCTGGATTATCAACCCGGGGCGGGTGATCCTCTCTGCTCCACAAAATAGGTTGCTTCGACCAGCGTAAATACTGAGGTACTGCCGGCTCAACAGAGTTGACTGCCCTTTTGTGAAGCTTCTGATCACGTTTGCACAAACTAGTAGTGAAGACATGATATTGCCCGCTGTTCAGTTGTTTGGGATTGCTCTGATAACCCGACTGCTGCTGCTGCTGCTGACTGCCCTGATGGTTGTAACCTCCCTGGTTGCCTTGGTGTCCTTGATTGACGTGTCCGGTTTGATTGCCTGGAAATCCTGAACCGGAACCACCACCTCCGTAACCCGGCCCGTGGAAACCTCCTCCTGAACCGCCGGGCGGGCCGCTGTCATATTGGAACATATTGGAATTCTTGAAATCCCGCATGATATAACAATCTTTCCAGAGATGTGATGCTGGTTTCTCCTTCGATATGTGCTTTTGACAGGGCTGATTTAACAAACGCTCCAAATTGTTGCCTCGACCTCCACCCCTCTGGGGCTGCTTGCCTTTCCGGCGCTGGCCATTCTCCTGCGCGTTGGTATTTGTGACAAAGTCCGAACCACTGTCGGCCTTGCGCTTACCAGCATTCCCATGGCCTGCCGGATTGTGTTGTTGGCCTTTGGCATTGTCGTTCTTCTTACCCTTCTCCGGTTTGTCTTCCTCTGAATCCGGATCCTTGGTATTATCTGAATCGGCATACTTAACCAAAGCGGCCATGAGTGTTGACATGTCGTTGCAGTGACATTTGAGTCTTCCCAACTTCTGTTTCAACGGTTTGAAACGGCAATTGCCCTCTAACGTTAACACTGTGGTGTCTGCATTGATACGATCTGATGAATGCAAAATCGCCGAGACATGTTTGACCCAATGGGTCGTGGACTCCCCTTCCTCTTGGACACAAGTGTCCAGATCTACAATTGACATTGGCTGCTTACATGTATCCTTGAAGTTCTGGATAAACCGGTGCTTCGGTTCGGCCCATGATCCAATAGAGTTGGTTGGCAAGCTCTTCAACCAAGTGCAAGCTGTTCCTTCCAACATCATGGTGAAATATTTAGCACACACCGCCTCGTCCACATCTAACATCTCCATAGCCATCTCATAGCTCTCCACCCACGCCTCTAGCTGCAAATCGGCGGTATAATTTGGTACCTTACGAGGTCCCTTGAAATCCTTGGGTAGTCACACATTACGCAAAGCGGGAGTTAAACATGGTACCCCTAAGGAACTGAACATCGCCCCTGGCTCCACGGAGGCGGTGGGGTGAACCGGAGTATGCTGTCGTGCTTCGTGTCGAGCTGTCAACTCGGCCTCTCGACGTGCATGGCCATGGTCCACAACATCTTGCGCATTAGCACCTCCCCCGGCCAGGTTGTTCCCTCATGGCGAATTTCGATGGCATGCACTACTGGACACGGCCGGTTCGTCTTCCACGTGTCTGCTATAACTCCGGCTTGGACGGGGAGTGGAATGAATCCTCTCACAGCCGTGTGAATATGCTTGCTGTTGATTTAGTGCTGTCTGAAGGAGATCCCTGGCCCGACGCGCTTCCACTACAACTGGTGACTCGCCGTCGGTTGGGAGGGCCGCCAGGCATGAAGCGGCGGCCACAATGTTGTCCAACGGATTGGAATAATGCCCAGGCGGCGTTGATGGTACAACGTTGTTCTGGCGAGGCAGGTCCGTCATGTGCGGCTGAACCGGCGCTACTGCTCCGGGTGCCTCCGCCCGGTTTAGCGTGGGTTGGTTACCAGCTCCTGTACCTGGCGTGTTGAAAAGATTACGCGGCTCATAAACCGACGGGAGACGTGATCGGTACCTTCTTCTCATGACTTCCTCTAAAGCATTCTGATCCAGTCTAATCCGGTAAGCTTGTGCTTCCAACTCGGCCCGCTCCGTAGCCATCCTGGCGTTCTCTGCTGCCAGGTCCGCTTTAGCCTGGGCTATCTGATCTTTCACTTTTACAATCTCCGCATCGTGCTGATCCCTGGCTGCTGTGTCTACCTCCGCGGACATCAATGTTGCTAGAGCGTCGAACAAATCAGACAAGACATGGCCTGGAGGTGGCGCCGAGCTTCCTGCCCCTGCTGGTGTGGCCGTCGTTGAACCGGAGAGCATTTCTGCAGCAGTAGATGAATGAGGCGCCGATTGTGTGCCAGCCATGAAGATGGCGGCCTGATTTGGCAGACCGGGGGAATCCGGAATACTGTTGCCCTCGGATCCTCCCTCGATTCGGCCGCCCTGCAACTGGTAAAGTGATTCGGTTTCTCGAGAAGACTTGTCATCAGAGCAGACTATGGTTTCTCCATCGGACACCAGTCCGTCCTCGTACCATGATCCATGGACGACACCTACGAAAACATGCCTTGCCTCAGGCTGAACCGGCAAAGAGCTTGCACGCCGAGCCGTTTCAATGATGTCGGTGCAGATGTCCGGCTCGGGGGCTGGTTCGCTGATCTTGCCGATGAAGACGTGAATCCCACCAAAGGGGACCCGTTACCCGTATTCGATTGAATCGGCCTCGGGACCCCATCCCGCGTTGTCGATGTAGACCTTGCCACAACGACTCTTCGTCATCCGGCCCACAACATATCCCTTGAGTCCATCGAAGCTGCCGTTCAAGAACTCAAAATCATCGTGCGATAGCCCCACGGTGGGCGCCAACTGTCGTGGGTTTGTCACGGCAGATGTCCTCGTGAAAGGACTTAGTCGTGGAGCCATCGCAACGGGTTAGATTAAAGGGGTTAAACCAGACAAGGGGACACGGGAGTTTATACTAGTTCGGTTCCTTCGATGAAGGTAAAAGCCTACGTCTAGTTGTGATTGGTATTGCTAGGGTTTCGAAGGCCAGGGAGCGAATCCGCTTTGTCTGGCTCTCGAGTTGTTGTTGTCTGTCCCTAAACCGCGGCCGGGTCATCCCTTTATATACATAGGTTGACGCCCGCCGGGCTACAGAGTCCCGAAGCCGGTTTATAAACATATCCGGTTCGGCCTCTCTCTTTCTATCTTACTATACAAGTTACATGACTAGGCCGGTTTACATTTACAGACTGTAACCCGCCTTTGGGCCCTCCGTAAAGCGCCATCATCTTTACATCTTCGTGGGCTTCTAATCTTCAAAGAGTCAACCCGGCTACATAAGGCCAGTTTACCTCCAGTAGTAATATCCCCAACAAGTGCCGAGCTGGACCTTTGAGTTTTAACGGGAGTTATTTGATGGCATGAAGGTCATCTCCACATGCCATGTGGATATGGAGAAGGAAATCCTCGATCCATACCACGGGATCAGTTGTTCCATCATATGATTCGATATTTACGGGTTTAAGCCCTTTTGGAAATTCATGCTCCATTACTTCGTCTGTGAAGCAAAGAGGGTGTGCGGCGCCACTATGTTGGGCCACATTGCGACATAGCTCCGATGGAGTCAGTCTACGGTTTTTGGCCCGGGTGTGACTAGGCTTGTCACGTCCGAATAGATAGCCATTGTCATGTGTCGGGGCACATCCTCGTGATTTGTAGATCGATCTGGTATGTCCTGCTCTATTGTCCAGGTCTTGCCAAAGGTCATATGTATGACCGCGAGCTATTTTGCCTCTGTTTTTATGATGAGGCGGCGCGGGCTGGTGTTCGGCTTGAGTTGCCGCTTTATCCCGACCACGTGGTGGTCGGTCAAGCCGCATTGCGCGATGATGGTATGTGCTCCGGCGCCTTGACGTCGAAATGAGGTAGCAATTTGCGCTTCAGGTAGCTTTTGGCTGGGCACTTGAGGCTGTGTTCTTCGGCTGCTAGGAAATCAGTCCATCTGTCATTGAGCAGATCTTGGTCAGCTTGAAGCTGCTGCTGCTTCTTTTTCAAGCTCCTTGAAGTGGCTATTAGTCGGCGCTTAAAGCATTCCTGCTCCTGAGGTTCCTCAGGCACGATAAAATCCTCGCTGCCGAGGCTCACCTCATCCTCGAAGAGTGGAAGATAATTACTGTCCTTTGACTCATGGTTTATGACCTATTCGTCAGGACCAACTTGCCTGTTTTCCCGTTCCTCCTGTTCGGAGTTTATCTCAACGGGGTCTTCATTATCTTTGGCCTCGTCCAGAATATTATTTTCCCCTGTGCCAGTATCATCGTCTTTTCCATGACGTGACTTAGAGCGGCACTGCTGACACCGATGTTTTGGTTGTATCACAGGAGGTTCGTCCTCGAATGGATCTTCTTTGTCATCGTCGTTAGTTCTTTTAGGTGTATCCACCATGTACACGTCGTAAGAAGAGGTGGCCGTCCAGCGTCTGGTAAGTGGCGGGTCTTGGCCTAGCTCCTCATCGTCACCATCGTCCATACTGTCAATGTCTTCGGAGCCATAATCGAGCGAGTAGGTTAAGTCTTTGACGGTGTGTATGAAGTGGGAAGTGGATGGGAAGCAAAATTCTCTGTCGTCAGCCTCTAGTTCGAACCGGACAATTCGGCTGTGAGCCCCCTGCTAAGGATAGAGCTCTTAACGAGCTTAACACGTCACCCAAAGGCGAGTGCCAGAACATATCCGCGGAGCTGAATTCGACGATCGATGAACGATCAAACTCAACGTACGTGGGCGCGCAAGGTTTGGAACATGTAGCCGGAGACGAGTCCATGCTTTTGGTGACACAGGTGTCACTTGAAGTTAAATCTGTGTGCGGCTCCAACGCTGCTGAGTCTGCGGCTTCCGCGACGGGGTTGAGCTTCCCGCCCTCGGATGGCATGATCTGCTTCGGATCTAAAGCCAGAGCAACTACAGGTACTATCTCCTGGGTATGTTCCGATGACATATTTATGCGATGTTCATCGTAGTGGCAGGGAGCGGCTGCCGTGGTCTCGAATCCATCGAAGATCAAGTCTCCGTGGATATCCGCGATGTAGTTCAAGCCTCCAAATCCGACCTGATGGCCAGGGGCGTAGCTTTCAATTTGCTCCAGATGGCCAAGCGAGTTGGCCCGCAGTGTGAAACCACCGAATATGAATATCTGTCCGGGGAGGAAGACTTCCCCTTGGACAACATCGTTGAGGATGGTAGAAGGAGCCATCAATCCTCTTGATGATGGCATAGTGGAACTCTCAATGAAAGCACCAATGTCAGTGTGAAAACCGGCGGATCTCGGGTAGTGGTCCCGAACTGTGTGTCTAAGGTCGATGGTAACAGGAGACGGGGGACACAATGTTTACCCAGGTTCGGGCCCTCTCTATGGAGGTAATACCCTGCTTCCTGCTTGATTGATCTTGATGAATATGAGTATTGCAAGAGTTGATCTACCACGAGATCGTAATGACTAAACCCTAAAAGTCTAGCCTGCCTGACTATGATTAGGAGGATTTTATCTATGGACCTAGCCCTCCGGTTTATATAGACACAGGAGGGATCTAGGGTTACATAAGGTCGATTACAGAGAAAGGAATCTTCATATTTGATCTCCAAGCTTGCCTTCCATGCCAAGGAGAGTCCCATCTGGACACGGGTTGAGTCTTTGGTCTTTGTATCTTTACAGCCCATCAGTCCGGCCCATGTCCAATAGGTCGGACGCCCGAGGACCCCTTAGTCCAGGATTCCCTCAGCCGTCGTGCTGCGGAACTCATTTACTACTTCGCCTCTCTTGCTTGATCGAGAAGGCGAGGACGTCATCGAGCTAAACATGTGCTGAACGCAAAGGTGTCGTGTGTTTGGTGCTTGATCGGTACAGATTGTGAAGTTTTACGACTACATCAACCGTGTTGATACACGCTTCCGCTTAGCAATCTAGAAGGGTATGTAGATGCTCTCTCATCTCGTAGCTATGCATCTCCATGGATATATCTTGCTTGTGCTTAGAAACTATTTATTTTCCAATAGTGGCATCATGAGCCAGGTCTATGCGTAGATGATATGCACGAGTAGAACACAAAAGAGGTTTGGGCGGTGAGGTTCATATTGCTTCCCACCAATGTCTTATTTTGATTTGGTGTCATTGTGGGATGAAGCGGCCCAAACCAACCTTACATGTCCACGAACATGAGATTGGTTCCACGGACTAACATGCAACTTATTTTGCATAAAGGTGGCTGGCTGGTGACTACGGCGGTCCGTGTAGAAGGTTAAATAGCAACTCGATGATCATCGTCGTGGTTTTGCGTAGGTAAGAACGATTCTTGCTATTTGCCCATAGCAGCCACGTAAAACTTGCAACAACAAAGTAGAGAGGATGTCTAGCTTGTTTTTGTAGGGCATGTTGATCTGATATGGTCAAGATATGATGTGATATATGTTGATGTATGAGATAATCATGTTTTGTAATAAGTTCACGACTTGCATGTCGATGAGTATGACAACCAGCAGGAGCCTTAGTGTTGTCTTTAATTTATTGTATGATCTGTGTGTCAATCATTAAAGCGCCATGTAATTGCTTTACTTTATCACTGTGCGTTAGCAATAGCCATAGAAGCAATAGTTGGCAAGATGACCCCGATGCAACGATGGAGATCAAGGTGTCGCGCTAGTGACGATGGAGATCATGCCAATGCTTTGGAGATGGAGATCAAAAGCACAAGATGATGATGGCCATATCATATCAAATATTTTTGATTGCATGTGATGTTTATCCTTTATGCATGTTATTTTGCTTAGAACGACGGTAGCATTATAAGATGATCCCTTCACTTAATTTCAAGATATAAGTGATCTCCTTGAGTATGCACCGTTGCTAAAGTTCGTCGTTTCAAAGCACCTCATGATGATCAGGTGTGATAGACTCTACGTTCACATACAACGGGTATAAGCTAGTTTTACACATGCAGAATACTTGGGTTAAACTTGACGAGCCTAGCATGTACAGATATGGTCTCGAAACACTAGAGACCAAAGGTCGAACATGAGTCATATAGTAGATATGATCAACATAGAGATGTTCACCATTGAAGATTACCCCATCTCATGTGATGATCGAACATGGGTTATTTAATTTGGAGCATGTATCACTGACACAACTTGAAGGATGTTGATTTTAGTGGGAGTTCATTAGTAATTTGATTAATTGAACTAAAATGTATCATGAACTTAGTCTTAATAGTTTTTGCATATCTATGTTGTAGATCAATGGCCTGTGCTACCATTCCCTTGAATTTTAATGCGTTCCTAGAGAGAGCTAAGTTGAAAGATGGGTAGCAACTACACGGACTGGATCCCTAGCTTGAGGATTATCCTCATTTCTACAAATAAGAATTATGTGCTTGATGCACCGCTAGGTGACAGTCCTACTGCAGGAGCTGAAGTTGATGTTATGGAAGTCTGGCAAGCTCGATCTAATGACTACTCGATAGTTAGTGTGCCATGCTTTACGGATTAGAACCGGTACTTCAAAGACGTTTTGAACACCACGAAGCATATGAGATGTTCCAAGAGATGAAGTTGATATTTGAAGCAAATGCCCGGGTTGAGAGATATGAAGTCTCCAACAAGTTCTTTAGTTGTAAGATGGAGGAGAACAGTTCTGTCAGTGAACACATACTCAAAATGCATGGGGTATCATAACCACTTAACTCAGCTAGGAATTGATCTTCCAGTTGTGAGTGTTATTGACAGAGTTCTTCAGTCACTGCCACCAAGCTACAAAGGCTTTGTGATGAACTATAATACACAAGGGATGAAAAAAATGATTCTCGATCTCTTCGTGATGCTAAAATCAGCAGAGATAGCAATCAAAAAGGAGCATCAAGTGTTGATGGTTGACAAGACCACTAGTTTCAATAAAAGGGCAAGGGAAAGAAAGGGAACTTCAAGAAGAATGGCAAGCAAGTCACTGCTCCCGTGTAGAAACCCAAAGCTGGACCCAACACTACTGCAGGATGCTGCTAATGTGACAGTACGATCATAGACCCTTTGATGAAACTGTGTGCGATGCATTAATCGCAAATGGTGATGTAAAAAACCATCAAAAAAGATGCAAAATGTTTGCGATGGTGGAGACATCAAACATGGTTCGGATTTTACATGCGTGTGCGATGCAGGGCACACAGTTGATCCATCCGAACTTTTTGCGATGAGAAAGAACAACAGAAACGGGAAGCCATATCAAAGTGTGAGTGATATACGCCATACAGTTCACTCAGAGGAACTGTTTGCTTCTAGGGAGTGCAACAGAAATGGTTAGCCAGATCAAGGTGTGTGTGATATACGGCATACGGTTCACTGAAACAAACTGTTTTCGATTAGGGAACACAACATAAACGTTTCAACTTAACAAGATGTGTGTGATATGCGGCATATAGTTCACATAGATTAACTATTTGCGATGAGCCAAAACAACAGAAATGAGTGGTATAAACAAGATGTGTGTGATACGTGGCAAACAACCGACTCGGATGAACTGTTTGCGATGAGAAATTACAACACAGATGGTTACTATAGTTAATTCATGTGCGATTTTGTATGTACACAAAACTTTGAAAATTGCAAACTAGTTGCTTGCGGTGGCTAGGAGTATTGCACACGATGCGTCTGCGGGTACTCGTGTGTGATTATTAGTAATTTACACATGCGTTTCCTTATGCTAACACGTGCGGGAATTTGCAATATGGCTGTTAATATGCAAATGCCTTCTGGACATCGGACACACGCTTGAACTCAATGAACTATGTATGATACTAATACATTCGATGAAAATCGAAGAACTTGGCTAACAGCATTTGAGTAACATATATATAATGGTTACAGTATTTGACAAAAGGAGGATCTTCGTAACATAGTTTTGACAACCATATGGTCCATATCAACATACTTAACATAGTAACAACTATCACATTTTAAGAGGCTGAGGGCCAACAACCATATGGTTCATATATACATACTTAACATAGTAACAACTAGCATATTTTAAGAGGCTGAGGGCCAACAACCAAAACTATCTGCTGTAAGCAGCTTGATCATGGTGACTCGACATCTCGTCAATGAAAAGGAAGAGCACTCATGTGCCTTGGTAGAGCATGAGTAGAACAGTGTCTCCAATTTTCCAATATGGATGCATTGCCACGACAAGTGAGAACTTGTTAATTTGAATGGTTCCATTTCTGCGGGAAATGCGGTACCTTGCAATCACTTTGGCGTTATTAGCAGGCACAACTATAATTCGACCACGCCGGTAAATCGATCCAGGAACTGCTACATCGGGCACATTTTTGTTGAAGTGTAGAATAAAAACCAATTGTAACATATTGTTGAAGATATATATAGTTTATGAGCATCAACATAAAAATAAGACTTTGTACCAGCATTTTGTGCACACAATTGGTCTTGTTCAATGTGTGCACCATGGGTATAATTAATCCCATCCAAAATCCAACGTTCATATGATGTGCTATATCTGTCAGATTATCAACAAAGTTTATGACATGCTTCAAGTCCTTCCAGTGAAATTTAGTACGCTTAGTAACATACAGATCGTTCACTATGCATCCAACATATCCTGCTTAAAAGGCGGAAAGGTATTATTTATTCAGAACATGGTATAAGAATATATAGTGCGCATGAATTGGTAAATAGAATTTGTTACTGCCAAGGAACAGAGTCAGAAAATGAAATCACAATTGGTTTCTTAAATAGTGATCAATTAGTCAGAACAAATACCCTGATTTTGCTAAGCAATATGCCAGCATGGAGAAAGTTGAAAGGGCACTAACCTTGATCAAACTTTGATTGGCTAATGACGCTGAGGAAGTTAATATCCATGGTAATTAAACCAGGCTGTGGTGTATGCACTAGAATTTTATTGCCATCTTTCGGTTCATAACACTTAGACATTTTTCTCCAAAGGTTCGCATCAAAATAGGCGTGGCCATCTTTATCAAGTTTTACGCTAACCATCATTGTAAATCCATGATGCGTTGTCAACATGACATCCATGGAGTCATCAACAAAGTAAAGCCCAAGGTTTCCTTCTACTCATGTTCTTGCAAAGCAAGGGATGTACTGCTTCAAATGAAAATTAAGATGGTAAATTAGACATATTGAAATAACAAAGCAAGATGCAAATATGGGAGTAACTCATAGAACAGAGTAATATATAGATGAAAGCAAAGTACAAAAATATATAATTAAAAATAGATAATGTAAAAAAGATTTGATGCAAATATGAGAGCAACTGAATGAACAATACATCATATATAGGGGGGGAATCGGCTTCAGCATCTAGGCTACACGTGGCACCGTACCCTTTATCCAAATGTAACAACAGACAGTATATGTTCACAAATTTAGGCCATGCCGACCATGGTAGGTTGAGATTGAACATACCGAGCGCTCCCTGAAGTCATCGAGAATGGTGAGATAGAACTTCATTTCCAACTGGCCGCGACCACACTTGCCCGATCTTTGCTCGCACTATGGATACATGAATGAAAACCCTCCAATCAGCTAGAAGAAAAATGAATCCACGACAGTTTCCACTGGTTGATTAACAGCGACGGACAGACAGCGATTAGAGATGAGCGAATATTTTTCTAACTTGATTACCTTCTCCATGAGAAAAATCCCTGGCCCAATCCCGGGGAAAACCCCAATCGACTAGAATCTAGAATGTCAGTGCAAATAGGCGACGAAAAGCGGTAGGGGCGAAATCTCGTGCCGTTTGGAGCGCGACCTCCACCCGCGGACGACAACCGTCGAGCTTAGGGTGGCTGCCGTGATAGTAGTTGATGAGGTGCAGAGTTGCGGAGGATTCCGCGGCGAGTGGGTGGGGATGAAGTGGGCGAGGGTTTTCTTTTTTCCTTTTGCATGTGTGGGTGAACACACACGGTTCGCAGAGGTGACGGAGATGAATCGTGTGCGATAGTAAATCACTGAGATTGAAGGGGAATCCAAATTTCCTCTGTCCTTTGTCCATGAGTTTTTCTATGATGAACATGAACCCTGCAAATCACCGTGTTCAAATTTGGCACTTTTCCGGGTTCGTTTGCAATATTTAGGGGATTATGTGCATTTTCAAGGCATTAATGCACATAATTCAAATTCAAACAATCGGTGCATGAAAAGGTGCACGAGAATGGTATGGAAAAACCATGATCGTGCTATTTAGTAAATTCTCACGGAAATGTGTGGCAATACTCAACCACAAACAAGTCGTTTATTGGTTTTTCAACTCTAGAAAAATGAAATACATGCTTGAAACACAAGATGGCTGGCATGGTGCCATGGTATGGCCTCACCATGCCCTGGTACAAATTTGAGAAGGTTTGGCTTATGTCGTCGTCCACGCCATTCACAAATCGAACCATCATCGAGGATTTTTCATGGCTTCGAGGGGGAAATCAGCAAGATTGAAGGGGCTGAGAATCCCAATTTTCTTCCTATTTTGTCATTCAGTTTTTTCAACAATCAACATACCCCCCCGAATGCAACGTGTTCAAATTTGGCATTTTTCCAAACTCATTTACCATATTTAGGGGATTATGTGCATTTTCTAGGCATTAATCCACATAGTTCAAATTCGAACAATCGGTGCATGAAAAGGTGAACAAGAATGGTCTGGAAAAACCATACTCATGGTATTTAGTAAATTCTCATGCCTTTTACAAGGAATGGGCAGAGATTTCAAGGGAATGTGTGGCAATAGTCAACCACAAATGCGTCATTTATTGGGTTATCAACTATAGAAAAATGAATTATGTGCTTGAAAAACATGACGCCTGGCATGGTGCCATGGTATGGCCTCACCGTTCCCTGGTAAAAAGCTGAGAAGGTTTGATTTATGTTATCATGCATGCCCTTTATAAACCAAACCATCAGCGAGGAAGTTCCATGCTTTCGAGGGGGAAATCACCAAGATTGAAGGGGAATCCAAATTTATGTCCTAGTTTGTCATTCAGTTTTTTCCAACGATCAACATACCCCCTCCAATGCAATGTGTTCAAATTTGACATTTTTCCGGGCTCATTTACCATATTTAGGGGATTATGTGCATTTTCTAGGCATTAATGCACATGATTCAAATTCGAACAACGGTGCATGAAAATGTGCACAAGAACGGTCTGGAAAACCATGCTCGTGCTATTTAGTAAATTCTCATGCCTTTTACAAGGAATGGGCAGAGATTTCAAGGAAGTGTGTGGCAATAGTCAACCACAAAACGTCGTTTACTGGGTTAACAACTATACAAAAATGAAATACATGCTTGGAAATCATGATGCCTGGCGTGGTGCGATGGTATGGCCTCACCGTGCCCTGGTAAACATTTGAGAATGTTTGCCTTATGTCGTCATGCACGCCTTTCATAAATCGAACCATCACCGAGGAAGTCTCATGGTTTCGAGGGGGAAATCATCGAGATTGAAGGGGCTCCAAATTTCCTTTGTCCTTTGTCCATGAGGTTTTTTTCTATGATGAACATACACCCTACAAATCACCGTGTTCAAATTTGGCACTTTTCCGGGTTCATTTACCATATTTAGGAGATTATGTGCATTTTCTAGGCATTAATGCACATAATGCAAGTTCAAACAATGGGTGCATGAAAGGGTGCACAAGAACGGCCTGGAAAACCATGCTCGTGCCATTTAGTAAATGCTCATGCCTTTTAGAGGGAATGGGCAGATATTTCGATGAAATGTGTGGCAATAGTCAACCACAAATGTTTATATTGGGTTTTCAACTGTAGAAAAAAAATGAAATAAATGCTTGAAAAACATGATGCCTGGCATGGTGCCATGGTATGGTCTCACCATGCCCTTGTAAAAATTTTAGAAGGTTTGGCTTATGTCGTCATGCACACCCTTCATAAATCGAACAATCACCGAGGAAGTTCCATGCTTTCGAGAAGGAAATCACCAAGATTGAAGGGGAATCCAAATTTTCTTCATTCTTTCCCATGGAGTTTTTTTCTACGACAAGCATACACCCTACAAATCACCGTGTTCAAATTTGGCATTTTTCAGTCTCATTTACAATATTTAGGGGATTATGTGCATTTTCTAGGCATTTAGCGCATATAAATCCAATCCAGCTATAGCTGCACGAGTGTGATGTGAGGGACGTGGATTGCCGTTCGATCACGGTGCATCCTACGGTGCACATGCGTGATCCGCATGGCTGGGATTCTGGCCAATAATAATGCAACACACAATAGGCTCAGTGCACACTGTTTCCAGAGGCGATGAGATGAACCATTTGCGACAATGAACAAGCAAAATTTTAAGGGAAGCCAAATTTCCTTCGTCATTTGTCGTTGAGCTCTTAAAATCCACCGCACTGTACGGCTGCCCGGTCACTCCATCCCAAAGCTCTCTCCAAGCATCGTTCATGGCACTGCAGCCCATAGTAACTGGTAAGCAAGTGATGGCATCCCACCACGCCGCATTCCTCACCGCCCGCGACCGCACACATGGTAAGGAAGCAACGTCATCTCGCTGCGCCGAGTTCATCGCTACTGGTGGCCATACAGTTACGTGGGCTGGCTTTGAGGCTGCCATGGCCGAATGGGTGGTGGGTCTAGAGGCGGCCAAAGCCGCATAAAAAGAGTGGAAAAGGCAGAAAGCAGTCAAGAAAAGAGAGTCCCGCCGCCGCAAGAAAGAAGAGGCTGCATGTCGTGTAGAGGAGAGCTTGGCGGAGATCGAAGCACGGTTGGCTGCCTGCTACAAGGCCGGGATGGAAAACGTCGGCGTCTGGCCAGCATGCCCCATTGGCGGCATGTGAGAAGTAGTTAGTGCGTGTGTCGCTTGTAAGTTTGTATAATTAATTACGAGCATCTACCAGTACTACATACGTACTAATCTTAGAGAAAATTAATAGTAGTACTTTAAGTTGGTACTATCTATTATTAATGTACAATGTCGGTAAGTGCATCCTTTGAGAGCTTTGAGCATTGATTAGCATGTGTTCACTGAAGTTTTGTAGCCGCACCCCGGCCCCAAATACTACTGAAATGTCCGCCCGCGGCAACCGGAGGAGACTAGTGTTAGTGTCAAAACCGGCCGATCTCGGGTAGGGGGTCCCGAACTATGCGTCTGAGGATCAAAGGTAACAGGAGACAAAGGGGACATGATGTTTACCCAGTTTCGGGCCATCTCGATGGAGGTAAAACCCTACTTCCTACTTGACTGACTTTGACGAGTATAGGGGTTACAAGAGTTGATCTACCTCGAGATCGTAAAGGCTAAACCCTAACTATCAAGAATATATGGATTTTGATTGCCTCTACAGACTAAACCCTTCAGTTTATATAGACACTAGAGGGGCCTAGGGTTGTACAGAGTCAATTTATAGAAGAAGGAATCTATGCATCCGGACTCCAATCTTTCCATCCATGGAAAGGAGAGTCCCATACGGACACGGGGAAGGCCTTCTACTTTGTATCTTCACGACCCATCAGTCCGGCCCATATTACACGGCCCGGATACCCGAGGACCCCTTAATCCAGGACTCCCTCAGTAGCCCCAGAACTGGCCTTCAATGACGACGTTGCATCCGGAATATGTCTTCGGCTTTGCAAGGCGGGTTCGTCATTATACTTCGAATCAACGACAGTCCAACCGTGACCTTGATGTTTTTGCCTCTTATGTCCCCTCCCTATTGCCGCCTTGATTTCTGCGTAACGACTGAATACGAATGGTCCATGCTTTCTTTTTTGCAAATAAGCCCCTCACCACACTTGGATGGTATCTATATAAGGAGATGTAGATCTCCAAATGCCATCTCACATAGCGCAAAAGGAAAACTGCCAAGTTTAGCCACGAGCAAAGCCTTCTATCATGTCCAGTGCGCCAGGCCCCTCTTCGCGCCCTCATGGCCCTCAAGAGGGTGATTGCCAGAGTTGCTCCGTTCCTCATCTCTAGCTGAGCCGACTCCAGACGCAGGGCTATCTTCCCCCCACGGATCTAGTCTCCGTTCGAGCGGGTTTGGCCTCAATCGGCAACAATGTGATGGCTGAGAACTTCCCCAATCCCAATAAGGAGGAGAGGGTGTGCTTCGTCCCATTCCTGTTCCAGGGTCTAGGATTTCCAATCCATCCCTTCCTCAGGGGGTTATTGGAATTTTACGACATCCAACTACACAACCTCACCCCAGTTTCGATTTTGCACATCTCAGGTTTCGTTGCCCTCTCCGAACTATTCTTAGGTATCGAGGCCCATTTTGAATTATGGAGGAAGTTCTTTTGCCTCATTCCCCGGCATTGCGGAGGTTCTATATTTGAAGTGGGTCGCGCCAAAGTATCGCGTATCACCGGATCCGGATACCTCATAGGAACACCTAAAGAGGTATACCCGTAGTCTTCGGAATGGTTCTATATGGACGACGTCCTGCTGCCGGACCTAGTTCGGCACGGCCTCCTTGAATTTTCCAGTGCTCCTTTAAAGAAGCGCTTCAACTGGCGTCCACGAAGACCCAAGGAAGAGGACAATGCGGAGATAAAGAGGTTGGTTAGCAAGGTCAGGTTGCTAGCCCATACCAAACTCTCGATAATTGAGGTCATGGCAATTGCGATAAAGAGGTGCATTCAGCCTCTCCAATCCAGAGTAATTCCTTTATGGTGTTACAATGGAGAAGACGACGCGTACCATTACAGAAGGAAGGGTCCAGATACCCCAGCCAAACTGGCCATCATGTTGGCCGATCTGTATAAGGGCGAGAAAGAATATTTTCTCTAGTTAAACTGCCGGGAGGGTTATTCCATGTGCAGTCCTATTGAATGGGTAAGATTTGGATCGTCTGTATTTGTTTTACTGATGTTACAGACACTAATCAAACTTTCCCTCTGTTGCCACAAACAGTCCTGGAGGAAGATGACCGAGGACGTCCACTATCCCGCTCCCCAGCCAGAGGATCATAACCATGATAAAGACCCCGGCTTTTGCGAGGATCCGGACAAATATATAGAGTTCGACGATGGTTTTTTTACCAAGTGAGCCTTGGCGGTTCGGAAGTGGCTATCACCGCCGGTTGCCCCGCCTCTATCCCTTCTACATCATGAGTATTCAGAGGGTTCTTAAAAGGAAATCCTCATCCGCACTTGTACCTCTTGTACCGATCTGAATTTTAATAGGATCGGCGCTCTAGGGACCGTATCTCCTCATGGGTGGCCCCTACACAAGGTTGTCGTTCAAAACGAAAAGGGACCGAGAGTGCTGCAGAGACCTCATAGTCTTCCAAGTGGTACGTTTGCTAGAAGCGAATCCGGCATAGCTTAATGTTGTCACCGCCAAATTGGCGGAAATGAAAAAGGCCGCAACAAGTGCATCTGGGAAGAATGAACAGAGGGGGAAAAAAGACAAACAATCTGACGTGATAGAGAGCTTAAGGGCTCAGTTGTCGGCCGCTCAAAAGGAAAATGAGAAGCTGTATGGCGACATGTTCTGTATGTCTTCCTCTCTTATTGAAAACCATCCTATGTGCCCAAATGTAGTCCATAGTTCGGAATGTCATGACTTTGTTGCTGTAGGTGTGTTAACTGGTCAACCGGAAGAGGTAGTGTCCGGATTTCAAGGTGATGTGCTAAAGGAACTATCCATGGTACATGCTGTAACGCCCCGAGACCGATGTGCCAGGTGTCTTCCAGTTATTCGCTGCGTTGCCATGTCATTTGCTTGCATGTTGCATTTCATCATGTCATCATGTGCATGGCATCATCATGTTTTCAAAACTTGCATCCGTCCCGGTCTCCTCGTTTCTTTTCGTTGTCCGTTCTGAGCCCAGACACACTTGCACGCGCCTGTGGCACGTCCGAATATTATTTTATAAGTGGCCGGAAAATGTTCTCTGAATGGGATGAGAGTTGACGTGTGGTCTTATTATAGTGTAGATAGACCGCCTGTCAAGTTGCATCACATTCGGAGTTCATTTGATAGCCCAATCGTTAAACTATAGCGGCATTATAGCCAGTCTTTTCGTCGGACGTTTTTGGTCTCCGGAGACAGTCATCGGGTCTCTCTCTTCTCTTCTCTCAGCCCAAGGCTTTCTGCACAGCCCACTACCTACCGCCAGGTCCAACCTAACCTCTCTCGTCACACCGCGTCCCTCCTCGCGCGCTTCCGAAAGCTGTCCCGGACCCGACCCGGGCAGCCGTCACCATTGGGTCCGGATCATCCCCAAACGTCTACAAAACGTCTCCTTTTTCTTATTTGGGCTCCCTAGCCTATTTTTCCCCGACCGTTCAATTACGATCGGAGGGACGGATTAGCCCCTACCCAAAAATCCCCTTCTATATATATATAGGTCCAACCCTAAAATCTAGGGACTTTGTCCCGCCGAGCCGCCGCCACCTACCGTATCTTCCTCGGGATCCAGATCCAATCCGCTTCCTCCCCGATCCAAAAGCCCCTCCTCGCTTTCACCACCACACCAACCAGAGACCCCTGCTCCCTGTCTCCTTCTCCCCGCTCCCGATGGCCAACCAGCGCCCGAGCCAGCTGCCCGTCGCTGCCGCTAGCGACCTCAACCACCACCACCGAAGCCTCCAGGTCCAGCCGTCGCCGGCAGCTACAACCAACAGATGAGCGCCGCCCCTCTTTTATTTCTTCCCTCGTTTTTCCTCCTCCTCTCCTTTTCCTGCTATCTCTCCCGAGCTCACCTCTCTCTCTCCCTCCCGTTCTGCAGGAAGCCACCTCCTGATAGCCTCCTCTCAAGCCCGGCGCCGTCGTGACGGATCCCCTCGCTGAGCTCCATCAAGTCCACCGCCCGCTGCGTCTTCCCGGTGAACCTCTGTCGACCTCTGCATCGCCTGGAGCTGTCGTGGCCAAGTCCCTCGATCCCCGACCGGAGCCCATCTCCTTGCTATTCCCGGTGTCGTCGCGCACCTACTCCCACTGCTTCGAGGACGAGAACGAGCAGCGACCAACGCCCGAGTCGACTCCCCTGCATCGCCTGTTGCTGCGCCGAGCCCCGCTGCCGCCTCGCAGTTGACCTTCAGTGTCGCGTTTTGTCTCTGTCGAGCAGAGGAGGAGGAGCGGTTCCTCGTTATCGTATTGACCGAGGCCCAGCAACGATCTTTGTTCCCCAGGCCGGGCCTTCTTCCTCAATCAGGCCAAGGCCCATGGTGAGGCAGACCCCCTAGTGCCTCTCTTTTTTTCCTTCCTTTGGCCCAGCTAGTTTCGGCCCGTGTATTTTTTTTCCAGCGCCTGTGATTTTGCTTTTTAATCAGACTGTAGGTTTTGTAGAAAACCCCTCCATGTTCATGCATTTAATAACTTCTAAACCGTGCATCGGATTAAAATACTTTATATATGTAAAATGCTTAGGATTTTGTGTAGACTATTAATTTGCAACTTTCAACTATGTTTAAATGTTTAAAATTGTTGTTTGCATTAATTTGCATTAATGTCATGCTAAAATGGTTTATGTCATAACTAATTTAACTGTAGCTCCGAATTAAATAAATTATATATGTAAATGGGGTAGAAAAATGCCTAGTTTAACATGGCTCACTTTCTTTGCATGTTTAACAACTCTAAAATATGGCTTAGGGCAGAACAGTACCAAACCTTAAAATATGCACATGAGGAGTTTTCCGGACTTGTTGTTTGTTGTTCCGGCCTCATTTAACCTTGCCTAGATAGGTAGTTTTACTTTGCTTCACCCTCTTGCCATGTTTAACAACATTTAGTATTGTTGGGTACATAAACGAGATCGAACTAAATAACTTGAATGTGGTGTTTCGTCAATATGCAACGGAGTTGCATGTTGAGCTCCACTTAATTTGTAGGATTGTTTGTGCACTTTGCCATGACATGCCTCATTAAACCGGACATGCATCATACTTGTTTGCGCATCGTGCCATGCTTATGTGGTGGTTTTTTAGTATGTTGTGTGCTTCTTTCCGGTGTTGCTTCTTCGGGGTGGCTTCGATTATGTCTCGTTTGTGAGGAACCGTTCGACTACGTCTGGTTGTCTTCTTCATGGACTCGTTCTTCTTCCTTGCGGGATTTCAGGCAAGATGACCATACCCTCGAAATCACTTCTATCTTTGCTTGCTAGTTGCTCGCTCTTTTGCTATGCCTATGTCGTGGTACCTACCACTTGCTTATCATGCTCCTATATTGTTGAACCAAGCCTCTAACCCACCTTGTCCTAGAAAACCATTGGAGTAATGCTTGACATAGGTTGTTTTGTTCTAGTTGATCAATAGTGGAGCCCAGTTGGGGTCGATCGGGGATCTATGTAGCAATTGGGGCAGTCTTCTTTTATTTTGGTTCCGTAGTAGGACCTTGATTGTATCTAGATGATGTAATGCTTTATTCATGTATTGTGTGAAGTGGCGATTGTAAGCCAACTATGTATCTCTTTCCCTTTATGTATTACATGGGTTGTTTGCGAAGATTACCTCACTTGCGACATTGCTTTCAATGCGGTTATGCCTCTAAGTCATGCTTCGACACATGGGAGATATAGCCGCATCGAGGGTGTTACACATGCCCGGGCCCGGAAAGCCATGAAGAGTATGGTGAAGGCATTATGGCCCTCTGATACCCCTCCAGAAAGTATGGAGGGCTTGGCAAACTTGTTCAAGGGTGCCCAGCGTCGGTTCGAGCTATAGAAGACATCCGCCTGTCGGGAAGGCACACGAGAAGCCTGGGCCATGGTAAAAACATGCTTCACCAAGCTAGATCCAAATCACTTGGCCCGAGTGGGACCATCGGGACTAGACGGGGAACAAATTCTAGTGAAGTTGTCTTATGACCAAGTAATGGTAGTTGCGAAGTACTCGCAGGAGGACTATAAGTTAGACAGTCTTATAGATGGAGTAGATAAGGAATATGTGTTTTTATTAGTCAACATGTACCTTTATCCAAACATGTGAAAATTTTGCCATCGCAGGCCTTTGGCTTTTATCCTCTGAACAAAAAATTGGTGGAGTGTTTCCGGATACTTTTTCAAAATGAAAGAAGTATGTATTATGTCCGAAAACCAAGCAACCCAGTCATTGTGCTTGAACAGACAAAAAGTTTAGTTCAGGATGTATGTTATATGACATATGTAAGAAACATCTTCCAAGGAAAATAGGTTCGTTAAGGGTCCCTTTCCTTAGGTTGGCATGCTGGAATTATGCATGGCACGACATTGGTCAGTAGTACGGGAGAGAAGTGTCCCACTGTGTTAGAGGGGTCACCATAATGTAACAATTTGTCACTTGATTGCCGACCACTTATTCTCTTAAGAATGCTAGCTTTCGGCTTCACCCGTCTGAGGTATATGTCCGGATGACCCAGTTGTAACAATTGTAGAGGTGCTCCCTTTACGCCCTAGTCGAACAATCGGGAACGTAGGGCATAAACACAGGAGCGAGGAAACCTAGCTTTGCAAAAACTTAAGTCATAGAGGTGCATGTGATGGCAAAAAAGGATGTATATCAGCAAATGACTCTTATATTATGAGCTCCAGGCTCGAAATGATAGTAAGCTTCGGTTAAAGAAGCCCCCAGTCATGCTGGGATATATATACATTTAAGGATGTGTACCCCTCAAGTGTTCGGCATATCTGAACGCATCATGGCAATCGTACCGAAACGAGAAAAAAATGAAGAGGAGAAAAAGGAACAAGAAAGAAGTATAGCCAAACTTATGCATAAAATCTTAGGAGCCGAGCAACGTTCCATGGATTTGGCTCAAGGCGATCCAGAGCATCACGAAGTAGGTAGGCTCCTCCTGTGAGAACTTCATCGATAATGAAGGGACCCTCCCATTTTGGTTTGAGTTTGTCCTTTTTATTCTCCGGAAGGCGCAAAACAAGTTCCCCGACATTATATGTCTTGGCCCGCACTTCTCTGCTTTGGTATCTCCGAGCCTGTTGTTGATAGAATGCGGAACGGGCTTTTGCGACATCGCGCTCCTCCTCCAGGCCCTTTAGGTCGTCCTTCCGATCAAGCTCGGCTTCTCTCTCTTCATACATGCGCACTCAAGGTGAGTCATGAATGATGTCACAGGGCAAGAAAGCCTCTGCGCCGTACACCATGAAGAAGGCTGTGTATCCGGTCATGGGATTGGGCGTTGTCTGCAGTCCCTAGATTACGGAATCAAGTTCCTCGCCCTAGTGTTTATCTGACTCCCGTAGGGATCACACTAGTCTGGGTTTAATGCCGCTCATTATCATACCGTTAGCCCATTCGACCTGACCGTTTGTTTGAGGGTGATATACGGAAGCATAATCCAGCTTAATGCCTAGGTTAGCACACCGGTTTTTCACCTCATCGACTGTAAAGTTGGAGCCATTATCAATAATAATGTTGCGCGGGACACCGTAACGGTTTACACTGGATATAAAGTCGATCACCGTCCTAGCTTCAGCTATTTTGAATGGTTTGGCCTCTATCCATTTATTAAATTTATCCACCATAACCAGCAAATATTTTTTCTGGTGGCTTCCCCCTTTAAGGGGTCCGACCATATCGAGCCCCCAGACGCAAAAGGCCAAGTAATGGGGATTGTTTTTAGGGCAGTGGGCGGCATATGACTTTGATTGGCGAACAACTGGCACCCGGCACATCGTTGTACAAGGGCCTGCATATCTGCTCGAGTCGTGGGCCAAAAGAAACCTGTATGAAAGGCTTTACTTACGAGGGCCTGAGTTGCGGCGTGGTGGCCACCGAGACCAACATGTATTTCAGCCAAGAGGCGCCACCCCTCCTCTTCGGAGATACATCTTTGAAGAACTCTAGTAGCACTTTTCTTGTAGAGTTCTCATTCGTGAACTTTGTAGGCTTTCGAGCGTCGGACTATGCGACGGGCCTCATTATGGTCATCAGGCAGCTCCCGCCTATTAAGGTAGGCTAGGAAGGGTTCGGTCCATGGAGCAATGACATCCATGATTACATGGGCGGAAGGTGTCATTTTGGTGTCCGAGCCTCCCGATGATATCAGAATTGTGTTCGACATCTGAGGGCATGATCGACTTGAGACTGGTATTATCGGTCTTGTCCTGCCATACTACGGATGGCTTAAAGAGCTTTTCCACAAAGTTGTTAGGTGTGACGGGGTCGTGTTTAGCGCCCATTCGAGCGAGGATGTCCACTGCCTGATTACTGTCTCGAGCAACATGTTGAAACTTGAGCCCCTCGAACCGAGCTGATATTTTGAGTACGGCATTGCGGTATGCCGCCATCTTTGGATCTTTTGCATCAAAATCTCCATTTATTTGAGATATGGCGAGGTTCGAGTCCCCTTGCACCTCAAGGTGTCGTATACCCATGGAAACAGCCATTCGGAGGCCTTGCTATAGTGCCGCATATTCGGCCGCATTGTTGGAGTCCATATACTTGATTTGTAACACGTAATGGACTGTGTCCCCTGTAGGGGATGTTAGGATGACACCGACCCCCAATGCGGCTAACATTTTAGAGCCATCAAAGTACATCACCTAGTTACAATATGTGTTGTACTCTTTAGGGAGCTCGGCTTCTGTCCATTCGGCGACGAAGTTGGCCAACACCTGAGATTTAATAGCTCAGCGTGGCTTGTATGTTATTTCAAATGGCAAGAGCTCAATTGCCCATTTGGCAATGCGACCGGTGGCATCCTGATTGTTGATGATGTCATTGAGTGGAAGTTCGGAAGCCACCATGATCGAACACTCTTGAAAGTAGTGTCGCAGCTTCCGAGATGCCATGGAGACCGCATACGCTATCTTTTCATAGTGTGGGTGTCGAGATTTGCCTGGTGTTAGAACCATCGACACATAGTACACTGGTTTCTGGAGAGGGAATTTATGTCCCTCCTCCTGTGTTCGATGACAAGTCCCACGCTCACTACCTAGTGAGTCGCAGATATGTAGACAACATGGGTTCGCCGACACTTGGTGCGGCAAGGATTGGGTTGCTTGCTAGCAAAGTTTTTATTTCTTCCAATCTGGCTGTAGCTGTGTCCGTCCACTCAAAGTGGTCGGTGTGTCGGAGTAGTCGATAAAGCGGTAGCGCATTTTCTCCCAACCTGGAGATAAAGCAGCTCAGGGCTGCCATGCACCCCGCTAATTTTTGGACTTGCTTTAAGTCTGTTGGCGTCGCCAATTGTGACAAGGCCCGGATTTTTGCTGGGTTCACTTCAATTCCTCTATTGGAAACGATGAACCCGAGTAGTTTTCTGGCTGGGACGCCGAAGACACACTTTTCCGGATTGAGCCGTATGTTGTATGTTCGGAGGTTGTCAAATGTGAGTCATAGATCATCCACCAATGATTCGACATCTTTAGTCTTGATGGAGACATCATCTACGTATACCTCCACTGTCTTGCCAATTTGCTTTTCCAGACATGTTTGTATCATGCGTTGGTAAGTGGCACCCGCGTTTTTGAGCCCAAAGAGCATACTGTTGAAGCAAAAAGGCCCATAGGGGGTAATGAATGTTGTTCCATCCTAGTCGGACTCCTTCATCTTAATTTGATGGTATCCAGAGTATGCATCAAGGAAACATAGTGAGTGGTATCCTGCGGTTCCCTCAATGATTTGGTCAATGCGGGGCAGTGGGAAGGGGTCCTTAGGGTAAGCCTTATTGAGGTCCTTGAAATCGACACAAAGGCAGTAGGATTTATCCTTCTTTGGCACCATGACCAGGTTTGCCAGCTAGTCCGGGTGTTTGATCTCTCTAATGAACCCGGCTTCAAGTAACTTGGATAGCTCCTCCCCCATAGCTTGTCGTTTGGGTTCGGAAAATCGTCGCAGCATTTGCTTGACTAGTTTGAACCCCTTTATTATGTTGAGGGTGTGTTCGGTTAGTCTTTGTTGGATTCCTAGCATATCCAAACGATGCCAGGCAAAGATGTCCCAATTTTCGTGCAGGAATGCTCGCGAGGCGATGTCGACCGTCAGATCCGGACATGCTCCAATGGAGGCTATCTTGTTAGGATCCGTCAGGTGCACTTGCAATTTAACTATTTTGTCTGCTAGTTTGAAAGAAGTGGACTTGGGCCTCTTATCAAGGATTACATTGTCTTTGTCCACTGTGGACCACGGAGCGGTTAACTCCTCGGCCGCGACGGCCTCAAATAGCGCCTCGAGGGCCAAGGATGCTATTTTTTTTTCGGTGCAGAGTGCTATGTTTGGATCACTGGTGATGGTGATAACTCCATTGGGCCCTGGCATTTTGAGCTTCATGTACCCGTAATGGGGTATTGCTTGAAAGTGTGTGAAGGCGTCACGCCCCAACAGGGCGAGATATCCGCTGTTGAAAGGTGCCACGTGGAAGAGTAACCATTTGGAGTTGAAGTTCTCCAGTGTGCTGAATACTACATCAAGTTTGATTTTCCCCAAGCATTGTGCTTCTCGATTGGGGATAATGCCTCGAAAGGTGGTAATGCTTTGCTCGATGCGACTCTTGTCCATTTGCATTTTATTGAGCATTTCCTCGTAGATGAGGTTTAGTCTGCTGCCGTCGTCCATGAGCACCTTGGTGAGCCTAAAACCATCCACAATTGGGTTTAAGACCAAGGCGGCAGGTGCTCAGATTGATCTGGCCCTTGGTTCATCGTCGGTAGTAAAAGTAATTGTCATATCGTTCCAAGGATTTATTGCGACTACTTGTTTGACTTCGGCGAGGTCGCGGAGCGCCCTTTTGCACCGATTGTTTGAAGAAAAGTTCTCAAAGACCGTAAAGAGATTGAGATCGTCGTCTTCCGAAGAGTGCGTCTCCGGGGTGATGTTGGTGAGGATGGCCTTGCCGCTCTTAGCCACTTGCCATAGCACCCAACATGCCCAAAGGTTATGTATTGGTTCGGCATTCGGTGTAGTGTGTATCTGACAGGGCTTGTCCATCCGTTTGTCAAGGACAGTTCTATGTCCTGTGAAGGATTTGATTCTCTTGTCAATGAGTTGATGATTGGGTGGCCCATAAGGGTGCATCCTTTTAGCCCGTCTAGTGGGCTACTTAAAGGTAGGAGGATCCCATCGGGCTGTCTGGGCTTTCCAAGCGCTTTCCATTGCATAGTATTTTTGTACTATCTGTGCCAAATATGCAAAGTGCAGTATGCGGTGGCGGTTGAGGGCATTGAGGATTCCGTCATCCGTATAGTTGCGGCAAAAAACTGAAAACGCATTGTCCTCGCAGCAATCTTTAATCTTGTTTTTAACAAGGAGGAACCTGGCCAAGAAGTGATGGACCGTTTCCTGAGGCTGCTGTCGTACATACATTAGGTCACATAAGTTTGGAGGACCTGAATTGCTTCGGGAATATTGCTTGTGGTGGGTGGGCAGGTTAAATTCTGAACCCCGACCCGCCATTGGATCTGGAGCTTGAAGAATCTCCGAGGTCACTACTCCATGATCCGGAGGGTCCTGGAGACTTTCGCGCTTGATGCTTGATTCCATGTGCGAAGGACATACAGTCCCTTCCTGAAGACGGGTATCCGGCACACAGGGCTTGGAAATCCGAACATAGTTCGTTCTTAACTTGGGAGGAGAAGTATTCTCGGCTTGCTCCTCCACAGCCTCTACGAGATGGGTGATTGGCGGGGACTTGATTTCCGTCTGATCGGGTTTTAGCCCAATCCGATCATAATCCATTACTACTCCTAGGGCGGCGGTGCGATCTAGTAGTTCGTTCAAGGATGAGACATCTGTCAGATCCATCTTCTCGGATTGTTCGAGTGTGATGCAAAGGTGGTGATTGGCAATCGCGGGGGCTGCCTTTGGATTAACGGCCAAGTGGGCGCCCATGGTGAAGCTGCCAAGCTGGAGGACCTGTCCTGGAGCCAGGGCCTTCCAGAGGAGATACCGTAATTAGTGACAAGGTGATCCATCGATCCTTCCATCGACGATACAGAGGAACTCTCAATGAAAGCACCAATGTCCATGTCAAAACCGGCCGATCTCGGGTAGGGGGTCCCGAACTGTGCATCTGAGGATCGAAGGTAATAGGAGACAAAGGGGAGATGATGTTTACCCAGGTTTGGGCCCTCTTGATGGAGGTAAAACCCTACTTCCTGCTTAATTAACTTTGATGGGTATACGGGTTACAAGAGTTGATCTACCTCGAGATCGTAAAGCCTAAACCCTAACTATCTAGCCTATATGGATTCTGATTGCCTCTACGGACTAAACACTCTGATTTATATAGACACCGGAGGGGCCTAGGGTTGTACAGAGTCAGTTTACACAAGAAGGAATCTATGCATTCGGACGCCAATCTTGCCATCCACGCAAAGGAGAGTCCCATCCGGACAAGGGGGAAGGCCTTCTACTTTGTATCTTCACAGCCCATCAGTCTGACCCATATAACACGGCCCAGACACCCGAGGACCCCTTAATCCAGGACTCGCTCAACTGGAGCTGGCGCAGTTGGTTTTTAGTCCCACCTCGCCGCGCGAGTTGGCCGCATACCGGCTTAAATTGTCATGCCGGCGGATGGTAGCAAGCTTCTCCCTTGTTGCCTAGGATCAAATATGGCTACGCAAGAGAGGCAGGTTGACACTTGATTGAATTTCATAAACCGATGATTGCTCATTGGGTGTCACCTTGCCTCGCTCATGTACATTGAAAGAGATTTTTGAAATTGGGTGCAGTTGGAGATGCTGGTGGATATAAGAATTATTAGAAGATCACAAAACACACGGTTTCTATGGCGTACCCGTGTGCGTTTTTTGCGTTAATGATCCATAGGTAAGTTACCTGTGAGATGTTTCCTAATAAACCAGGTGTACCATTGACCCAAAAAAATCAACTACACATGTACATTTTTTGGGGGACAGGGTTTGCGAATTTTCCCTTTTCTCGCACACGATTATTATACGCGCTTCATCTGTGTTGTGTGTTTCCCCACCACATCCCCACCCATCAAATTTCCTAAGTATCTCCCCTCCCCCCCTCCCCCTACCGGAAGCTCAAACTGTCGTCGCTGCAACCACAGCTTCAACCACATGTACATTCTACTCGAATCCATTTAGGTATCCCACTGATCTCTATCACAGCCCCGGCCTGATTGCTTAAATGGCGCCTGTGAAACATCCTCATGCCTCCAAATCCCCACCACCCCTACCTCCAGAGCATCACCGCACAAGCCCAACCACATATTACATGGAGGTCGAGGAGCTGATCGCAGTCCATGGCGCGATGGCCACTGTGCATGTTGACCTGGAGGAACACCTTGCCTCCTTCGCCGCCGACTTGGTGCAGGCTCTGGCCAAGATGAAGTGCCCTAGCGACTACCCCCTAGGACTTGATAGGAATGATCTGACCAGCTCAATCTTACCAATACTACTTGCATGGCTATATTTTGCATGGTTGATGTATTAAGCATGTTTGTGCCATGTTTATTTTAGTACTGCCAAAATAACCATGAGCAGCCACAATATTATAAGTTTCTTCCTCTTGACCAAATTTGTAACCCTCATTAGCAGATTCATTTTCAATAGTTTCCCTGATCAAACTAGAGGTTACCAAGGAACCATGCATAGCACTGAATAGGGAACCGCCAAATACACCAGCTACACCTAACACTGTGTGATGTTCAGGTATTAACTTTCCAGCTCAATTTCACCAATACTAGCAACAAACTTATAATACATGACTCGGGATATCACCAGAGATGCTGCCCATTTGCTATTTTTGGTGGATGCTAACCCTATTGTACTTAATATGCATGTCCATGTACTTACACAGGGTCATAACGAACGATGTTGTTGTTTGCCGTCGAGGTTAGCTACATCCCATGTCTTACAGTATTTCACATCATTTGTGCAATTGCAATTTAACTTCTAACATTTACTGGTTTCTTGTAGGTGCACATGTCAGTGGCACTGATCCACGCTTCGACCCGGAGGAACACCTCGCCTCCGCCACCACTGACTTTGGGCGGGCTCTGGCCAAGATGAAGTGCCCCAGCAACTACCTCTCAGGACTTACCAAGTATGTACTCACCAGTTCAATCTTACCAATACTAGTTGCAATTAATGGCTATGTTTTCTACAGTCAATGTATGAAGCATGTTGTAGTAAACATGCCTAAAATGTTTTAGCTATTTCCCTACCTTTTTATAGACAACTGGGTCATTCTCTGCTCCGGCAGCACTTGCTTTGTGATGTTTAACTCTACTAATTGCATTTTTATGAGTACCAGTTTCAATGGCTATTAAGCCTGTTGCAATTAACAGTTGTATCCATTTTTAAATAGTTGTATTTCAATGGCTACAAACTTACAAAACATGACTTAGGATGTTGTTAAGCCTGTTGTAATTAACAGTTGTATCCATTTTTTAATCTGTCCCTTTGCTACCGTGCTACTCTCCATAATGAAGATATAATAGAGATGATGCCCATTTGCTATATTTGGTGGATGCTAACCCTATTGGACTTAACATGCATTTCCATGTACTTACGCAGGGCCATTGCGGGCGATGTTGTTGTTTGCCATCGAGGTTATCTGCATCCCATGTCTTACAGTATTTTGCATCATTTGTGCAATTGAAGTTTGGCTTCTAACATTTACTTGCTTCTTGTAGGTACACATGTCAGCGACACTGATCCACGCTTCGACCCGGAGGAAGCGCTCACCTCCGCCGGTGCTGACTTTGGGCGGAGTCTGGCCAAAATGAAGTGCTCCGGCAACTACCTCTCAGGACTTACCAAGTATGAACTCACCAATTCAATCTTACCAATACCAGTTGCAATTAATGGCTATGTTTTGTATGGTTGCTGTATTAAGCATGTTGTAGTAAACATGTCTAACATGTGTTAGCTATTTTCCTTACCTTTTTATAGATATCTGGGCCATTCTATGCTCTGGCAGCACCTACCTTGTGATGTTTAACTCTGCCAATTGGATTTTTATCAGTACCGGTTTCAATGGCTATCAAGCCTGTTGGAATTAACATTTGTATCCATTTTTAAACAGTTGTATTTCAATGGCTACAAACTTACAAAACATGACATAGGATGATGTTAAGCCTATTGCAATTAACTGTTGTATCCATTTTTTAATCCGTCCCTTTGCTACGTGCTACTCTTTCGCAATGAAGATATCACTACAGATGTTGCCGTTTTATTACCATTTGCTATTTTTTGTGGATGTTAACCCTGTTGTAGTTAACACTGGCTTTCCATGTACTTAAACAGGGCTACAATGGGTGATGCTGTTGTTTGCCGTCGAGGTTAGCGACATCCCATGTCTTATACACAATTTGTTCCTAAATATAAGCATTTTTCGAGATTCCAATATAGACTACATAAGGAGCAAAATGAGTGAATCTAGATTCTAATCCAAACTATATCTATAATTCTATATACATCCTTATGTAGTTCATATTCAAATCTCTAAAAATACTTATACTTAGGAACGTAGGTAGTTGTATTTTACATCATTTGTGCAATCTCAGTTTAACTTCTAACATTTACTAGTTGCTTGTAGGTATTTATATGAGCGGTACTGATCCACGCTTCGATCCCTTTTGCGTATGGGGTAATGATATATTCATGAACAAGCGTCAAGTGAGGAAAACTAAGAATGATTGTTAGGCAAAAGAAACGGGTGATGGGAATTAAGCTCTTTATTTACACTTTGTCAAAGACAACAATGAACTTTAGGATGGTAAGTAATGTGTTGCCTTTTCCCCTGCCCACAACAAGTGACTCTCACTGGTACATCGATGTCCTAAACAAACGGTTTTTAACCTCTTTCCGTGACGACATTTGGAACCGGCGCCAAGTGAGTGTGTGCGATAGGGTGTCCTTCCCACATGACCCAAAAATCGTCGGGGATAGGCCCTCCTGGGACCCAGGCTGGGGCCGTGTGCAATCAGGTGAGGCATCGAAACCCAATCATTTCCGTAGGTATGTACATCCCACACGATAATCCAAGAAAATCATTTCCGTAGGTATGTACATCCCACACGGTGAATCCTAGAAAATCATTTCCTTAGGTATGTACATCCCACACGCTGAATCCCAGAAAATCATTTCCGTAGGTATGTACATCCCACACGGTGAATCCTAGAAAAACATTTCCCTAAGTATGTATATCACACACAGTTATTTGTGTGGAAACGTTTGTGCAAGGTGGCCTAACGCAAACAATTCCCTGCCAGAAGCCGTGTGTGATTGTTAGTTGATCGAACACGCCTACTTTCTAGAAACCGTGCGGGTTGTTTGAGTTCATCGCCCACGGTGCTGCCTGAGTAATTGTTTGCAATAGAAAACCCCAATAAGCAGGGTAATTAGCCTATTATTGATAATCCATGTACTAATCAAACTGATATTTCTTATAAAACATGCCAAGTATTTCATATCCGTATAAAAGCAGCCAGGATTTCATAATCGAATTACATCAGATAGCTTTGGCACTCAGTTACGTCAGTACACAATAGCACCAAGTTTCACATGCAGCAACAAAAACCTTTGGAAAGTAGCATCATACACGGTAAATAGACAGATGAATCTCATCTGGGAAATTGCGGAAGTGGAAGGCAAATATTGAGCCTTGAATGATGTTAAATGTCCTTGCAACTTTAGGCCAGTGGCTATGGATAATTAGCTACCCAACCTTCATCCTCTTCAGCAAGACTTCAATATTGTACCATGGGTGTTGAATGATTACCTTCGTCACCTCTTGACCATGCAGGTGGTTTGAGAGGTAATCATCGGTGAACTGCTTTGACAAGTACTAAAAACAAAGCTATGCATAAATCGATGTTGTAAATTTTGAAATGGCACAAGGGGTAAAAACAAGGTGAAAGAGTTGGTACCATCCTATAGTTGACTGATGTCTTCTTCATTGTGCAAACAATGATCTTGCTGTTATTCATCGCAAGTTTCTTCATCCTAACAATCTTTCTGAGTTTCTTGACTTGACTGATATTCATGGACATCTCATTTCCCCATATGCAAAATGGGTCGAACAGTGGGTCTAAGCCTCTCACAGCAGGACCTACATGTGCAAGACCAAATTGTAAGAAACCTAAATATCATAATGATTCTTGCAACTACACAATAATGTGCTATTAAGCAAAGGACCCTGCTTGAACAAACCTCGATGGTAAACCATAGTGTCTCCCATTGTTTCCCTGCAACACACATAAGGAAGATCTTGATCGAGTCAACTGAGAGTTGCCATACTACCATTAGAATATGTATTGAGTATAGCCAAATTCGATTAGTGTCACATGCATAACAATACAAAATTGTACCCATAGCAAATGAAAATCAAATTGCAGAACTGAACCAAATAGTTAAATGGACAGTGGACCAAATGAACAAAAATAGTTAACTGAGCACGACATTGCAGAATAGAAACTTGTACTAGAAGTTAACACAGTTAACAAAGCAAAGAATGCTTGAGAACAGTACTATGAAATGTAGCAATTGTTGGACCAAAGTGTTAACTGAACATTACATTTCAGAGGACCAAACTGTTAACTGAACATCAGATTGCATATTAACATTACAGAGGACAAGTCACTAGAAGGCACTGGCGGTGGCCTCGAGAAAACATCACGAACTGTATTTTAATGTAGACAACCGCGTGGCGGTGTCGACGGTGGCCTCGAAGACGAGGTGCTCCTCCAAGATCTGGCGGTCGACACGCATGGCAGCCATAGCGACCTCGTTTGCGCGTGCGGCCGCATGCTACTCAGATCCACGTTATAATGCGTGTAAAATGGCTATGGGCGGCGCTTAATTCGAGGAGGGGGCACTTATTTCGGTGGAAGGTGTTGCTCCGTTAGTCGATGCATGTGGGATGGGAAAGGAGGAGGATGGTGTGGCTGGGGTGTGGATTACCTGATCATATCAACGAGGCCACGTAGCAAGAAGAAGGGTCGGCGGCGAGGAGGCCACGCAGCAAGAAGAAGGGCTGGCGGCGAGGAGGCCGCGCAGCAAGAAGAAGGGTCGCCGGTGATGAGGTGGCGCTGCAAGAAGAAGGGTCGCCGGCGAGGAGGCAGCACTGCAAGAAGAAGGGTAGCCAGCGAGGAGGTGGCACTACAAGAAGGAGGTAAGCAGCAGTGAAGGTTTGAACTTGGAAAGGAAGGAGGAACAGTGGCAATGTGGATTTTGGTAAGAGGGAAGGGCGGGGAGATAGATATTTCCGCGGTGGCAAAAAAAATTCGCTCAGTGCCGCGCGAAACTGGCGCGCAAGTGTGGTTCAAGCGGGGGTGGTGGACTGTAGACGACGAAGCTTCTACTCAGCGGGAGCTATGTTAGCCATGCCTGAGTGGCAGATGTTTCATGGCCATGTTGTTGTTGCCGCCACCGATCTGGATTGCCACCCGGTATTCTTCCTGCCAAATCTCGGGTTTGGATTCACCGGTGAACTGGCTGATCCCCGTAACTGATACGTCTCCAACGTATCTATAATTTTTTATTTTCCCATGCTATTATATTATCAACCTTGGATTTTTATATGCTATTTTATATGATTTTTGGGACCAACCTTTTAACCTAGAGCCTAGTGCCAGTTTCTATTTTTTTCCTTGTTTTAGAGTATCACAGAAAAGGAAAATCAAACGGAGTCCAATTGACCTGAGACTTCACAGAACTTATTTTTGGACCAGAATAAGCCCATGGAGTATCAGAGATGGACCAGAAGAGTCTCGGGTTGCCCACGAGGGTGGGGGCGCGCCCATCCCCCTGGGCGCGCCCCCTGCCTCGCGGACAGCCCGGAGGTCCACCAACGTACTTCTTCCTCCCATATATACCCATATACCCTAAAAACTTCGGGGAGCAGAATAGATCGGGAGTTCCGCCGCCAGAAGACTCCGTAGCCATGGAAAGCCAATCTAGACCCGTTCTGGCACCTTGCCGGAGGGGGAACCCCTCACCGGTGGCCATCTTCATCATCATGGCGCTCTCCATGATGAGGAGGGAGTAGTTCTCCCTCGGGGCTGAGGGTATGTACCAGTAGCTATGTGTTTGATCTCTCTCTCTCTCATGTTCTTGAGGTGATACGATCTTGATGTATCGCGAGCTTTGCTATTATAGTTGGATCTTATGATGTTTCTCCCCCTCTACTATCTTGTAATGGATTGAGTTTTCCCTTTGAAGTTATCTTATCGGATTGAGTCTTGAAGGATTTGAGAACACTTAATGTATGTCTTGCGTGGGATACCTGTGGTGACAATGGGGTATTCTATTGATCCACTTGATGTATGTTTTCGTGATCAACTTGCGGGTTCCCCCCATGAACCTATGCATAGGGGTTGGCACACGTTTTTGTCTTGACTCTCTGGTAGAATCTTTGGGGCAATCTTTGAAGTACTTTATGTTGGTTTGAATAGATGAATCTGAGATTGTGTGATGCATATCGTATAATCATACCCATGGATACCTGAGGTCACATTGGAGTATCTAGGTGACATTAGGGTTTTGGTTGATTTGTGTCTTAAGGTGTTATTCTAGTACAAACTCTATGATAGATTGAACGGAAAGAATAGCTTCATGTTATTTTACTACGGACTCTTGAATAGATCTATCAGAAAGGATAACTTTGAGGTGGTTTCGTACCCTACCATAATCTCTTCGTTTGTTCTCCGCTATTAGTGACTTTGGAGTGACTCTTTGTTGCATGTTGAGGGATAGTTATATGATCCAATTATGTTATTATTGTTGAGAGAACTTGCACTAGTGAAAGTATGAACCCTAGGCCTTGTTTCCTAGCATTGCAATACCGCTTGTGCTCACTTTTATCATTAGTTACCTTGCTGTTTTTATATTTTCAGATTACAAAAACCTTTATCTACCATCCATATTGCACTTGTATCACCATCTCTTCGCCGAACTAGTGCACCTATACAATTCACCATGGTATTGGGTGTGTTGGGGACACAAGAGACTCTCTGTTATTTGGTTGCAGGGTTGTTTGAGAGAGACCATCTTCATCCTATGCCTCCCAAGGATTGATAAACCTTAGGTCATCCACTTGAGGGAAATTTGCTACTGTCCTACAAACCTCTGCACTTGGAGGCCCAACAATGTCTACAAGAAGAAGGTTGTGTAGTAGACATCAAGCTCTTTTCTAGCGCCGTTGCCGGGGAGGCTAGGTAAGCGGCACTAACACCCCGTCAACTAAGCTCTTTTCTGGCGCCGTTGCCGGGGAGGTTAGCGCTTGAAGGTATATCTTTAGATCTTGCAATCGAATCTTTTTGTTTCTTGTTTTATCACTAGTTTAGTCCATAAAAGAAAATTATAATAAAATGGAACTAAGGGTACCTCATATGCTTCATCTTTTTAATATCTATCATGAAAATAAGGATTCCGATAATTGTGCTCATGTGCTAGAGGAAGAATGCATTAGAATGTTTGGCACTAAATCTTTGAATGATGAGCATGATTTCAATGTTGTTAGTATGAATTCCCTGAATATCTAGGATGCTAATGATATGCAAAGCCACAAGCTTGGGGAAGCTATGTTTAATGAAGATGATATTTGTAGTCTCCCAAGTTTTGATGTGCAAATTTATTATGATGAAAGCATGCCTCCTATCTATGATGATTATTGTGATGACACGTATGCTTTAAAGAATAATGATAACAATTAAACTTGTCATCTTCATCTCAATTTTCAATCGCATGATAGTTATTTTGTTGAGTTTGCTCCCACTAATATTCATGAGAAGAAATTCGCTTATGTGGAGAGTAATAAAATTTATATGTTTGTAGATCATGAAAAGAATGCTTTATGTGATAGTTATATTGTTAAATTCATTCATGATTCTACTGAAAATTATTATGAGGGAGGAACATATGCTTGTATGAACTGCAATAATGTCAAGTTTCCTCTTTATGTGTTGAAAATCTTGAAGTAATGCTTGTTTTGCCTTCCTATGCTAGTTGATTATTGCTCCCATAAGTTGTTTGTTCACAAAATACCTATGCATAGGAAGTGGGTTAGACTTAAATGTGCTAGTCATATTCTTCAATATGCTCTCTTTATGTTACAATTCTTATCTTTTATGTGAGCATCATTGAAATCATCATGCCTAGCTAGGGGCGTTAAACGATAGCGCTTGTTGGGAGGAAATCCAAATTTATTTTTGTCCCTTGATTTTTGCTCCTATTTAGTAATAAATAATTTATCTAGCCTATATTATGATTGAGTTTTTATGTTTTAATTAGTGTTTGTGCCAAGTAGAACCGTTGGGAAGACTTGGGGAAAGTCTTGTTGATCTTGTTGTAAAAAAACAGAAAATTTAGCGCTCACGAGAATTGCTGCCATTTTTTATTGGAGAGTGATATTTAGTTAATTATTTTTGCAGATGATTAATAGATAAATTTCTCAGGTCCAGCAATTTATTTTAGAATTTTTGGGGTTCCAGAAGTATATGTTTGATCCATATTACTACAGACTGTTCTGTTTTTGACAGATTCTGTTTTCTATGTGTTGTTTACTTATTTTGATGAATCTATGGCTAGTAAAAGAGTTTATAAACCATAGAGAAGTTGGGATACAGTATGTTTAACACAAATATAAATCAACAATGAGTTCATTACAGTACCTTGAAGTGGTGTTTTGTTTTCTTTCGGTAACGGAGCTCACGAGATTTTCTATTTTGAGTTTTGTGTTGTGAAGTTTTCAAGTTTTGGGTAAAGATTTGAGGGATTATGGAATAAGGAGTGGCAAGAGCCTAAGCTTGTGGATTCCCAAGGCACCCCAAGGTAATATTCAAGCACAACCAAGAGCCTAAGCTTGGGCTTGCCCTGGAAGGCATCCCCTCTTTCGTCTTCGTTCATCGGTAACTTTACTTGGAGCTATATTTTTATTTACCACATGATATGTGTTTTGCTTGGAGAGTCAATTTATTTTGTTAGGATTTGCTTGCTGTTTGAATAAAATACCAAGATCTGAAATTCTTTAATGTTAGAGAGTCTTCATATAGTTGCATAATTATTCGACTACTCATTGATCTTCACTTATATCTTTCGGAGTAGTTTGTTGTTGCTCTAGTGCTTCACTTATATCTTTTTAGAGCATGGCGGTGGTTTTATTTTGAAGAAATAGATGAACTCTCATGCTTCACTTATATTATTTTGAGAGGCCTAAACAGCATGGTAATTTTCTTTTGTTATGAATTTAGTCCTCATATGATAGGCATCCAAGTGGGATATAATAAAAACTTTCATATAGAGTGCATTGAATATTATGAGAAGTTTGATTCCTTATGATTGTTTTGAGATATGAAGATGGTGATATTAGAGTCATGAAGTTGAGTAGTTGTGAATTTGAGAAATACTTCTGTTAAAGTTTGTGATTCCCGTAGCATGCACGTATGGTGAACCGTTATGTGATGAAGTCGGAGCACGATTTGTTTATTGATTGTCTTCCTTATGAGTGGCGGTCGGGGATGAGCGATGGTCTTTTCCTACCAATGTATCCCCCTAGGAGCATGCGCGTAGAACGTTGTTTGAATAACTAATAGATTTTTGCAATAAGTATGTGAGTTCTTTACGACTAATGTTGAGTCCATGGATTATACGCACTCTCACCCTTCCACCATTGCTAGCCTCTCTAGTACCACGCAACTTTCGCTGGTACCTTAAACCCACCATATACCTTCCTCAAAACAGCCACCATACCTACTGTCGGTGTCAAAACCGGCGGATCTCGGGTAGGGGGTCCGGAACTGTGCGTCTAGGCCAGATGGTAACAGGAGACAGGGGACACTTTGTTTTACCCAGGTTCGGGCCCTCTCGATGGAGGTAATACCCTACTCCTGCTTGATTAATATTGATGATATGGGTAGTACAAGAGTAGATCTACCACGAGATCAAGGAGGCTAAACCCTAGAAGCTAGCCTATGGTATGATTGTTGTGTATGGAGTTGATTGCCTACGGACTACAACCCTCCAGTTTATATAGACACCGGATAGGGTTAGGGTTACACAGAGTCGGTTACAATGGTAGGAGATCTTGAATATCCGCATCGCCAAGCTTGCCTTCCACGCCAAGGAAAGTCCCATCCGGACACGGGACGAAGTCTTCAATCTTGTATCTTCATAGTCCAGGAGTCCGGCTGAAGGTATAGTCCGGCTACCCGAACACCCCCTAATCTAGGACTCCCTCAGTAGCCCCTGAACCAGCTTCAATGACGACGAGTACGGCGCGCAAATTGTCTTCGGCATTGCAAGGCGGGTTCCTCCTCCAAGTCCTTCATAGAAGAATGTAAACACCAAGAGTAGTGTCCGGTTCTACAAAATAAGCTTCCACATATTTCCATAGAGAGAACAATATTGACACAAATCAAATCTGCTGACGTATTCCGCAGTGTGCTATCACACTACGGCCAAGTCCTTTACTCGAATCGTTTTTACTTTTCCACCTCAGCATGTTTGGCGAGGCGGTTTCCTTGGCACGTCTTGTCAAAGTAGAGATTGTGTACCCCCTTTACGGGATTCTCATCAATACGGATGTGGGTAACCCTAACCGCGCCATTTACCACGGCGCTTGGGAGGCAAGCGAGTTTTATTAGGCAGGTGGGGACGCACAACCGCATCCGCCCATATAAGGGGATAAGGATCCACCTTTTTACCTATGCCTTCTTCCTCCTTTGCCTATCCATCTCCTGCGCACTCGAGCTCCAGCGCCCAAGCCCGCACTTCCCACCTCAACCTTCTCCAGCAATGTCCGGAGCGGGAGGCAAGTGGAAGGTCTCCTCCGTCACGGAGGGCGACGTTAAAAAGCTTAGGAAGGCCGGATACTTGTCCAAAGACATCGCGCACCGGCTTCCCGAGGAGGGGCAGCTTCTCCCCACCCCAAGGCCCCATGAGAGGGTAGTATTCCTTCCCCACTTCCTCCGCGGACTGGGTTTTCCACTTCACCCATTTGTCTGGGGGCTCATGTTCTACTACGGCCTGGATTTTCATGATCTGGCCCCGAACTTCATCCTCAACATCTCGGCGTTTATCATCGTGTGCGAGGCTTTCCTCCGCGTCCGCCCTCATTTCGGCCTCTGGCTGAAGACTTTCAACGTCAAGCCCAAGGTGGTGCGCGGCAACCAGGCGGAGTGCGGAGGCGCCATGGCGGGCAAGATTGCCAACGTCCTGTGGTTCAAGGGCTCCCTTGTAGAGACCCTAAAGGGGTGGCAAGCCGGGTGGTTTTACATCACCGAGCCACGCGATCCGAAATGGATCGCAGCCCCCGAGTTCCGATCTGGACCCCCCACGTGGCTTATGTCCTGGAAAGAGACGGGCCTATAATGGGGTGACGAAAAAGAGGTGGCCGGATTGCAAACATGCATCTAGTCCCTGGTGTACAAGCCAATCCGGCTTGTTAATGTAATCCAGGTTATGCTCGTCCGTCGGATCCTCCCGTGCCAACAATGGGATTTTAATCTGTGGGAGTTCGTCCCGGCGCAGCACCAAACCCTTAATAGGCTCTTCGACACGATGTATGAAGACTTCTGGAAGGTGCTAACCAAAGGCGCCGAGGCTCCCACATCCGCTTCCGAGGACCGCGGATACAGCTCGCAGCATCATGCTAGCGAGGTAAGCCATTTTCACCTTTTACAGGATGTTCAGCTTTTTTCATAGTTTAACTCTATGCGGGATCTAAACTCCCTTACCTTTGACAGGCTTGGCGGGCGGTATCCGGACCGATTAACTGTCCGGCTCCGCTGCCCGAAGACCCAGCCCCGGCTCTACTAGTGAAGCTGCTGGCTCCGGCGCCTTATGTGGTGCCGGAAAAGAAGGCCAAGAAGAAGAAGACCACGGGGACTCGAAAGAGTACCCGCAACGTGGTGTTGTCGGACTCGTCATCCGACGAGTCCGAGATGCCCTCCTCCCGTGAAAATGAGGAGGAGGAAGAAGAAAGCTCTCCCCCCAGCGGGGGGAGGAAAGAAAAGGAAGGCAGCCCCAAGGGGGAAGGCCGAGGGGTCCAAGAAGAGGAAAACCCCTCCGCCGAACTACGCCCCCGACGCCGACGAGGACGAAGAGGAGTGGCCGGATAGAGCCAGGCGTCTGGCGAAATCGTAAGTGTTCGGATACCAGAGTGAGTCATGATATTCCTTTCGTTGCACATCTTTCCCTAATGTCGAGTATAATCATGTAGCCTGCCCCGGGCCGAACTCAACGAGTCGTCGAGCGGCTCCCTGGATTCATCGAACGTGAACTTAGTTCCGCCCATTGTCTCCCCCCGCACTGCGGATGACGCCGAAGTGGCGTCGCAACGAGCTCCGGGGCAGGAGGAGGTGGTCCTGTAGGAGCCGCAAGGTGACCTCCCGGACTCCAGGAGTAAGGGGGACAAGACCCCCCAGGGCTCCAAGTCCAGCTTTGAGCCGGACGCCGTGCCGGAGTCTTCAACTATTCCAGACCGCGGCAGCCGAACTCCTTCCAAGAGGAGCAAGCCTTCTGAGCCGGCCGCCTCCGTCGAACCGGAGGCACCGGACAATCTGCTGGAGGTGCTTGAAGGCGCCTCCATCGACGAGGAGCACCGTACTATTATGAGTACGGTGATCCAGAAGGTTCAATCCGCCAAGAGCGGACTGACTGAAGCTTGCGCTAGCCTTCTAACAGGCTTCAAGGTAAGTAAAAATATGTAAAAATATTACCGCATAGACAGTAGCCCCTGATGCTCTGTTTGGCATTCGGAAAGAAAAGCCGAATAGAGGATCTAGTAAATTTCGCAGGAGTCTAACAAAAAGAGTCAATATGCGTATGCAGGCTTCGCTGCTATCCGCCGCTGCACTGACTGCGGAGGTGGGTGTCCTGAAGCAGGACCTCACGCGGACCGAGCAAGAGCTCGGCCTTGCCAAGCGGCAGCTCGAGGAGAAAGAAGCTAAGAAATACCTTACAGAAAAAGTGCCTATAGAGAGACGTGATTGCAAAAAATAACAGGATTGTACTACTTATTGTAGGGGCCACGACTGAGGTGGCGACCCTCAAGCAGGCGTTGTCCGAGGCTGAAAAGAAAACGGCCGTGGAGCGCACCGAGTGAGAGAAACTTGGGGCTCAGGTCGGCGAGGTGCAGCAAGAGCTTCAGGCTCTCATGAAAAAACATGAGAGTTTGGAGCTTGAGTCAAAGACCCAAGCATCCGAGCTCACGGTGGCCCCTGAGACTGCCAAGTCTACCAAGGCCGAAGCCCAAAAGGCCCTCCAAGAGTTGGAGGAGGTGAAGAAGATAGCAGCGGGTAAGGCATTCTTTATGCAAAGCAGAAATATAAAAGTAAACTACACTACTTGTTACTTACCCGAATCTGGAGTTCTCCAGGGGCATTCGCAGATCTTCCCCGCAGCGTATCCGACACCGCTGCATTCTACCGAGCTAAAGAGGGAAGCTCGACGGAGAAGGTGTTCTGGTCTCAGTATGCTGAGGCCGGACACCCTGTGCCCCTGAGCGACCAGCTGAAACAGCTTGTCGAGCTCCATAAGGCGGCCGAACAGGCCATGAAGGGCTTCATAGTTCGGCTGTGGCCCGGAGAGGCCCTACCTGGGAGCTACTTCGGGCTGGTGCGGCGGCTGGTGGAGGCCTGTCCAAGGCTCGAGGTCATCAAGCGGTCCGTCTGCATCGAAGGAGCCCGTAGGGCCCTTGCCCGTGCGAAGGTGCACTGGGGTAAGCTAGACGGTGAGAAACTTGTGAGGGACGGGCCACCGCCGGGGAAGGAGCATCGCAAGCCCGAGAACTATTATAAGGATGTTCTTGCAGGTGCCCGCCTTGTGGCGGATGAATGCACCAAGGATGTAATTTTTGAATAAACTCGCTCATTTTTATACTGTGCGCTGAAAACTTGTTCATATGCGCTTAAGCAATGCTTGTTGAATTTAAAATATTATTTTCTGTGCGGCCGTTTATCAAAAATTGAGAGGTGGCCAGTCGTCGGCTTCTGCCCCCATGCCACTAGTGCTGGGGTGTTCGGTGACAAACCTGAGCGCTCTTTTTCCCATGGTTAGGTCCTTCGAGGGAGGCGCTCAGCACGACGAACCAGGCAATCGGACTATAATGCTTGAACACTCTCACTTAGCCATAGAACTTTATAATTTTAGATTTCGGCGAAGCCCCTAGTTCGGAAGACCGAGTTCGGGGCGCTATCCACGCCTTGGCTGGGGTCATCCAGCTCCTCGCTCGAAGCGGCATAAGCCTTTAGGGACTCGAAAAACCTCTCGAACAGCAACCGGTTTCTCGCCTCATCATGACAGTCAGTTTTAGCTTTCTCCACTGAGGTGCTTAACCTAGCTCAACCGGGGCACAATCGCAGTGGTTCTCCTAGTGCTACCTTAGCCGACATAGCGGAACGTAAGGCACCAAAACATAGGAGCCGGGCAAACCCAACTATTGACCCAAATCATGATTCGGAGCTGATGCATATAGTGCTATAAGTTCGGGGTGCCGCACTTGTGAAAGTGTACGGACTTCTCACACCATATTAAAGGGTACTGAAGCCCCTGGCGTACTTGCCGTACCACAGTGTACGGGTGCAACATGTCATTAATGAACATATATAAAAGAGAGTAATGCAAAAAATAGACAAAAAGCTAAGTATTGTTTATAGAGAGGCTGTTTATCAAAGCCGAACGATACAAATAGTGCAGTAAGCAAAAGATATTGGACTATTCAGTATGTCCTGACCAGGGGCAGGCCGCGGAATTGTATTTAAAACAGGTATAGAGCTCGTAACAGAGACCACCTGGGATTCCATAATGCGGCATGGCTTGTCTGCCTCCCTGGATCTTGCATCGTTTGTGCGGCAGTCGAATTGCCGAACAGGTCGTCCAAAGTATGGAGTCCTGAAAGTAAGAAAAATTAAAAAAAGAATCCGGCAGCCCCTAGTACATTTTAAGCCGTATTTTGGGTGTGCCGTTATTGTGCCCCTTCCACTGTGCCCATGGTATTTCTAGGGCGTAGTTATGTACGCGAGGTACTGGTTTCGCTATGTCGCGAGAGCTGGGGTTGGGGCCGCATTGCTACGCTTGCTCAGAACGTGCCAGGCGGTCCTGCTGTGGATTACTTCGGGCGCGCTTGGCAGTGTCTAGCTGTTTAATGGCCGGACTGGAGAATTGCCTGAGAAGGCTACTTTGTACCTCCGTTGCGAGAGCCGCCGTATGCTCCTCCATATGGAGGGAGCGTTCGGTGTTTCCGTTGACCGTAATTACTCCTCGAGGGCCTGGCATCTTGAGCTTGAGATATGCGTAGTGCAGCACCGCATTGAACTTTGCTAATGCGGTTCGTTCGAGCAGGGCGTGATAGCCACTGCGAAATGGGACTATGTCGAAGATTAACTCTTCGCTTCGGAAATTGTCCGGGGATCCGAAGACCACGTCAAGTGTTACTGAGCCTATACAGTTGGCTTCTACACCTGGTATAATGCCTTTAAAGGTCATTCTTGTCGGCTTAATCCTTGAGGGATCTATGCCCATTTTCCGCACTGTATCCTGATAAAGCAGGTTCAGGCTACTACTGCCGTCCATGAGGACTCTTGTGAGATGAAATCCGTCGATGATTGGGTCGAGAACCAATGCGGCGAAGGCGCCATGACGGATGCTAGTTGGATGGTCCCTTCGATCAAAAGTGATCGGGCAGGAGGACCATGGGTTGAACTTTGGGGCGACTGGCTCCATTGCGTATACGTCCCGTAGCGCATGCTTCCGCTCCCGCTTGGGAATGTGGGTTGCGTATATCATGTTCACCGTCCGCACTTGTGGGGGAAAGCCCTTCTGTCCATTGTTGTTTGGCAGCTTGGGCTCCTCGTCATCGCTGTGCAGCCCCTTGTTTCTATTTTCGGCCCTTAACTTGCCTGCCTGCTTGAACACCCAACAATCCTTGTTAGTGTGATTAGCTGGCCTTTCGAGGGTGCCATGTATCTGGCACGAGCGATCGAGTATTCGGTCCAAACTGGACGGGCCCTGAGTATTCTTTTTGAATGGCTTTTTCCGCGGACCGGATTTATAGCCTTTGAATCCGGCATTGACTACCGTGTCTTCATTGCTATCGCTGTTAACGCGGCGTTTTTGCTTATTCCGACGTGTCCTGCCACTTTAGTCCTTGGTATCCGAATTACCAGGGTTCTTTGATAAGTTGTTACTGTGAGCTAGCCAGCTGTCTTCTCCCGCGCAAAAGCGGGTCATGAGTGTCGTGAGGGCTGCCATGTATTTCGGCTTTTCCTGTCCCAGGTGCCAGGCAAGCCACTCGTCGCGGATGTTATGCTTGAAGGTTGCTAGGGCCTCTGCATCCGGACAGTCGACTATCTGGTTTTTCTTTGTTAGGAACCGTGTCCAGAATTGTCTGGCCGATTCTTCTAGCTGCTGAATTATGTGGCTTAAGTCGTCGGCATCCGGCGGTCGCCCGTAAGTGCCCTGGGAGTTGTCGAGGAATGCGGCTTCCAGGTCCTCGCAAGAACCAATTGAGTCTGCTGGCAAGATGTTAAGCCAATGCCGAGCCGGTCCTTTAAGTTTGAGCGGGAGGTATTTGATGGCGTGTAGATCATCGCCGCGTGCCATGTGGATGTGAAGGAGATAATCCTCAATCCATACCGCCGGGTCTGTTGTGCCATCGTATGATTCGATGTTTACGGTTTGAAACCCTCTGGGATTTTATGATCCATTACTTCATTCGTGAAGCATAGCGGGTGTGTGGCGCCTCTGTACTGGGCTATATCACGACGCAACTCGGAAGAGCTATGTCTGTTGTGTTCGGCTCGGCCGGATTTGTTGTATCCGGAGTGAAGATCATTGTCACATGTCATAGGGCGCCTGCACGATCCGTAGATCGATCTTGTTTGTCTTGCCTTATCCTCCAGTATGTCTCGCAGGTCGGGCGCATTTTCCCGTGCCTTAGTTGAGCGGCGTCGGGGCATGGCTTGGGTGGAGGGCCAACAGACCTCTCTGTCGTGGCCGCGAGGTGGCCGGTCTGCCATGTCATGCGCTGGTGATGTAGGTGTTCCTCCTCTGATCGGGGTAGCAGCCTGCGCTTCGGGTAACTCTTGGAGGGGCGTTCGAGTTCATACTCTTCGTCCGCAAGGTCTTCAGTCCATCTTTCAGCTAGCAATTCTTGGGCAGCTCTAAGCTGTTGCTGCTTTTTCTTGAGGCTGCTTGCCGTGGCTAAAAGCCTGCGTTTAAAACGCTCTTGTTCGGCGAGGTCTGATGGTATGACGAATTCGTCGTCATCGAGGCTAACCTCGTCTTCGGAGGGAGGCCTATAGTTGTCATCCTCGACCTCTCGGTCTGCCACTCTCTCATGAGGGCTGGTTTCTCCATCTTCATGTGCCGAATTTTGCTGAGGTGGGTGTTCTTTGGCGCTATCCGAGGTAGTATTATCTCCCGTGCCGGAATCACCGTTTTTGCTTTGGCGGGATTTAGAGCGGCGCCGCTGACGCCGGCGCTTTTGCTGTTTCTTGGGGGCGTCATCCCCCACTGTTCCATCGCCATCTCCATCTTTTGGACTATCCACCATATATATGTCATATGACGAGGTGGCCTTCCAGCGCCCTACAGGTGTTGGTTCTTGTTCGTCTCCTGCATCGTCGTCCATGCCTTCGATGTCTTCAGAGTCGAAGTCAAGCGTGTCAGTTAAGTCGTCGACAGTGGCTACAAAGTGGGTGGTGGGTGGGCTTTGAATTTCTTCGTCGTCCGTATCCCAACCTTGCTCACCGTAGTCCGGCCAGGGCTCTCCTGATAACGAGAGAGACTTTAGAGAATTCAGGATGTCGCTGAAGGGCGAGTGCTGAAAGATATCCACAGCGGTGAACTCCATGATCGGCGCCCAATCGGATTCGATCGGCAAGGGCGTGGGGGGCTCGGAGCTCGGAGAGGAATCCGGCTCCTCGGAGTCATGGGCCGTGCAGAGTGCGGGGCTGACGTTTGGCTTGATCGCCTTTGCGATTACAACCCCCGAGGTGACGCCCAACCGCTCACCCTCGATTGGCGCAGCTGGCTCCGAATTAAGGGTCAGAGCCGATGCGTTTGCGGCCTCCAGGGTACTGTTCGGCGGCAGAGCTAGATCATGCCCCACGAGACAGTGCGGCGCGCTTGGCTGTGGCTCGAATCCGTCGAAGATCAAATCTCCGCGGATGTATGCTGTGTAGTTTAGGCTTCCAAACCTGACTTGATGGCCAGGGGCATAGCTTTCGATCTGCTCCAGGTGACCAAGTCAATTGGCCCGTAGTGCGAAGCCGCCGAAGACGAAGATATGTCCGGGGAGAAAAATCTCACCCTAGACCGCATCGTTGTTGATGATCAAAGGAGCCATCGGGCCTAAAGGCGACGACACAGAGGAACTCTCAATGAAAGCACCAATGTCGGTGTCAAAACCGGCGGATCTCGGGTAGGGGGTCCCGAACTGTGCGTCTAGGCCGGATGGTAACAGGAGACAGGGGACACTTTGTTTTACCCAGGTTCGGGCCCTCTCGATGGAGGTAATACCCTACTCCTGCTTGATTAATATTGATGATATGGGTAGTACAAGAGTAGATCTACCACGAGATCAAGGAGGCTAAACCCTAGAAGCTAGCCTATGGTATGATTGTTGTGTATGGAGTTGATTGCCTACGGACTACAACCCTCCGGTTTATATAGACACCGGATAGGGATAGGGTTACACAGAGTCGGTTATAATGGTAGGAGATCTTGAATATCCGCATCGCCAAGCTTGCCTTCCACGCCAAAGTCCCATCCGGACACGAGACGAAGTCTTCAATCTTGTATCTTCATAGTCCAGGAGTCCGGCTGAAGGTATAGTCCGGCTACCCGAACACCCCCTAATCAAGGACTCCCTCACCTACCTTCTGAGATATATCGCCATGCAACTATCCACTGTTCCGCTTATTATGACACGCTCCATCATTGTCATACTGCTTTGCATGATCATGTAGTTGACATCGTATTTGTGGCAAAGCCACCATTCATAATTCTTTCATACATGTCACTCATGAGTCATTGCACATCCCGGTACACCGCCGGAGGCATTCATATAGAGTCATATCTTGTCCTAAGTATCGAGTTGTAATTCTTGAGTTGTAAGAAAATAAAAGTGTGATGATCATCATTATTAGAGCATTGTCCCAGTGAGGAAAGGATGATGGAGACTATGATTCCCCCACAAGTCGGGATGAGACTCCGGACGAAAAAAAGAGGCCAAAGAAGCCCAAAAAAAGAAAGGCCATAAAAAAAGAGAAGGCCCAAATAAAAAAATACAAAAAATACAAAAATGAGATAAAAAGAGAGAAGGGACAATGCTACTATCCTTTTACCACACTTGTGCTTCAAAGTAGCACCATGATCTTCATGATAGAGAGTCTCCTATGTTATCACTTTCATATACTAGTGGGAATTTCCATTATAGAACTTGGCTTGTATATTCCAATGATGGGCTTCCTCAAAATGCCCTAGCTAGGTCTTCGTGAGCAAGCGAGTTGGATGCACACCCACTTAGTTCTTTTTGTTGAGCTTTCATATACTTATAGCTCTAGTGCATCCGTTGCATGGCAATCCCTACTCACTCACATTGATATCTATTAATGGGCATCTCCATAGCCCATTGATACGCCTAGTTGATGTGAGACTATCTTCTCCCTTTTTGTCTTCTCCACAACCACCATTCTATTCCACATATAGTGATATGTCCATGGCTCACGCTCATGTATTGCATGAAGATTGAAAAAGTTTGAGAACATCAAAAGTATGAAACAATTGCTTGGATTGTCATCAGGGTTGTGCATGATTTAAATATTTTGTGTGGTGAGATGGAGCATAGCCAGGCTATATGATTTTGTAGGGATAACTTTCTTTGGCCATGTTATTTTGAGAAGACATGATTTCTTTGTTAGTATGCTTGAAGAATTATTATTTTTATGTCAATATTAAAATTTTGTCTTGAATCTTAAGGATCTGAATATTCTTGCCATAATAAAGAAGAATTACATAGAGAAATTGTTGGGTAGCATTCCACATCAAAAATTCTGTTTTTATCATTTACCTACTCGAGGACGAGCAGGAATTAAGCTTGGGGATGCTGATACGTCTCTAACGTATCTATAATTTTTGATTGTTCCATGCTATTATATTATCAACCTTGGATGTTCTATATGCATTTATATGTTATTTTATATGATTTTGGGGACTAACCTATTAACCTAGAGCCCTGTGCCAGTTTCTGTTTTTTTTTCTTATTTTAGAGTATCGCAGAAAAGGAAAATCAAACGGAGTCCAATTGACCTGAGACTTCACGGAACTTATTTTTGGACCAGAAGAAGCCCACGGAGTATCGGAGATGGACCAGAAGAGTCCCGGGCTGCCCACGAGGGTGGGGCGCGCCCACCACCCTAGGAGCGCCCCCACGCCTCGTGGACAGCCCGGAGGTCTACCGACATACTTCTTCCTCCCATATATACCCATATACCCTAGAAACTTCGGGGAGCAGAATAGATCGGGAGTTCCGCCGCCAGAAACCTCCGTGGCCACCGAAAACCAATCTAGACCCGTTCCGGCACCCTGCCGGAGGGGGAACCCCTCACCAGTGGCCATCTTCATCATCTCAGCGCTCTCCATTACGAGGAGGGAGTAGTTCTCCCTCGGGGCTGAGGGTATGTACCAATAGCTATGTGTTTGATCTCTCTCTCTCTCTCTCCTGTGTTCTTGAGGTGATACGATCTTGATGTATCGCGAGCTTTGCTATTATAGTTGGATCTTAAGATGTTTCTCCCCCTCTACTCTCTTGTAATGGATTGAGTTTTCCCTTTGAAGTTATCTTATCTGATTGTGTCTTTAAGGATTTGAGAACACTTGATGTATGTCTTGCGTGGGATACCCGTGGTGACAATGGGGTATTCTATTGATCCACTTGATGTATGTTTTTGTGATCAACTTGCGGGTTCCGCCCATGAACCTATGCATAGGGGTTGGCACATGTTTTCGTCTTGACTCTCCGGTAGAATCTTTGGGGCACTCTTTGAAGTACTTTGTGTTGGTTGGAATAGATGAATCTGAGATTGTGTGATGCATGTCGTATAATCATACCCACGGATACTTGAGGTGACATTGTAGTATCTAGGTGACATTAGGGTTTTGGTTGATTTGTGTCTTAAGGTGTTATTCTAGTACGAACTCTATGATAGATTGAACGGAAAGAATAGCTTCATGTTATTTTACTACGGACTCTTGAATAGATCGATCAGAAAGGATAACTTTGAGGTGGCTTCGTACCCTACCATAATCTCTTCGTTTGTTCTCTACTATTAGTGACTATGGAGTGACTCTTTCTTGCATGTTGAGGGATAGTTATATGATTCAATTATGTTATTATTGTTGAGAGAACTTGCACTAGTGAAAGTATGAACCCTAGGCCTTGTTTCCTAGCATTGCAATACCCTTTGCGCACACTTTTGTCATTAGTTACCTTGTTGTTTTTATATTTGCAGATTACAAAAACCTTTATCTACCATCCATATTGCACTTGTATCACCATATTCTCGCCGAACTAGTGCACCTATACAATTTACCATTGCATTGGGTGTGTTGGGGACACAAGAGACTCTCTGTTATTTGGTTGCAGGGTTGTTTGAGAGAGACCATCTTCATCCTACGCCTCCCACGGATTGATAAACCTTAGGTCATCCACTTGAGGGAAATTTGCTACTGTCCTACAAACCTCTGCACTTCAAGGCCCAACAACGTCTACAAGAAGAAGGTTGTGTAGTAGACATCAGTAGCCAACCTGAAGTTGTTGGGAATCTCAGCCGCTTGTATATAACGGCTGAAGCACTCGGGACCTGATGGTGCGGAACCACTCGGTACATCATGATCTTAGCCTTCCATCAAGGCCCGACCTCTGTCGACAAAGTTGTGAGCAAGAACAGATCTTGCGTTGAACAACGGGTCTCGAGCACCCCTTGACGGACGAGTTGGACTCGGCCAACGATCACCGCCGTGTGTCCTCCTGTCGTCGTAGGGCTAGCGCCCGTATGCAGTATCGTGGGGTGGGGGCATCAGTGCACAATCATAGTCGTCGTTACACAAGGGAGACGTGACTCGATCGCGTATCCGATCTTCATGACAATCTCTAGAGGAAGAAGTGGCTCAGCGCCTTCCCAAGCCAAGTTGGTTGTGAGCCGATTAGACGGTCTCCGCACGCACGGATGCTCTATGGTTCCAGTCTCTAGACTGGGACACCACTGCATTCTACGACAATGTTGTTTTGAGGAGCACCTGGTTCTGACAAATCCCCTCTCTAGTTGAAGAGCCAGATGGTTGAATAGAATCCACGATCCGAGTGGCGGATGCTAGATTTTGTAATGGAGTACTAAGAACTTGATTCTTATGAGGCTAGTCACTCGAGTAGATCCGACGCTTGTGCCGACTGGAATTGGGTTGACGGCGCTCGCATTCATCCAGCTCCCTCTGAAGCCGCTCGAGGTGATCGCGTTCGGCCAAAGTAGCCAGGCGAGTCGACTCCATGGCTAACGCCATGTGAGTCGTTCCGGTATTGGGAGTGTTCAGGAACTGGTCGTTCCAGCGACGGAGCTCGTCCCGCTGCCCCTGAGTGAGATCTTGATGCACATATGGCTCATGCCCCGAGAAGCCGTCATTGGTGTTGAGGTGGGACGCACCCGCATTATCGTCTTTGGGTTCCGGGTAGCCCGGGGGTACGTGGTGCTCAGAGTTATCCGCCATAAGGATCTCGGTAGTCGACTCGATACTCTCGGACTCAAAATCCTCTAAGGAATCGCTGAGTGATCCGTTCGAGAGGTCAAGGGCGGGCTCATCGAACTCGATAGCCACCTATTCCACTGCAGCCTGAGTGGCAACAGCATGCTTGATCCAACGCTGCAGCCATGAACGCTCGGAGCGCTGGCGACGGAGCACAATGGTGGGATGGGCAACCACTCGGTATGGAGCCGAGGGTTGTTAGAGAAGAACTCCATGGGAAGAAGCTCGGAAGTGCGTCGCACGATGGGTGGGTAATGATTCCATGTCCAATGGGGCTTCGTGTAGCCACGTTGAGTCATCGGCCATGAAGGAGTCGTCCTGAAGCGGATTTTGCCACCGACTAACATGATGATGAAGAAATCCACCTACACTGTGAAATTTTGCTAGACGCCTAGCCCCACGGTGGGCGCCAACTGTCGTGGTTATGATACTGACAATGAGTACTAGGAGTACGAACATGGGGTAGAGCTTAGCTATGGCATAGGTGTAGCACACGGTGTTTAATGAGTTCATGCCCCTCACTCGGTGGAGGTAAAAGCCCTACGTCTCGTGCCCTGAGGCTTGCTTTGATTTGATGGATAGGATTACAAGGTTGAACGTGCCCGGCTATGGAGAGGGGTGCGGCTTATATAGAGTGCGTTGCAGCCCCATGTTTCCCACGCCGCTGAGGGAATAAATGACATTGAATGAGGCAGTTACTAGTGTGAGCCTATACTACAACAGTTACAGGTAATGGTAGTTATAACTCTATTTGGTGGACGACTTAGGATCCCCCGACTATTGCAGCTCCCACGGCACCTTCTTGCCCTGTACGTCCGAGTGGTTGATTGTTCGCCGAGCGACGCATGGTTGTCCGTGTGCTGTAGAGCCGCACGAGTGATCCTCTTGATGTGCGCATCCGAATGTTGGCATGGTCCAGGGACCTACCTGTGATGATGATGGGCTCGATGTGGATCCTGAACTATGGGTCCTTGGCCTTACCTCTAATAGGTGACCACATCAGTTGTTGAAAACCTTTTGCGACAATTCGAGCTTTGTAGACAGTGACATTACCATCAGCATTCGTCTTCTTCTTGAAGATCAATTTATTCTCAATGGCTTACCGATCATCCAACAAGTCCACCAAAGTCCACACTTTGCTCTCATACATGGATCCTATCTCAGATTTCATGGCCTCAACTCATTTGTCGGAATCTGGGCTCATCGTAGCTTCTTCATAGTTTGAAGGTTCGCCGTTGCCTAACAACATGACTTCCGGGACATGATTACCATACCACTCTAGTGCCTTATGTGTTTTGGTCGACCTACGAGGTTTAGTAGTAACTTGATCCGAAGTTTGATGATCATTATCATTCGTTTCTTCTCTAGTTGGTGTAGGCATCACGGGAACCGTTTTCTCTGATGTGCTACTTTCCAATTCGAGAGAAGGTATAACTACCTCATCAAGTTCTACTTTCCTCCCACTCACTTCCTTCAAGAGAAACCCCTTCTCTAGAAAGGACCCATTCTTAGCAACAAAGATCTTGCCTTTGGATCTATGGTAGAAGTTATACCGAATAGTTTCTTAAGGGTATCCTATGAAGATGCACTTCTCCACTTCGGATTCGACCTTATCAGACTGAAGCCTTTTGACATAAGCATCGCATCCCCAAACTTCAAGAAACGAAAGCTTTGGTTTCTTGCCAAACCATAGTTCATATGGTGTCGTCTCAACGGATTTAGATGGTGCTCTATTTAACGTGAATGCGGCTATCTCTAATGAATAACCCCAAAATGATAAAGGCAAATCGGTAAGAGACATAATAGAACACACCATATCTAATAAAGTACGGTGACAATGTTCGGACACACCATTATGCTGTGGTGTTCCAGGTCGTGTGAGTTGCGAAACAATTCCACATTGTCTTAAATTAAGGCCAAACTCGTAACTCAAATATTCGCCCCCACGATCATATTGTACAAACTTTATTTTCTTGTTACGACGATTCTCCACTTCGTTCTGAAATTCTTTAAACTTTTCAAATGTTTCAGACTTGTGTTTTATCAAGTAGATATACCCATACCTACTCAAAACACCTGTGAAGGTTAGAAAATAACGATACCAGCCGTAGCCAACCTGAAGTTGTTGGGAATCTCAGCCGCTCGTATATAACGGCTGAAGCACTCGGGGCCTGATGGCCGTAGCGATCACATCAACCTTGGAATCTTTTGCGGCCGCATGCTACTCAGCTCCACATTATACTGCGTGTAAAATGGCTGTGGGCAGTGCTTAATTGGAGGAGGGGGCAGTGATTTTGGTCGAAGGTGTCGCTCCGTCAGTCGGGGCATGTGGGACGGGAAAGGAGGAGGATGGTGTGGGTGGGGTGCGGATTGCCTAACCATATCGACGAGGCCGCGCAGCAAGAAGAAGGGTCGGTGGCAAGGAGGCCACGTAGCAAGAAGAAGGGTCGCCGGCAAGGAGGCGGCGCTGGGAGAAGAAGGGTAGCCGACGAGGAGGCGGCGCTGCAAGAAGAAGGGTCGCCGGCTAGGAGGCTGAGCTGCCAGTAAGCAGAAGTGAAGGTTTGAACTTGGAAAGCAAGGAGGAACAGTGGAAATGTGGCTTTTGGTAGTAGGGAGGCGGCGGGGAGATAGATATTTCCACTGTGGCAAAAAAATTGCTCGATGCCGCGAGAAACTGGCGCGCAAGTGTGGTTCAAGCGAGGGCGGTGGACTGTAGACGACAACGCTTACTGCGTAAGCCAGACAAGACGGTGCGCCAAGATATTTGATATCGCATCCCATGCGATTCTTTCTAGTAAATTGTTTGTGGTATACCTGATTTTTTCATTATGTTTTGAAAGACAAAATAGTGTTAGGGAGGGAAAGGATGGTTTTCTAATAGCTAGAACATTTACGTACAGTGAACATGCAACTAGTACATGAGTGTCGTGTTTAAATTTCGAATTATTCCAGGTTTGTTTGGTATTTTTATGCATTAATTGAGTTTCTGGGCATTTAATGTGCATAATTCAAATTTGAACTACAAGCACATGCTCCAATGCACCAAAGTTTGCTAAAAAATCACATGTGTGTCTTTGGGTGAATTTATAGGTCCCATGCAAGAAATCGGAATAAAATTCAAACATCTAGGTGTCGTGGCTCGGCCGGAATGATTGAGAAACTTGGTTTTTTAATACCTGTAAATCCAAAACATGGCTGAAAATCATGAAACTTGGCATGATGTCATGACATGGCACCAACATGCTGTAGTAATTTTTTTGGCCGAATTGGGACAAGCTTTGGTGTAAGCTTCTTGCAAACCAGAGCTTCCCTCAAGAGGGCTCCTGGTTCCGAGAAGGAACGTGTCACCTCCATGTGTGAAACGACATACGTACATTACCTTCCACCGCCTTAATTTTTTACATAGGCATATTAGATCAAATAGAAGTATCATGCTAAATTTTGGAATTATTCCATGTTCGTTTGGCCTTTTTAATACATTAAATGCGTTTCTGGCATTTAATGTGTATAATTCAAATTTGAACTAGTAGCACATGCTCCAGTGCACCAAAGTTGTTTGAAAAATCACATGTGTGTCCTTGGGTGAATTTCTAGGTCCCATGCAAGAGATGGGAGTGAAATTCAAACATCTGGGCATCGTGGCTCGGCCGGAAACATTGAGAAACTTGATTTTTTTTAATTCCTATAGTTCCAAAACACGCCTGAAAATCATGAAACTTGGCATTGTCTCATGACATGGCACCAACATGCTGCGGTAATTTTTTGGCCGAATTGGGACAAGCTTTGGTGTAGGCTTCTTTCAAACCGGAGCTTCCCTCAAGAAGGCTCGTGGTTTCAAGAGGGCACGTGTCACCTCCTTGTGCGGAACGACATACGTACACTGCCTTCTCCCGCCTTAATTTTTTTACACAGCTAGATTAGACCAAATAGATGTACCGTGCTAAATTTTGGAATTATTCCGGGTTCGTTTGGCCTTTTTGTACATTAATTGAGTTTTTGGGCATTTAATGTGCATATTTCCAATTTGAACTACAAGCACAGGCTCCAGTGCACCAAAGTTGTTTGAAAAATCACATGTGTGTCCTTGGGTGAATTTCTAGGTCCCATGCAAGAGATGGGACTGAAAAATTCAAACATCTGGGCATCATAGCTTGGCCGGAAAGATTGAGAAACTTGGTTTTTTAATTCATGTAATTCCAAAACACGCCTGATAATCATGAAACTTGGCATGGAGTCATGACATGGTACGAACATGATGCGGTAATTTTTTTTGGCTAAATTGGGGCAAGCTTTGGTGTAAGCTTCTTGCAAACCGGAGCTTCCCTCAAAAAGGCTCGTGGTTCCAAGAGGGAACGTGTCACCTCCGTGTGTGAAACGACATACGTACATTGCCTTCTCCCGCTTTAATTTTTTTACACAGCCAGATTAGACCAAATAGAAGTACTATGCTAAATTTTGGAATTATTCCGGGCTCGTTTCTCCTTTTTATACATTAATTGTGTTTCTGGGCATTTAATGTGCATAATTCAAATTTGAACTACAAGCACAGGCTCCAGTGCACCAAAGTTGTTTGAAAAATCACATGTTTGTCCTTGGGTGAATTTCTAGGTCCCATGCAAGAGATTGGAGTGAAATTAAAACATATGGGCAGCGTGGCTCGTCTGGAAAGAATGAGAAACTTGGTTTTTTAATTTCTGTAATTCCAAAACACGCCTGATAATCATGACACTTGGCATGGTGTCATGACATGGCACAAACATGCTGCGGTAGTTTTTTGGCCGAATTGGGACAAGCATTGGTGTAAGATTCTTGCAAACCGGAGCTTCCATCATGAAGGCTCGTGGTTCCGAGAGGGAACGTGTCACCTCCGTGTGTGAAACGACATACGTACACTGCCTTCTCCCACCTTAATTTGTTTAGACAGCCAGATTGGACCAAATAGAAGTATCGTGCTAAATTTTGGAATTATTCCGGGCTCGTTTTTCCTTTTTTATACATTAATTGAGTTTCTGGGCATTTAATGTGCATAATTCAAATTTGAACTACAAGCACATGCTCCAGTGCACCAAAGTTGTTTGAAAAATCACATGTGTGTCCTTGGGTGAATTTCTAGGTCCCGTGCAAGAGATGGGAATGAAATTCAAACATCTGGGCATCGTGGCTCGGCCGGAAAGATTGGGAAATTTGGTTTTTTAATTCCTGTAATTCCCAAACACGCCTGAAAATCATGAAACTTGGCATGGTCTCATGACATGGCACCAACATGCTGTGGTAATTTTTCTGTCCAATTTGCGTAGGCGCACACATTAACAATCAACAAAGTCATTTTGGAACAAGTGATGTCACGTTACAAATCGAAAACACAAGTATTATTGAAACCGTGGGTGTTCGACTTACCAATTATGTGCGGCTACGCGTCCCCTTTTTTATTGGCTAGGAGGTGTCGTGCGGGGTAGCTATTTGAGTATGGAAGGAGCGCGATCAGACCCCTGTGCGTGCTCATCGGAAGGAGAGCCCTTTTGACACCTACCCGCCGCACACCTCCCTCCCAATGTCTCCATTAATGGCGCCCGAGCACCTGTTATGCGGCTTGGCTATATGTCTTAATGGACTAAGATTTCAGAGAGAGAAATGAAAATCTGAAAAGGAAGTTTTGTATGGATCTTGATGTAAGATCTGATGGACCTATATAGCATTGACTGCGACCTATAGCAAGCATGATGAATATAAGGATGATGACATTGGATAATAATTGTCTTACATATTTATAAAAATAATTAAAAAAAGCCACATGCGGTAACGCCTGATATACACAAGGGCAAAAGAAGAAGGAAGCCACACCAGGAAGTAGTCTTCGCGGCGGGCGGCGACGAGCTCTTTCTTGTCCTCAAGATGTTGGTTGAGAGCATCCACGGATTCCTCCACCAGCCTTCTGCGCTCGATGCATAGCATGGCATTCTCATCCATAAGTTTCTCGACGATGACGTCGGTCCTGTTCAACAAGGCAGTGGTCTGCTCCTACTGCTCTGCACTTCCGACGATCTTCGCCCTCAGCAGGTCGCGCTCGGCCCGGAGCTTCGCATTGCTCTCATTTAGTTGCCGGATGACGTCGGTAGACTGTTCGAACGAGGATTGCAGGTCATCCTGCAACCTCACCCACCTGGAGATCTGATCCATCTTCCTGAGGACGAGGGCACGCATACGCCTGTAAGAGTCCTCACCTGCCCGCAAGGCAATTATCTAGGCCACCACGGTGTGGGAGGACATCTCTATAGCATTCGCGGTGCGGCGGGACATCTCTTCTGCTTCCGCGGCGCGGTTGGACCAGTCTACTGCATCGACGGCGCGGCGGGTCCTCCGTGCTGCTTCGGCGGCACGTCGGGACCTCTCTGCTGCTACGGCCGTGCGGTGGGACATGTTGGCTGCTTTCACAGCGAGGCGGGACATCTCTCGTGCTCCCGCTTCCAGGCTCGGCTCTCCCTGGTGGCAATCTCTCGACCCAGAACTCACGCTGGCCATGGCGGACACAAGGGAACGATGATGACTGACTTGTTTGTTTTTGACTTTTTGTGGATGAGGAGTTGAGGAGGAATGTGCAGTCATCTTGGAGTAGTAGTATCTATAACCACGTAGTAATACGCTCCTAAGTGGGAAACCGATTTGGTTTTGATCGGTGTGAACAAGTTTGCAATTTGGAATGTGACGGGACGCATGCTCAAAATTTACTGACGGTTATAAGTGCGGCACTATTCCCGGAAGGCGTAATGTGGGCACGTACGCCTTCTCGGCCGCGTACGTGGCGTTTGCACCATAGGGTGCACTGCAATAGGCAATGTCAGCACCATCGCGCACGGTTCTTTTAATTAGAATGGGTGTGCCCGTCTAGCACACACACGTTGATCTATCTAACTGTTTCAGTTTGTTGTGGCTAATCGCAGACAGTTCATCCATGTGAAGTGTATGCCATCAATCGCAGGCACTTTGATATGGCTGACCCATTTTTGTTCTGTTGCCTAATCACAAACAGTTAATCCTTCTGAAGCATATGCCCTCAATCACACACACCTTGATCTGGCTGACCGTTTCTTTTGTGTTGCCTAATCACAAACAGTTCATCCGAGTGAACCGTATGTTGTGTGTCGCACACGCCTTCATCTGGCTGCCCGTTTCTTTTGTTCCTCCTCATCGCAAACAGTTAATTGAACTGAACCGTATGACCTTCATCACACACGCAACTAAAACCTAAACCGTGTTTGATGCATCCGTCATCGCAAACATTTTATACATTTCTGATGGTTGTCATACAGCACCGTTTTCGATTATTGCATCACACACAGTTTCTCGAAGGGTCTCTGATCGTACTGTCGCGTTAGCAGCATTCTGCAGTAGTGTACCCCCAACATGGAAAACGTCCTCAAGATTTTCTCTAACGTTGAAAGAAAGAGCCGCCTCAAGGTGATTAACCGAGACATGAACATGGCAGTTTTGACTATCACCAAGTATCTCGACTGGGCCAAGTGATGTTTGACTAGTCAAACCATCCAGCTCACATACCAACCCTCGGGCGGCAAGCTTTGGTAGTGGACCCAGTCGTGGGAGGAGTCCGATTGCGCAAAGTCCCGATGGACGATGACAGCGGGCTTAACATCATCTACATTGACACCTTAGCGGCGATAGAGCAATATGGAGTTCCACGGGGTAATCCCCGGGAAGAAGGCCAAGCCACTCGGCCAGATCTCTCTCGATGTCGTATTCGGCGAAGAGAAGAATTTCTGAAAGGTACGACTGACTTTTGAAGTGGTAGACTTCAAGAGCACTTATCATGCCATCCTCGGTAGGCCTGCCTATGCACGTTTCATGGCCCATCCATGTTACGTCTATCTTAAACTCAAGATGACAGGGCCTAAAGGCGTAATCCCCATCACATGTAGTTAGAAGTTGGCCAAAGAGTGCCTCCAGAAGGGCTCCCAGATCACTGATGAGCAGATGGCGATGGCCGAGCTGGACGAATACAAGAAGGCGGCAGACCCGAGTGAACTTTTGAAGTCCAAGAATCCGACTATGGAATCTGCTTTCCAGTTGGTGGCAGAAACGAAGCCGGTGAACACCCACCCTGAGGACTTGAAAGCTGCCCGACCAACATCTCCACCACCCTGGACAGTAAATAGGAAGATGCGCTCGTCCAATTCCTCCGTGACAACCGGGACATCTTCACATGGATACCTTCTGACATGCCAGGTGTTCCCAGGGAACAGGCCGAGCACAGACTCCGTGTCGACACGGCTACGGAGCCTGTCAAAGAGTACCTTCGGCGATCTTCAACCGAGAAGTGCAAGTCGATTGGCAAGGAGATAGCGTGGCTCTTAGCTGCCGAATTCATCTGAGTGGCTCGCCAACGTTGTCATGGTGCCAAAGAATGATAAGAATCTGTGAATGTGTGTAGATTTTAGACACATCAATCAGGCATGCCCGAAAGATCATTTTCCTCTCCCTCGCATAGATCAGATAGTAGATTCTACTCCTGGATGTGAGCGATTATCATTTCTAGATGCGTACTCCGGGTACTACCAGATCCGATTGTATGTCCCTGATGAAATAAAAACAACGTTCATCACCCCATTTGGGTGTTTCTGTTGTATCACGATGCCATTCGGGTTCAAAAATGCTGGGGCCACATTCCAACATATGATCAAGAAGTGTTTACGGAAGCAAATCTATCAGAATGTGGAAGCATATATGGATGACATTGTGGTTAATTCCAGGAAATGTTCTGACCTCCTGACTGACCTCGTTGAGACCTTTGCAAATTTGTGAGCTTTCGGCATCAAGCTCAACCCTACCAAGTGTACATTCGGCGTACCCGCAGGCGAACTACTCGGTTTTATCGTTTCCGAACGGAGGATCGATGCTAATCCTGAGAAGATAGGGATAATCATCCGAATGAAGCAACTAGAACGTCTACACGACGTGCAACGCCTCACAGGGTGCCTAGTGGATCTGAGTAGATTCATCTCCAGACTCTGTGAAAAAGCCATACCACTTACCGATTGATGAAGAAGTCTGACAAGTTCGAGTGGACTCCCAAAGCGCAGGCTGCGTTCCAGGAACATAAAGCCATGCTTTCCACCCAGTCGATGCTAGTTGCTCCGAGCAGCAAGGAGCCTTTGCTCTTATACATCGTGGCCACGAGCCAAGTCGTTTGCACGGTCCTCACTGTGGAACGTGAAGAACAAGGCAAAATCTTCAAGCTCCAACGCCTGGTCTACTACATCTCTAAAGTCCTCACGCCTTTCAAGCAAAGGTATGCGCATTACCAAAAGCTAGTTTACGGAATTTACCTTACTGCAAAGAAGTTGGCGCATTATTTCCAAGAGCACTCGGTCACAGTGATAAGCGACGCCCCTTTATCAGAGATCATGAACAATAGGCCAAGTGGGCCATTGAGCTCCTCCTATTGGATATCAAGTTTGAAGCCAAGAAGGACATCAAGTCATAGGTCGTGGCAGATTTCTTGGCCGAATCGATTGAACAAGAGCAGCCTGTCCCGACTGTCCTGAACACTGGATGATGTTCTTTGACGGATCCAAGATGATCCATGGCTCTAGCGCTGGAGTAGTATTGGTGTCCCCTAAAGGCGATCATCTCAGCTACGTACTTCAGATCCACTTCGACTCCTCCAAAAACAGAGCTGCGCACGAAGCTCTCCTGTACGGGCTATCGATGGCAATTTCCCTGGGAATTTGCTGATTGATGGTCTATGGCGATTTAGATCTGGTAGTGAATCAAGTCATGAAACAATAGGATATCCTCAGGCCAACAATGACTGACTATTGCAATGCCATCAGAAAGTTGGAGAAACACTTTGAAGGGTTGGAGCTTCACCATGTACCGCGTCTCAAGAACTAAGCGGCTGATGACCTGGCCAAGATGGGATCCACTTGGAAGCCAGTACCCAAGAATGTGTTCCTGGAACACCTGCACCCTCCCACTATCAAGGAAGATCCTTTTGTGGAAGAGCCCCCACAGCCAGTCGGACCTTCCAATCCGACTGAAGTACACATCCCCGCAGTTATTGATCTGGTCCAATAGGTATTGGTCATCACTCCCGAGTGGACCGAACCGTATCTGGCATACTTGCTCCAGCAAGAGCTCCTAGAGGACGAATATGAAGCCCGCCAGATCATCCGCCGATCCAAAGATTTCACCGTTATGGGAGATCAACTATACAAGAAAAGTACAACTGGGGTCACTCAACGATGCATATACCTAGAGGAAGGGCAACAAATACTGCAAAAGATTCACTCGGAAACGTGTGGGAATCATCCGTCCTCTCAGACCTTGGTCACCAAAGCGTTTAGAGCCAGATTCTATTGGCCCTGAGCCAACGAGGACCCCCGAGACATAGTGGATCAATGACTTGGGTGCCAGTTTTATGCAAACCAGTCGCACAAGCCGGAGTCCGCTCTGAAGACTATTCCCCTCACTTGGTCATCCGATGTTTAGGGACTCAACATGATCGGTCCTCTCCAGACTGGGGCGAGTGGCTTCATGCACCCGTTGGTAGCAGTAGACAAGTTCACTAAGTGTATTCAGGCCAAGCCCATAAAGAAGCTGTACTTGGCCACCGCAATTCAGTTCATCAGGGAGATCATCTTTAGTTTCGAAGTCCCACACAACATCATCACCGACAACGGGTGTAACTTTGACTCAGACGAGTTCCGTGAGTTCTGCTACACCCAAGGCACTCGGGTTGACTACGCCTCTGTGGTGCACCCGCGGTCAAATGTAGAAGCCGAGAGTGAAAACGGGCTCATACTTCAGGGATTGAAACCTCGCCTCATGCGTGATCCGACTCATGTAGCAGGCACATGGGTGACTATGCTAGCATCAGCCCTGTGGGGCCTGCAAACGAACCTGAACTGATCCACGAACCGCACCCGATTCTTCATGGTGTACGGGTCAGAGGCGGTCTTGCGGAGTGACCTATCCACAATTCTCCCCCGAGTGGATCTTTATTTGGAAGCTGAAGCCGAAGAAGCAAGAAGGATGGCCTAGACCTTTTGGAGGAACAACACGAGTTAGCGGTCATAAGATCAACAATGTACCAACAAGACTTACGCCACTACCACAATAGACACGTCAGGGGACATGCCTTCCAGGAAGGAGACAAGGTCCTCCGAGTGGATCAGCAAAAGCCCCACAAGCTAGCACCCCCTCGGAGGGACCATTCGCCATCTCCAAGGTCTTGCACAATGAAGCATACAGGTTGTACAACTTCACAGAGGAATTGAAGAGCCTAGATCTTGGAATGCGGATCTGCTTCGCAAGTTTTATACTTAGAATAAGATATCTCCCTTGTAATAGTTAGTCCAAATGAACTTCGATGAATACAAGTATCACTTCTTCCATATATCGTCCAGTTCGACCTTTGGTCGCATCTCACTCAGGTGATTAATTGCATTCGGAAACTAACACACCTCTAGTGGGTGAAAGGGTGAGGGAGCTTAAATGCGTACCAGTTTTCGCCTAAGTTAAAAAACAATCCGAGTGAGGATCCACTCCACACTCGAGGGTTAGCCGCGGACCAGCTTTCGCCTAAGTTAAAAAACAATCCGAGTGAGGATCCGCTCCACACTCGGGGGCTTAGCTACGAATCATCTTTCGCCTAAGTTAAAAATACAGTCCGAGTGATGATCTGCTCCACACTCGGGGGCTTAGCCATGAATCATCTTTTGCCTAAGTTGAAAATAAAGTCCAAGTGAGGATCTGCTCCACACTCACAGGCTTAGCCGCGAATTAGCTTTCTCCTAAGTTAAAAATACAGTCTGAGTGAGGATCTACTCCACACTCGGGGGCTTAGCTGCGGATCAGCTTTCGCCTAAGTTAAAATCACTCCGAGTGAGGATCTGCTCCACACTCGGGGGCTTAGCCGTGAATCATCTTTCGCCTAAGTTAAAAAAAGAATCCGAGTGAGGATCTAGTCCACACTCGGGGGCTTAGCTGTGAATCAGCTTTCGCCCAAAGTCAAACAAAAGAAGAAGCGAATAAGAAGCATAAACGGTTTCAAATTAAAATGTTCCAATCCATCTGAATGTCTCCAAGGGAAAACGAGCCCAAGGCTCAAAAAAGTATTTCATTACATCAACCACCTGGCTTTCCGGGGCAAATTCAATCAAGTGTATTTAAGCTTCAGGCAGAGGGCTGACTGGACCAATGAAGGCCTCTAGGTCAATCACATCGATGATGCGAGTGGCGGCTTCAGCAAAGGCCTCCATGAAATCCTCGAACTTGAGGTTCTTCTTGTTCACCACTTGGAGGTTCTTCAACTTCTCCTCATCTACGTTCTTCCAATGAACATGGACGGGTGACAGTGCCACATCAGCTCCACTTCGAGCGGCAAACTTCTTCCAAGCTTTCACCCGAGCAGGGACCTCGTTTAGCCTCGTCATCACCGACACCAGGTCCTTCCAAATCTCCTCACCTGTTTGCAACTCCGCATCAATCCGACCCGCAGCGCCTCTCGTCTGAGTGATGTAGCCCAATGCATTCTCTATGCGGTCTTCAAGCCGAAGGATAGCAAGAGCTGCTTTGTCAGGAACGAGTGACCGAGAAGGGTCTAGGTCCCTCTCTCTCCTCTACAGCTCCAGTTCCTTGTTATAGCAATGCTATGGTTGGAAGAAGATACTACATGAGCAAATGACTGAGAAAGATTTGGTCACACGTGGAATTCACTCGACTGAGGAAGAACTTACCGCAAAGCTTCTCACTGAATTCCTCGCACACCTCCCCCATATGGGTCTCCAGGGCGTCCTTCTTTTCAGTCAGCTGGGCGACCTTCTCATCCAGCTTGACCTTCTCCTGAGTATACGCCTCGGCAGCAGCCCTGAGGTTCTTGATCTCCTCCTCCAACTTGCCAACTGAAGCCAACTTCTCGTCGGCAAGTCTGGCCTTGGTCTTTACTTCCTTCTGGGCCAGTGCCAGATCCTTGTCCTTGTTCTCCAATGCCTGCTTCATGGTTTCTAAAGAATTGAAGTCCTGAGCCTCACTATGAGTTGAGCATTCTCGCTACGAACATCTGCCAGAGTGAAATGATTCGGATCAAGAGGGACGAACATCATTTAGCTACTAGTTGGAAGAAATAGCTTACCGCACATGGCCTTCTTCTCCTGCTCCATTCGGGCGCTCTTGAGTTTCTCAGCCTCCAGGTCAAGCCAAAGGGATGTCACGTCCTTTTCCATTGTGGCATAGTGGGACCCCATCTCACAAGTCCTCTGCAACATAGAAAAAACAGTCAGTCGGAAAATCTTGAAGGGAAACCAAAAGCAGCAACTCACAAGCATCCGGGAAGGCACCGCTGGAAGGGACAAATTAGACCAGTACCAGATCCTAAAGTTACCTATGACTACCGGATAGGCTACTCACTCGGTCACCCCCCAACTAGGAGGAGCAAGCTTGATCAATACCAGATCCTAAAGTACCCTCTGATCTATCTCCACTCGTCTGAATCGTGAGTCGGTGAGGAAGAAAACTGAGGACAACAACACAGGATGAACCACTTCACTTGGTTGACTCCTGAGTCGACGATGAAGAAAATTGAGGACAACAACACAAGATGGCCTATTCCATTCGGTTGACGCCCGAGTCAGAAGCGAGTGTCGTCGGGCACCCCGAACGCCTAATGACAAGTTCTAAAGGCTACCACCGATCGCCAGTGATCAATGGCAGCCTCGGGGACTACACCTAGTGAGTGCACTTAGCGTGCCCCCACTGGAAAGTGACTCGTTGATGGAGCTAAAAGAACTCTCTAAGACTACCGCCGAATGCTACAGTCAACGGTAGCCTCGGGGACTACACCCAGTGGATGCACTCAGCGTGACCCCACTGGATCATGTCCATTCGACTAGGCTCTGGCTAGACTCCAAATGGACATAAAAAGTTTCTACATTCGAAAACTCCTGCCGACTCACTCTAGTCGATAGTAGCCTCAGGGACTACACCCAGTGGGCGCACTCAGCATTCCCCCACTGGATCATGGACACCCAATGGGTGCGCCCCGTGCAAACCCACTGGCAGAAAGCCTACTACAAGAAAGGAAGAAATTTCGACTAGAAATCATACTCATAATGGCACTTACTCGGACATTATTCTCCAGCGTGGTGCTAGTGTTGTAGGCATCCTTCAGTCAGCTACACATCAAGTTCACCTGGATCACCGCTTCCTTACTCGCCCCCACCTGATTCTCTGGGACATGATACAGGGGGAAAGAAGTAGCCGGACTTGATGGAGGTGCAGGAGTTGGCCTCGGGGCCGGGATCATCGCTGTTCCACTCGGAGGAGCCTAGGTAGGCCCCGTAGGGGGCACCACTGCCGACAAAGATGCCGAACCACCCCTAGCCAAAGGGCTTGGCCTTGATATTCTGGCAATGACCTTTGCTAGAGAAACATGGGCCGCCTGGCGGGGAGAGGCGTCCTTCATTGGCGTGTCAGCACCTGCCACTCTCCTCATCATCTAGCTAGATAATCTCAAGCGGGGCTGCGTAAATCAGAAAAGTGATCAAAGTTCAGTTGGAAAGGGCATAAACATGTGAGTTAATCGATACAACATACCTTTGGAAGTAGCAACACTTGTCGCGTCAGCTTCACTAGGGCCAGGCTTGCGGGCGTGCGAGTCTGAGGTTGTCGAGGTGTCATTGCTGCAAGAAAAAAACATCACTCTATCAGCAACCAAATGGATTCAGAAATGAACAAAGAGTCAGTCAGAACACTTATTTCGAAGCCACAAGCACCGCCACCTGGATCCGCGGCATGAAAGCCTTTTGGGGCTTGGAGGAGATCTGCTTGTGCAGCTTGGACTGCTTTTCTGCCGACCTCTCAGCCTCAGCGCGGGCACGCTTGGAACTCTGAGTCGCTCGACCTAAAGTTGATAGCTGCTGAGTCTCTCCTGCCTTGCCCTTCGGGTCATGCAGCACCTTGGAGCGGGGTTCTTTAGGGGCCTCATAAGACGGGGAGAACTTCGTCTCTTCCCCCTCCTCCGAACTCTCTTCATCTTCGTCGTCGTCGTCATCGTCAGTCTCGTCATCGTCAGATCTCTCCGAGTACTACTGCTCATTGTCACTCGTCACATCTTGGGGCAAGTGGTCCACCATGGGGATCCATGAGATCAAGTTTTGGAAGTCCTGAGAAGTGGGCACATGCAAACGTGAAGGTCAACTACGTAGGAGACAACCTACAACTGAACCGACTGAGTCAAAGACAAATACCTCGATGGGCGGCAGGTCCTTGTAAAAGGCTGGCACTAGCCGAGTTCCCCGTCGGTTGTCACGGGCATAGGTGATGGCCTTGATCTTGGCACCCACCTCCTTCTCGGTGAGATCTTCTGGATGTACCTGAGTGGAGTCACCCAGTCCCTCGTACACCCACATGAGGTGAGCCCTGGCCTGCAGCGGCTGGATGCACCGACTGAAGGAAGTCTCTAGCAAGTCCATACCATTCACCCCAGCGTTCACAACACCTATTAACCCGTTGGACAATATGTCGATGCCCACCTTCTCCTCCTTCTCTATGGTGAGGGTCGGAGCTCGTACCCTTTCGATCGAGTACGACGGGAGGCTCGACTGGCAGTTGGCGCTAGAGACGTCTTTGCATTAGAACCAGGTCCCCTGCCACCCCTTAACGGAGTCGGGAAATCTCATCCTGGGGAAAGGCCACCCTATCCGTGACCTGTATGACCCCCGCACAGCTAGGTGATGTGGGTTTTCTCGCCAGTTGGCGAGTCCATCACTGACTTGACCGGCATGTGAAGATGTATTTGAAGATACCCCAGTGGGGATGACAACCCAGGAAGTTCTCATAAAGGGAGATGAAAACCAAAATATAAATAATGGCATTAGGGGGAAACGGTGGAGTAGAGCACTGAAGAAATCAAGGAATGCTCGGAAGAAAGAGTGCGGAGGCGTCGAGAAACCTCGCTCGATGTGGGTGACGAGTAGAACACGCTCGTCTGCCTCAAGCGCCAGTTCAATCTCCCCCGTGCCTGGGCGACGCCACCCATCGTGTGGGATCAATCCCTCCTCCGCCAAGTCCTCCAGTCATCGGGTGGAGTCACGCGACATGAGCCATTCCCTTGACGCGCCGCCGGCCGCTGACCTTAGCCAGAGGAGGTTGCCTTCCCCAACTTCTTTGCTCTCTCTGCCTTCGTTGTGGAACCTTTTGCCATCGCCGTGCACTCGGGCGAAGAGGAGAAGCGGAGGAGTCGAGAGAAGGGAAAGGGGATCTGAGGCCAAGAGATCTACCACTGAATCTTTTATATCAATAGACAAAATCTCAGGGCAGATCTCTCGCCGCGCATCCTAGGATCAACGGCCCGTATGTCAAGGCTTTGCACAGGGCAAGCGCGGCACGTGGCGGGGATGGTGCACACAAATCGAGGAGTCATGCCCCCCACTTTCCCACTAACACACGACGTTACCACTTCCACGCGTGAACACGCGAATTCAAATTCCCAAATTTTCGGGGCAAATTAATTCGATTGATTTTCAGTCAATCCTTTCCTAAGGGACGCGCGTCAGTCCGACTGACCACCCTCCGCGGGGACCCGTGCATTCGGCCATGTTAAACACCCGACTGAAGACTTCTTCAAGATCGTTATGTGACGAGCTTGACGCCCCTCTGCGGGTTCACTTGGCCCTCTCGATAGGCTCCAAGGCGCATGACTCGTAAACTTGGACTTGTAGAAGGCTCGCACTAGCGTTCCCCTAGGATAAAGAGTGTCGTCTCTCTGGAGAGTCAGACAACAGGCTGATGTTGCCCCTCGAGTTTTCATGGCATGCCCGCACACGGCCCCCTAGTCTATCTCTTCTGAGAGACAATATGAATGCCACCATATTTTTCTCGATGATCAATGACACCTGATCATCTGGACAAAATTAAGGTCCAGAATCCATTGCGTTTCTGTCCAAGGAACAAGTCACGACTCGAAAACATATTCTGAGTGCCCTGCAACACTCGGACTTAAACGAAGGATCGATTCGTCTGTTCCACGGAATCCCAACCGATTCGAGGGCTAATGATGTGGTCACCTATTACAGGTAGGGTCAAGGAACCATCATTCGGGACCCACACGTGGTCACCTATTACAGGTAGGTCCGGATATGTCTCGAACGTATATATAATTTTTGATTATTCCATGCTCTTATATTATCTATTTTGGATGTTTTGTATGCATTAATATGCTATTTCATATTATTTTTGGGACTAACTTATGAATCCATAGCCCAGTGCCAGGTTTTGTTATTTTCCTAGTTTTTTTGTTTTACAGAAAAGGAATATCAAGCAGAGTCCAAACGGAATAAAACTTTCACGAAGATTTTTCTTGGACCAGAAGACACACGTAGGACTTGGAGATCAAGTCAGGGGAGGACCGAGGAGGCCACAAGCCTCAGGGGTGCACCCCTTGTGGGCCCCTCGGAGCTCCTCCAACCCTAATATTTGGCCTAGAATTTCCCAAATATTCGCAAACACTACTAGGAAAATGCTTATAGACAGTAGCATAGTAGTAGCGCTTTTTATAATAAAGCGCTCCTACTACTATGCACTTACCAGTAGCATTGTTTTAGTAAAAAAACGCTACTACTACAATTGTGAGGCCGTTGCCGGCAGGCTAGGCATAGTAGTAGCGCTTTTATGTATGAAGTGCTACTGCTACCGGACGTAGCAGTAGCGCCTTATACATATAAGCGCTACTACTACGGGCTCTTTATCCAGCCCAACGGCCCGCGCTCGACCTCTCTCTCTCACTCCCCCGCCCTCACACACTCACTCTCATCTCTCCCTCGTCGTCGCCGCCACCCTTCCCGCGCACCGCCGTCCCCCGCGCTGGAGCTCTCCCGCCGTCTGCACTCGCCCGCGCCGGCTCTGGTCCCCCACCGGCCACCCTCCCCCGCGCCGGCCTCCTCCCCCGACGGCCACCCTCGCCCGCGCCGGCTCTGCTCCACCGCCGGCCTCCTCCCCGCATCGGCCTCCTCCACCACCTGAGGTACTCCTCCTACCTCCATTTAGTTCATTAGGTTAGGTAACTTAGGTGAATTTAGTTAATTAACTTAGGTGAATTTAGTTAATTAACTTAGGTGAATTTAGTTAATTAACTTAGATGTTTTTAGTTAGGGAAGTAGGTTAGGTAACTAATTAAGTAGATGCTAATTTAGTGCAGTGGTGTTTAGTTTATAGAAAAAATTCAATATAGTGTTTTACTGTTTTTTAGTAAGTGTTTAATAGAATTAGTTAGAAAATTAATAGAACTAGTTAAACTAGTTTATTTTTAGTAAGTACTAGTTTATTTTATTTATAGTAAGTGCTTAGTTGAACTAGTTGAATTAATAAAACTAGTTTATTTTTGTAAGAAAATGTAGGTATATGAGATTTGATGGTCTAATTAAAATTTTACTATAGAACTAGTTTATTTTTAGTGAGAAAACTAATATAACTAGTTTAGCTTTTTTAGTTAAACCGATTATTCCCGCATCGACGTCGACGATGCCTATCCCGCATCCTCGTCGTCGACTCGGCGGAGGAGGCCTGGGCTTGGTGAGGATCCATGTCCGGGACTGGGCTCCGCCGGGCTGGTACTGGGAGGTGCTACCTTCCGGGGGGCGTAGCTTGGTGAGGAGCCAGCCCGTCGTTGACCCAAACCTTCTTTGTTGGCGGTCGGGTGGGCGAGTGACGGTATGGAGGCTTGAGGACCCCACGGAGGTGGTACGTCACTGTGTCAGCGAGGAGGACGAGCACGTCCGTCGCTACATTGTTGCGTTGGAGGGCAGGTTCTCAAATACCTGGGAGGTTCTTCAGGGATCTCACTGGAGCTATGATCCTGTGATGGTTCCTTCTCTTTGGGTGTCCACCGCCCTCGCCGATACCCGTCGTTCGCTATGGTTTTAGATGTATTAGTGATCTTATATGTATGATACTATTCGGGATCTATTAGTGATAATATTCGACGATGTATGAATGAAAGAGATGGTTTAGTTTTTCTTATTGAATGAATTCTAATTTGAATACTAATTTATTTTACGATTTGGTTTTGCTTATTCAATGCTCAAATTGGAAAGCTACTCCATCAAGTTTGAATGATCATATGATGTAGATATAAACATGTATATCTTGTGTTGCCCAAATAGGATATGTGCTTGCCCAAGTGGCCGACCATGTTTGCAGGTTAAACCTCCTATAGTGGCCTATGTTTTGCCGGAGTGTTGATTAATTTCCGTTCCAGCAAATTTCAGGCGCTCGATATGTCCTTTTTTAGCAAAGGTCATGCCAGATTTTTTCGTGAATTATGGCATGAATTGTGCTAGAATATGTAGGAAATATCGAGTGGCCTGGATTTTCTCGAAAAATAATTAAACGACATTTCAGGTTGACTTTAAGTCTGTCGAGGCTCCATCACTGAAGGTCGAAAAATCAGTGAGGGAGTGTATCTATCATATATGAGAGAGGACGAAGAAGCCCGACTGTTGTCGTGGGGTCATTTTTCCTTCTTCTCCTTGTGCTAGACCTTTGTTATGCACTAGGGGAAGGAGGAATAACGACCATCACCGACGGTCAAAAAATCTATGAGGGAGTGTATCCACCATATATGAGAGAGGACGAATAATCCCGACTGTTGTCGTGGGGGTCGTTTCTACTTCTTCTCCTTGTGCTAGACCTTTGTTATGCACTAGGGGAAGGAGGAGTAACGACCATCACTGACAGTCGCAAATGTCAGCGAGGAATCAGTGAGGGAGAGTCTCCACCATATAGACTCGGCAGACCGATAGTCAACCCGTGATGAATAATAATGATCTAATTTAATTTTTATAGTACATATATTGAATTGTACAAGTTTAATCTTTGAATTATGAACGTAGGAAATGTCGTCATCGGACGACGAAAGTCTCCCGGGGGAGTGCAGCTGGTGCAACGACAACCGAGGTCTGTGCGACAGGCCTCACTTGGACGAAGATCGGTGCTTCAGCATTAAGCTCTAGGAGACCTTCGATGTTGAAATGGTATGCAACAACGAAAACTGTTTTTTCGTAATTAAGCATGACTTCAACATTTTCAACGTGTAATATTCATCTTTTACAATTAGAGTAGCTTATCCCATGCCATGCAAGACGCTATGTCTTGGAGAGGATGGGTTTTGAAGACCATGAAAATTTTGAAACAAAGAAAATTCACCTAAGGACCCATCATGATATGGATTTTGAAGTAGATCTATATAATTCTGAGAGTGTAACCCATTTTGGTTGCAAAAATTGGGAAGCACTTTGCAAGATGTATGATTTTTATGAGGGTATGCTTGTCACCATGGATCTTGGTGGTCCTGACATCGACCAAGACAATATGGACATTTGGGTCCTTGTGGATACGCTTCCAATTCTACCGCTATGTGAGTTTCTCAAACATAGTTATTAACTAATTTATATTGTTCATTTCACAATAGTTGCAGCTTATTTCCATTGACAGTTTATTTTCATTGTTCAAACAATGTGCGGAACATGGTAGACAGAACCTACTACACCGATGGCTCTGAGTTAACTTATCAGGAGAAAAATCATCTGGTCGCATTTGGTATTGATCTTGAGAATTACAATATCTATTATAAAACTCCTCCACATTATGGTCAATACGTGCCACTAGTGCACGTGTTGAACTACTGTAACATCCATGGAGATGCCATGGTAAGATTTTTTTAGTATTACGAAATCCGTGCATCTCTTGCATAAATTCTTTTAAAACTTAACTACATTTCTAACTACAAAGTTATTACTATGTTTTTCAACAGAAAATATCGAATGATTGTGTGCCTCATCTCATGTATCAGAATGTTTGCCTTGATGTTTTGAACATACGTCCAGGTCATCCTATGAATCTGACCTGTCCATCTCGGATTTCTAAAAGAAGTGGAGACATGAAAATCAAAGAGTGGAAAAAATGTATGGACAGTCATAAGGAGGTACTTGGAAGAAACATTGTGTGAAAGGTGAGAATTGTAGACAGGATAATCTCCTTTCTCCATAATGGAGAGTCAGGGCCTATCTTGTTTTATGCTATTTTACCTTAGAGAAGGAAGTAGGTCCTAGTTAATAATAATACTCATGATCATGTGCTAAGAACAACTAAGTAGGATTGGTTAGATGACTATGATGATGGTGTGATATTGAGTAGAAGTTGTATGATCGATGATGATTATGAGTATGACTTGTTATTATGATACCAATGATGAGTTATTTATTATTATGATCAATGATGCATGATGCTAAGTTTTTATATGAGCATGATTACTTATTATATATAACAGTGGGTGAAATGAACCTGGATTAGTTTCAAGTGAAGCCAACATGTGGTGCCCATCGAAAGTACTACTAATCCAAACTATATCAAGTTTGGATTAGAGTAGTACTTTCGACATGCACCACATGTTTCCTACAATTGAATCTACTCCACGTCCATTTCACCCACTATTATATATAATAAGTAATCATGGTCATAAAATCATATGATGAAAGTACTGTATATAAAACCACACAATGAAAATAAGCTGTATTTTTTAAAATACAGGAAAATTTAGCAGCAGCACTTTTTAGAACAAGCGCTACCACTACTTACAAGTAGCAGTAGCGCTGTCCAAAGGAAAGCGCTACTGCTATCTAGGTATAGCAGTAGCGCTCCCTTTCCAGCGCCACTGCTACTAGTTAGTTGTAGCGCCTTAGTGGTAGCGCTGGACCCAGCGCTACTACTATGCATATTTCAAGTGCTACTACTAGGGTTTTCCCTAGTAGTGAAACGACCAGAAGCTTCCACGAAAATACTTTTCCGCCGTCGTAACCTTCTGTACCCGTCAGATCCCATCTTGGGGCCTTTTCCGACACCCTGCTGGAGGGGGATTCGATCACGGAGGGCTTCTACATCGACTCTATTCCCCTTCCGATGAAGCGTGAGTAGTTTACAACAGACCTATGGGTCCATAGCTAGTAGATAGATGGCTTATTCTCTCTCTATGATCCTCAATACCATGGTCTCCTCAATGTTCTTGGAGATCTATCCAATGTAATATTCTTTTGCGGTGTGTTTGTCGAGATCCGATGAATTGTGGATTTATGATCTATTTATCTATGAATATTATTTGAATCTTCTCTCTATTATTATATGCATGATTTGATATATTTGTATTTCTCTTCAAAATGTCGGATTGTTTTGGCCAACTAGATTGGTTCTTCTTGTAATGGGAGAGGTGCTGAGTTTTGGGTTCAATCTTGCGGTGATCTCACCCAGTGACAAAGTAGGGGTAGCGAGGCACGTATTGTATTTTTGCCATCAAGGGTAAAAAGATGGGGTTTTCATCATATTGCTTGAGTTTATCCCACTACATCATGCCATCTTACTTAAGGCGTTACTCCGTTCTTATGAACTTAATACTCTAGATGCATGCTGGATAGCGGTCGATGTGTGGATTAATACTAGTAGATGCAGGCAGGAGTCGGTCTACTTGACACGGACATGATGCCTATATTCATAATCATTGCCTTGGATATCGTCATAACTTTGCGCTTTTCTATCAATTGCTCGACAGTAATTTGTTCACGCACCGTATTATTTTCCTTCAAGAGAGAAGCCTCTAGTGAAACCTATGGCCCCGGGTCTATTTTCCATCACATATTTGTAGATCTATAAACCAAAAAACCCAAAAATACCTAGCTGCAATTTATTTATTTTACTTTGTTTTACGTTTTAGTAATGTTTTATATCTATCTCTATCAGATCTCATCCTTGCAAGTGACCGTGAAGGGATTGACAACCCCTTTATCGCGTTGGGTACAAGTGTTCGATTGTTTCTGTAGGTGCATAGATTGGAGACTTGCGTGTATCTCCTACTGGATTGATACATTGGTTCTCAAAACTGAGGGAAATACTTATCTCTACTTTGCTGCATCACCCTTTCCTCTTCGTGGGAAAAACCAACACAAGCTCAAGAAGTACCAGGAAGAAATTCTGGTGCCATTGCCAGGGAGATCTGCATCAAGCCTACCAAGTACCCATTATAAACTCTCATCTCTTGCATTACATTATTTTCCATTTGGCTCTCATTTTCCTCTCCCCCACTTCTAAAACATTTTCAGAAAAACACAAAAATATTTGCCTTTTTATTCTCCCTTTTTCCATTTGTCTTTTCGTTTGCTCGTGTCGTCACGATGTCTCAAGAAAATACCAAGTTGTGTGACTTTTCCAATACTAATAATAATGATTTTATTAGTACCTTGATTGCTCCTGCCACTAGTGCAGAATCTTATGAAATTAATGCCGCTTTGCTAAATCTTGTTATGAAAGATCAATTTTCGGCCTTCCTAGTGAAGATACAGCATCCCATCTAAATACTCTCCTTGAGTTGTGTGATATGCAAAAGAAGAAAGATGTGGGTAATGATATTGTTAAATTGAAGCTATTTCTGTTCTCACTACGAGATCGTGCAAAACTTGGTTTTCATCTTTGCGTAAAAATAGTATTGATTCATGGAATAAGCGTAAAGATGCTTTTATTTCCAAGTATTTTCCTCCCGTTAAGATCATCTCCCTTAGGAACGATATAATGAATTTTAAGAAACTTGATCATGAACATGTTGCACAATCTCGGGTGAGAATGAAATTGATGATAAGAAATTACCCTACTCATGGTTTAAGTTTATGGATGATCATACAAAAAAATTATGCTGGATTGAATTTTGCATCTATCAATCTTTTAGATTCAGCTGTGGGAGGTACTTTTATGGAAATTACATTAGGAGAAGCTACTAAACTCCTAGATAATATTATGGCTAATTACTCTCGATGGCATGCCGAAAGATCTTCTACTAGTAAAAAAGTGCATGTGATTGAAGAAATTAATACCTTAAGTGGAAAGAAGGATGAACTTATGGATTTTTTTTGTTGTAAGAGTGCTCCTATTTATCCTAGTGATATGGCTTGGTCTACTTTGATTGAGAACGATAATGAATCTATGGATGTGAATTTATTGGTAGGAACAATTTTGGTAATAACGCGTATAGAGGTAATTTCAACCCTAGGTCGTTTCCTAGTAATTCCTCTAATAATTATGGTAATTCCTACGACAATTCTTATGGAAATTATAACAAGATTCCCTCTGATCTTGAGAAGAATATTAAAGAGTTTATTAATTCCCCAAAAAAATGCAATGCTATGGTTGAAGAAAAAATGCTGAAGATTGATGATTTGGCTAGGAACGTTGATAAAATTTCTCTTGATATTGATTCTTTGAAAATTAGATCTATGCCACCCAAGAATGATATTAATGAATCTCTGAAATCTATTAGAATTTCTATTGATGAGTGCAAGGAAAGAACCGCTAGGATGCGTGCTAAGCGAGATTGGTTTGTAAAAGCGTGATCTTCTAGGTTTTGTGAAAATAATGATGAAGATCTTAAAGTGATTGATGTGACTCTTATTGAATATTTGTTTTCTAATATACATATTGATAAAGATGGGACTGGAGATTAGTCAACTTTATCTAAAAGGCATCCCAATGATTCAGAGTTTATAGATCTTAATGCAAAAATTGATAAAAGTAGGATTGGAAAGGTCAAAACTTTAAGTAGAAATGAACCCACTCTCTTGGATTTCAAGGATTTTAATTATGATAATTGTTCTTTGATAGATTGTATTTCCTTTTTGCAATCCAAGTTGAATTCTCCTCATGCTTATAATCAAAATAAAGCTTTTACTAACCATATCGTTGATGCTATCTTTTGAAGAAAAACTTGAGTTGGAAGTTTCTATTCCTAGAAAGCTTTATGATGAGTGGGAACCTACAATTAAGATTAAAATTAAGGATTATGAGTGTCATGCTTTGTGTGATTTGGGTGCTAGCATTTCCATGATTCCAAAAACTTTATGTGATGTGTTAGGTTTTCCATGAATTTGATTATTGTTCTTTAAATTTGCATCTTGCGGATTCCGCTATTAAAAACATATGGGAAGGATTACTGATGTTCTTATTGTTGCAAATAGGAATTATGTGCCCGTAGATTTTATTGTGCTTGATATAGATTGCAATCCTACATGTCCTATTATTCTTGGCAGACCTTTCCTTAGAACGATTGGTGCATTTATTGATATGAAAGAAGGAAACATTAGATTTCAATTTCTGTTAAGGAAGGGCATGGAACACTTTCTAGGAAAGAAAGTTAAGTTACCATATGAATCTATTATGAGAGATACTTATGGATTGCATACCAAAGATGACAATACCTAGATATATGTTTTATGCTTAGCTAGGGGCGTTAAACAATAGCGCTTGCTGGGAGGCAACCAATTTTATTTTTATGTTTTTGGTTTTTGGTTCTATTTTTCTATAAATACACATTATTACCTCTGTAGTAATTGTGTTTTGTTGTTTTAATTTGTGTTTGAGCCAAATAAGACCTTTGGGATGGCTTACGGTGATAGTTGATTTGATCTTGCTGAAAATCAGAAACTTTTGCGCTCAGTAAAACAATTTTAAAAAACACAGAAGCGTGGTTTTGATCTTATTTTTTACAGAAGATTTATATACAAATTTCCAAGGTTTTTTTTTTGATAGAAAGACTGTAAGGGAACCCCCTACAGCATAATTGGTGCAACAAACCCAAATTGCAAGTACCAAGCCTTGAACCTGGGTGGGTGGGAAGGCATCATCCCCTTCCCACCACTAGGCTATGCCTTAGTCTGCCAAATTGGTTATCCTAATGTTTCACAAGTTTTGTAGTTGCACAACTATTCGACGTTTTCAGATTGCTACAGAGTGTTTTGTTTTTGACAAATTCTGTTTTCTATGTGTTGTTTGTTTATTTTGATAAATCTATGGGTAGTATCGGGGGCTATGAACCATGGAGAAGTTGGAATGCAGGAGATATTACACCAATATAAATAAAGAATGAGTTCACCGCAGCAAAAAGTGGTGATTTATTTTCCTATACTAACGGATCTCATGAGTTTTCTGTTAAGTTTTGTGTTGTGAAGTTTTCAAGTTTTGGGTAAAGATTTGATGGATTATGGAATAAGGAGATGCAAGAGCCTAATATTGGGGATGCCCAAGGCACCCCAAGGTAATATTCAAGGACAACAAAGCATCTATGCTTGGCAATCCCCCGGATGGCATCCCCTCTTTCGTCTTCGTCTATCGGTAAGTTTACTTGAGGACCACATGATATGTGTTTTGCTTGGAGCGTCTTGTATGATATGAGTCTTTGATTTTTAGTTTGCCACAATCATCCTTGCAGTACAAACCTTTTGAGAGGGACACACATGAATCATGAATTTATTAGAATACGCTATGTGCTTCACTTATATCTTTTGAGATAGGAAATTTGCTCTAGTGCTTCACTTATATCTTTTAGAGCATGCGGTGGCTTTATTATTTAGAAATTGTTGAACTCTCATGCTTCACTTATATTATTTGGATAGTCTCTCTAAGCTTCATGGTAGTTAGCTTAGGTTATAAATTTAGTCCTAATATGATGGGCATCCAAGAGGGATATAATAAAAACTTTCATATAAAGAGCATTGAATACTATGAGAAGTTTGATTCCTTATGATTGTTTTGAGATATAAAGATGGTGATATTAGAGGCATGCTAGTGAGTAATTGTGGATTGGTTGAAATACTTGTGTCAAAGTTTGTGATTCCTGTAGCATGCACGTATGGTGAACCGTTATGTGATGAAGTACGAGCATGATTTATTTTTGATTGCCATGCTTTGTGTGGAGGTCGGTAGTGGGAGATGGTTAACTCGTACCAACCTCTCCCCTAGGAGCATGCGTCTAATACTTTGTTTTGATTGCTAATAAATTTTTGCAATAAGAATGTGAGTTCTTTATGACTAATGTTGAGTCCATGGATTATACACACTCTCACCCTTCCACCATTGCTAGCCTCTCTAGTACCACATAACTTCCGCTAATGCATCAAACCCACCATATACCCTTCCTCAAAATAGCCACCATACCTACCTATTATGGCATTTCCATAGCCATTCTGAGAAATATTGTCATGCAACTTCCACCGTCCATTTTATTATGACACATACCATCATTGTCATATTGCTTTGCATGATCGAAGAGAGCTAGCATGATGATTCCATTTGATGTCATTTGCTACGCTAGATCATTGCACATCTAAGTACACCGCCGGAGGCATTCATATAGAGTTATATTTTGTTCTAGTATTGAATTGTAAGTAAATAAAAGTGTGATGATCATCATTATTAGAGCATTGTCCCATGTGAGGAAAGGATGATGGAAGCTATGATTCCCTCACAAGTTGGGATGAGTCTCCGGACTTTACAAAAATAAAAGAGGCAAAAGAAGCCCACCAAAAAAATGAGAGAAAAGAGAGAAGGGGTAATGCTACTATCCTTTTCCACACTTGTGCTTCAAAGTAGCACCATGATCTTCATGATAGAGAGACTCCTATGTTGTCACTTTCATATACTAGTGGGAATTTTTCATCATAGAACTTGGCTTGTATATTCCAATGACGGGCTTCCTCAAATTTCCCTAGGTCTTCGTGAGCAAGCGAGTTGGATGCACACCCACTTAGTTTCTTTTTGAGCTTTCATGAACTTATAGCTCTAGTGCATCTGTTGCATGGCAATCTCTACTCACTCACATTGATATCTATTGATGGGCATCTCCATAGCCCGTTAATACGCCTAGTTGATGTGATACTATCTTCTTCTTTTTCGTCTTCTCCACAACCACCATATTCTATTCCACCTATAGTGCTATATCCATGGATCACACCCAGGTATTGCGTGAAAGTTGAAAAAGCTTGAGAATACTAAAGTGTGAAACAATTTCTTGGCTAAAACCAGGGTTGTGCATGATGAAATACTTCGTGTGATGAAGATGGAGCATAGCAGACTATATGATTTTGTAGGGATAACTTTCTTTGGCCATGTTATTTTGAGAAGAAACGATCGCTTTATTAGTATGCTTGAAGTATTATTGTTTTTATGTCAATATTAAAGTTTTGTTTTGAATCTTATGGACCTGAATATTCATAGCACAATGAAGAAAATTACGTGGATAAATATGTTAGGTAGCATTCCACATCAAAAATTCTGTTTTTATCATTTACCTACTTGAGGACGACCTGGAATTAAGCTTGGGGATGCTTGATACGTCTCCAATGTATCTATAGTTTTTTATTGTTCCATGCTATTATATTATCTGTCTTGGATGTTTTATATGCATTAATATGCTATTTTATATTATTTTTGGGACTAACTTATTAACCCAAAGCCCAGTGCCAGTTTTTGTTTCTTCCTTGTTTTTGAGTTTTACGGAAAAGGAAAATCAAATAGAGTCCAAACGGAATAAAACTTTCGTGATGATTTTTATTGGACCAGAAAACACATGTAGGACTTGGAGATGAAGTCCGAGGAGTCCCAAGGAGGCCAGAATCCTCAGGGGTGCGCCCTAGGGGGGGCGCCCTGAGGGCTTGTGGGCCCCTCGGAGCTCCTCCGACCCTAATCTTTGGCCTATAAATTCCCAAATGACTAGGAGCGTCCACCAAAATACTTTTCCGCCATCGAACATTCTCTACACGTGAGATCCCATCTTGGGGACTTTTCTGGCACCCTGCCGGAGGGGGATTCCATCACGAAGGGCTTCTACATCAACTCTATTGCCCTTTCGATGAAGCGTGAGTAGTTTACCACAAACCTATGGGTCCATAGCTAGTAGCTAGATGGCTTCTTCTCTCTCTTTGATCCTCAATATCATGCTCTCCTCGATGTTCCCAGAGATCTATCCGATGTAATATTCTTTTACGGTGTGTTTGTCGAGATCCGATGAATTGTGGATTTATGATCAATTTATCTATGAATATTATTTGAATCTTCTGTGAATTCTTATATGCATGATTTGATATCTTTGTATTTCTCTTTGAATTATCAGTTTGGTTTGGCCAACTAGATTGGTTCTTCTTGCAATGGGAGAGGTGCTTAGTTTTGGGTTCATCTTGCGGTGATCTCACCTAGTGACAAAGTAGGGGTAGTGAGGCACATATTGTAATATTGCCACCAAGGGTAAAAAGATGGGGTTTTCGTCATATTGCTTGATTTTTTTCCTCTACATCATGCCATCTTACTTAAAGCGTTACTCTGTTCTTATGAACTCAATACTCAAGATTCATGTTGGGTAGAGATCGATGTGTGGAGTAATAGTCGTAGATGCAGGAAGGAGTCAGTCTACTTGACACGAATGTGATGCCTATATTCATAATCATTGCCTTGGATATCGTCATAACTTTGCGCTTTTCTATCAATTGCTCAACAGTAATTTGTTCACCCACTGTATTATTTTCCTTCAAGATAGAATCCTCTAGTGAAACCTATGGCCCCGGGATCTATTTTCCATCATATATTTTCAGATCTATAAACCAAAACCCCAAAAATACCTCACTGCAATTTATTTGTTTTAACTTTGTTTTACGTGTTAGTATCTTTATATCTATGTCTATCAGATCTCATCCTTGCAACTGACCGTGAAGGGCTTGACAACCCTTTATCGCATTGGGTGCAAGTGTTTGACTGTTTGTGTAGGTGCATAGATTGGAGACATGCGTGTATCTCCTACTGGATCGATACCTTGGTTCTCAAAACTGAGGGAAATACTTATCTCTACTTTTCTGGATCACCCTTTCCTCTTCAAGGGAAAAACCAACGCAAGCTCAAGAAGTAGCAGGTCCCTGGACCATGCCAGCATTCGGATGCACACATCTGGAGGATCACTCGGGTCGCTCTACAGCACTCGGATAACCACGCGTCACTCGGCGGACGATCAACCACTCGGACTTACAGGCAAGAAGGCGTCGTGGGAGCTGCAACGGTCGAGGAATCCTAAGTCGTCCACTAAATAGAGTTATAACTACTGTTACCTATAACTGATGTAGTATAGGCTCATTACACTAGTAAGTGCCTCATTCAATGGCATTTATTGCCTCGGTTGCATGGGAGACATGGGGCTGCAACGCACTCTATATAAGCCGCACCCCTCTCCATAGCCGGACACGTTCAACCTTGTAATCCTATCCATCAAATCAAAGCAAGCCTCGGGGCATGAGACGTAGGGTTTTTACCTCCACTGAGTGAGGGGCCTGAACTCCTTAAACACCGTGTGTTACACCTATTCCCTAGCTAGGCTCTGCCCCTTATTCGTACCCCTAGTACTCATTGTCAGTATCATAACCCCGACAACAAGTTGAAGGGGTTGACTATGATGAGACTTACTCACCCGTAGCGATGCTTAAGTCTGTCTGAATCATGTTAGCAATTGCCGCATTTTATGATTATGAAATCAGGCAAATGGGCGTCAAAACAGCATTCCTTAACGGGTTTCATAAAGAAGTGTTGTATATGATGCAACCAGAAGGTTTTGTCGATCGTAAAGGTGCTAACAAAGTGTGCAAGCTCCAGCAATCCATTTATGGATTGGTGCAAGCATATCAGAGTTGGAATATTCGCTTTGATGATGTGATCAAAGCATATGGATTTATACAGACTTTCGGAGAAGCATGTATTTACAAAAAAGTGAGTGGGAACTCTGTAGCATTTCTGGTGTTATATGTGGATGACATATTACTGGTTGGAAATGATATAGAATTTCTGGATAGCATAAAGGGATAGTTGACTAAGAATTTTTCAATGAAAGACCTCGGCGAAGCAGCTTATATATTAGGCATCAAGATCTATAGGGATACATTGAGACGCTTAATAGGACTTTCACAAAGCACATACCTTGACAAAGTTCTGAAGAAATTCAAAATGGACATGTCAAAGAAAGGGTTCTTGCATGTGTTGCAAGGTGTGTAATTGAGTCAGCCTCAAAGTCCGACCACGATAGAAGATAGAGAGAAAATGAAAGTCATTCCTTATGCCTCAGCCATAGGTTCTATTATGTATGCCTTGCTGTGTACTAGACCTGATGTGTGCCTTGCCATAAGTTTGGCATGTTGGGGAACATAGCAATAATTCAAAATTTGCCTACGTGTCACCAAGATCAATCTAGGAGATACTAGCAACGAGAGAGAGAGAGTGCATCTTCATACCCTTGAAGATCGCTAAGCGGAAGCATTGCAAGAAGGCGGTTGGAAGAGTCGTACACGTAGCGATTCAGATCGCGGCCGAATCCGATCTAAGCACCGAACAACGGTGCCTCCGCGTTCAACACACGTGCAGCCCGATGATGTCTCCTGCGCCTTGATCCAGCAAGGAGAAGGGAGAGGTTGAGGAAGAAGTTCCAACAGCAGCACGACGGCGTGGTGGTGATGGAGTGGCAGTTCTCTGGCAGGGCTTCGCCAAACTCACGCGAAGGAGGAGAGGTGTTAGGGAGGGGAGGGGCTGCGCCTTGGATGTCGTGTTGCAGCCCTCCCCTCGCCCCTCTATTTATAGGGAGAAGGGGAAGGGGGCCGGCCCCTCTAGATGAGATCTAGAGGGGGGGTGGCGGCCAAGGTGGAGGGGGCTTGCCCCCCAAGCAAAGGGGCGTCCCCCTTTAGGGTTCCCCCCAAACCCTAGGCACATGGGCCCTAGGGGTATGGCGCCCAGCCCACTAGGGGCTGGTTCCCTTCCACCTACAGCCCATAAGGCCCTCCGGGACAGGTGGACCCACCTGATGGACCCCCGGAACCCCTCCGGTGGTCCCGGTACAATACCGGTATACACCCAAACATTTCCGGTGACCGTATGATGACTTACCATATATAAATCTTCACCTCCGGACTATTCCAGAACTCCTCGTGACGTCCCGGATCTCATCCGGGACTCCGAACAACATTCGGTAATCACATACAAGTCTTCCTAATAACCCTAGCGTCATCGAACCTTAAGTGTGTAGACCCTACGGGTTCGAGAACCATGCAGACATGACCGAGACAACTCTCCGGCCAATAACCAACAGCGGGACTGGATACCCATGTTGGCTCCCACATGTTCCACGATGATCTCATCGGATGAACCACGATGTCGAGGATTCAAGCAATCCTATATACAATTCCCTTTGTCAATCGGTACGTTACTTGCCCGAGATTCGACCGTCGGCATCCCAATACCTCGTTCAATGTCGTTACCGGCAAGTCACTTTACTCGTTCCGTAATGCACCTTTATAACTAGAGATACCTCTCCGTCATACGGAGTGACAAATCCCAGTCTCGATTCATGCCAACCCAACAGACACTTTTGGAGATACCTGTAATGCACCTTTATAGCCACCCATTTACGTTGTGATGTTTGGTGCACCCAAAGCATTTCTACGATATCCGGGAGTTGCACAATCTCATGGTCTAAGGAAATGATACTTGACATTAGAAAAGCTATAGCAAACAAACTACACGATCTAGTGCTACGCTTAAGATTGGTTCTTGTCCATCACATCATTCTCGTAATGATGTGATCCCGTTATCAATGACATCCAATGTCCATGGTCAGGAAACCATGACCATCTATTGATCAACGAGCTAGTCAACTAGAGGCTTACTAGGGACATGTTGTGGTCTATGTATTCACACATGTATTACGGTTTCCAGTTAATACAATTATAGAATGAACAATAGACAATTATCATGAACAAGGAAACACAATAATAACCATTTTATTATTGCCTCTAGGGCATATTTCCAACAGTCTCCCACTTGCACTAGAGTCAATAATCTAGTTCACATCACTATGTGATTGTACTGAATCCAACACCCATTGGGAATGTTCATATCTTGCTTGTGAGAGAGGTTTATCAGTCAATGGTTCTGAACCTTTTAGATCCATGTGTGCTTTACAAATCTCTATGTCATCTTGTAGATGCAGCTACCACGCGCTACTTGGAGCTATTCCAAATAACTACTCTACTATACGAATCCGGTTTACTACTCAGAGTCATCCGGATTAGTGTCAAAGTTTGCATCGACGTAACCCTTTACGACGAACTCTTTTACCACCTCCATAATTGAGAAAATTCCTTAGTCCACTAGTTATTAAGGATAAGTTCGACCGCTGTCATGTGATCCATTCCTGGATCACTCTTGTACCCCTTGATTGACTCATGGCAAGGCACACTTCAGGTGCGGTACACAGCATAGCATACTGTAGAGCCTATGTCTAAAGCATAGGGGACGACCTTCGTCCTTTCTCTCTCTTCTGCCGTGGTCAGGTCTTGAGTCTTACTCAATGCTCACACCTTGTAACACAGCCAAGAACTTTGTTGATCTATTTTTAACTCCTTCAAAATCTTGTCACGGTATGTATTCATTTGAAAGTACTATTAAGCATTTTTTATCTATCCTTATAGATCTTGATGCTCAATGTTCAAGTAGCTTAATACAGGTTTTCCATTGAAAAACACTTTTCAAATAACCATGTATGCTTTCCAGAAATTCTACATCATTTCTGATCAACAATATGTTAACAACATATACTCATCAAAAATTCTATAGTGCTCCCACTCACTTCTTTGGAAATACAAGTTTCTCATAAACTTTGTATAAACCCAAAATCTTTGATCATCTCATCAAAGAGTACATTCCAACCCCGAGATGCTTACTCCAGCCCTTAGAAGGATTGCTGGAGCTTTGCATACTTGTTAGCATCTTTCATGATTGACAAAACCTTCTGGTTGTATCACATACAACCTTTCCTCAAGAAAAACATCGAGGAAACAATGTTTTGACATCCTATCTGCAAGATTTCACAAATAATGCAGTAACTGCTAACATAATTCCAACAGACTCTTAGCATCGCCACGAGTGAGAAAGTCTCATCGTAGTCAACTCCTTGAATTTGTCGGAAAACATCTTAACGACAAGTCGAGCTTTCTTAATAGTGACACTTACCATCATTGTTCGTCTTCCTTTTAAAATCCATCTGCACCCAATAGCCTTACGACCATCAAGTAGTTCTTCCAAAGTCTATGCTTTGTTTTATACATGGATCCTCTCCCAAATTTTATGGCCTCAAGCCATTCATCGGAATCCGGGCCCACCATCGTTTCTCCATAGCTCGTAGGTTCATTGTTGTCTAGCAACATGACTTCCAAGACAGGATTACGTACCACTCTGAAGTAGTACACATCCTTGTCGACCTATGAGGTTTGGTAGTGACTTGATCCGAAGTTTCATGATCACTATCATAAGCTTCCACTTCAATTGGTGTAGGTGCCAGAGGAACAACTTCCTGTGCCCTGCTCCATACTAGTTGAAGTGATGGTTCAATAACCTCATCAAGTCTCCATCATCCTCCCACTCAATTCTTTTGAGAGAAATTTTTCCTCGAGAAAGGACCTGTTTCTAGAAACAATCACTTTTGCTTCCGGATCTGAAATAGGAGGTATACCCAACTATGAAGATGCATTTATCCTCTTTGGGTTCGTGCTTATCAGCCTAAAACTTTTTCACATAAGCGTTGCAGCCCCAAACTTTTTAGGAAACGATAGCTTAGGTTTTTCTAAACCATAGTTCATACGGTGTCGTCTCAACGGAATAGCGTGGTGCCCTATTTAAAGTGAATGTGGTTGTCTCTAACGCCTAACCCATAAACGATAGTGGTAATTAGATAATAGACATCATGGTATGCACCATATCCAATAGGGTGCAGTTATGATGTTCGGACACACCATCACACTATGGTGTTCTAGGCGGTATTAGTTGTGAAACAATTTCCACAATGTCTTAATTGTGTGCCAAACTCGTAACTCAGATATTCATCTCTATGATCATATCATAAACATTTTATCCTCTTGTCATGACGATCTTCAACTTCACTCTGAAATTACTTAAACCTTTCAATAATTCAGAATTGTGTTTCATCAAGTAAATATACTCAGCATCTACTCAAATCATCTGTGAAGCAAGAACATAACGATATCCACTATGTGCCTCAGCACTCATTGGACTGCACACATCAAAATGTATTACTTCCAACAAGTTGCTTAGTTGTTCCATCTTACTAAAAACAAGGTCTTTCAGTCATCTTGCCCATGTGGTATGATTTGCATGTCTCAAGTGATTCAAAAACAAGTGAGTCCAAACGATCCATCTGTATGGAGTTTCTTCATGCATAGCTACCAATAGACATGGTTCACATGTCTCAATCTTTTAAAAACGAGTGAGTCCAAAGATCCATCAACATGGAGCTTCGTCATGCGTTTTATACCAACATGACTCAAATGGCAGTGCCACAAGTATGTGGTACTATCATTACTATCTTATATCTTTTTGCATGAACATGTGTATCACTACGATCGAGATTCAATAAACCATTAATTTTTCGGTGCAGGACCATTGAAGGTATTATTCAAATAAACAGAGTAACCATTATTCTCCTTAAATGAATAACCGTATTGCGATAAACATAATCCAATCATGTCTATGCTCAATGCAAACACCAAATAACAATTATTTAGGTTTAACACCAATCTCGATGGTAGAGGGAGCGTGCGATGTTTGGTCACATCAACCTTGGAAACACTTCCAACATATCGTCATCTCACCTTTAGCTAGTCTCTGTGGCCTTTTATTTTGAGTTACTAACACTTAGCAACCGAACCAGTTTTTTGTTACCCTGGTGCTACTAGGAGTACTAGTAAAGTACACAATAATATAACGTATATTCAAAATACTTCTGTCGACCTTGCCAGCCTTTTCATCTACCAAGTATCTAGGGTAGTTCTGCTTCAGTGACCGTTCCCCTCATTACAGAAGCACTTAGTCTCGGGTTTGGGTTCAACCTTGGGTTTCTTCACTAGAGTAGCAACTGATTTGTCGTTTCATGAAGTATCCCTTATTTCCCGTGCCCTTCTTGAAACTAGTGGTTTAACCATCAACAATTGATGCTCCTACTTGACTTCTACTTTCGCGGTGTCAAACATCGCGAGTTTCTCAAGGATCATAATGTCTATCCCTGATATGTTATAGTTCATCATGAAGCTCCAATAGTTTGGTGGCAGTGACTATGGAGAACCATCACTATCTCAGCTGGAAGATTAACTCCCACTCGATTCAAGCGATTGTAGTACTCAGACAGTCTGAGCACATGCTCAATGATTGAGCTTTTCACCCTTAGTTTGTAGGCTTAAGAAACTTTTCAGAGGTCTCATACCTCTTGACATGGGCACTAGTCTGAAATCCCAATTTCAGTCTTTGGAACATCTCATATGCTCTGCGACGTTTCAAAAACGTCTTTGGTGTCACAATTCTAAACCGTTAGCATTACGCACTGAACTATCATGTAGTCATCAAAACGTGTATGTCAGATGTTTCCCAACATCTACAGATGACGCTCGAGGTTCAACACACTGAGCGGTGCATTAAGGACATAACCCTTCTGTGCAGCAATGAGGACAATCCTCAATTCACGGACCCAGTCCGCATAATTGCTACTGTTAACTCTCGACTAAATTTTCTCTAGGAACATATCTAAAATAGTAGAACCAAAGTGTGAGCTACGACATAATTTGCAAAGACCTTTTGACTATGTTCATGATAATTAAGTTCATCTAATCAAATTATTTAATGAACTCCCACTCAGATAGACATCCCTCTAGTCATCTAAGTGATACATGATCCGAGTCAACTAGGTCGTGTCCGATCATCACGTGAGACGGACTAGTCATCATCGGTGAACATCTTCATGTTGAGCGTATCCACTATACGACTCATGTTCGAACTTTCGGTCTTCCGTGTTCCGAGGCCATGTATGTACCTGCCAGGCTCGTCAAGTTAACCTAAGTGTATTGCGTGTGTAAATCTGGCTTACACCCGTTGTATGTGAACGTTAGAACCTATCACACCCGATCATCACGTGGTGCTTCGGAACAACGGACCTTAGCAACGGTGCACAGTTAGGGGAAACACAATTCTTGATATTTTAATGAGGGATCATCTTATTTATGCTACCGTCGTTCTAAGCAAATAAGATGTAAAAACATGACAAACATCACATGCAAATCATAAAGTTACATGATATGGCCAATATCATCTTGCGCCTTTGATCTCCATCTTCGAGGCGCGGCATGAACACCATCATCACCGTCTCCATCATTGTGTCTTCATGAAGTTTCCTCGCCAACTACTTCTACTACTATGGCTAACGGTTAGCAACAAAGTAAAGTAATCACATGGCATTTTCATTGACACACATGTCATAAATAAATTAAGACAACTCCTATGGCTCCTGCTGGTTGTCATACTCATCGACATGCAAGTCGTGATTCCTATTACAAGAACATGATTAATCTCATACATCACATATATCATTCATCACATCCTTTTGGCCATATCACATCACATAGCAAACCCTGCAAAAACAAGTTAGACGTCCTCTAATTGTTGTTGCATGTTTTACATGGCTGTTATGGGTTTCTAGCAAGAACGTTTCTTACCTACGCAAAACCACAACGGTGATATGCTAATTGCTATTTAACCTTCATAAGGACCATTTTCATCGAATCCGACCCGACTAAAGTGGGAGAGACACACACCCGCCAGCCACCTTATGCATCAAGTGCATGTCAGTCGGTGGAACTAGTCTCACGTAAGCGTACGTGTAAGGTCGGTCCGGGCCGCTTCATCCCACAATGCCGCCGAATCAAGATAAGACTAGTAACGGTAAGAAAATTGAACAAATCATCGCCCACAACTGCTTTGTGTTCTACTCGTGCATAGAATCTACGCATAGACCTAGCTCATGATGCCAATGTTGGGGAATGTAGCAATAATTCAAAATTTTCCTACGTGTCACCAAGATCAATCTAGGATATACTAGCAACGAGAGAGAGGGAGTGCACCTTCATACCCTTGAAGATAGCTAAGCGGAAGCGTTGCAAGAATGCGATTGGAGGAGTCGTACACGTAGCGATTCAGATCGCGGCCGAATCCGATGTAAGCACCGAACAACGGTGCCTCCGCGTTCAACACACATGCAGCCCGATGACGTCTCCCACGCCTTGATCCAGCAAGGAGGAGGGAGAGGTTGAGGAAGAATCTCCAATAGCAGCACGACGGCGTGGTGGTGACGGAGTGGTAGTTCTCCGGCAGGGCTTCGCCAAGCTCACACGGAGGAGGAGGGTGTTGGGGAGGGGAGGGGCTGCGCCTTGGATGTCGTGTTGAAGCCCTCCCCTTGCCCCTCTATTTATAGGGAGAAGGGGGAAGGGGGCCGGCCCCTCTAGATGAGATCTAGAGGGGGGGCGGCCAAGGGGGAGGGGGCTTGCCCCCCAAGCAAGGGGACGCCCCCTTTAGGGTTCCCCCAAACCCTAGGCGCATGGGCCGTAGGGGGGGATGGCGCCCAGCCCACTAGGGGCTGGTTCCCCTCCACCTACAGCCCATAAGGCCCTCCGAGATAGGTGGACCCACCCGGTGGACCCCCGGAACCCCTCCGGTGGTCCCGGTACAATACCGGTATACCCCCGAATATTTCCGGTGACCGTATGATGACTTCTGTGACGCCCGAGACCGACGCGCCAGGTGTCTTCCAGTGATTCGTTGTTGTTGCCTTGTTATTTTCTTGCGTGTCGCATCTTGCCATGTCATCATCCGCATTGCATCATCACGTTTTCAAAACTTGCATCCGTCTGGGTTCCCCCAGTTCTGTCTGTTGTCCGTTCTGAGCCCAGACACACTCGCACGCGCCCGGGCATGTCCGAAATATTATTTTATAAGTGGCCGGAAAATTTTCTCGGAATGGGTTGAAAGTTGGCATGCGGTGTTCTTATGTTGTTAGTAGGTCGTCTGGCAAGTTTCATCGCATTCGGAGTCTGTTTGACTCCCCAACGTTAAATTATAGCGGCATTATAGCCGGGCACACGTCGGACGTTTTCGGTCTCCGAAAACCTTGCCGGGCTGCACTTCTCTTCTCTCCTCTCAGCCCATGGCCTTCTACATAGTCCACCTAGGCCCAGCCTACCCCTCTTTGCGCAGTGCTTGTACCCCTCTCGCACGTCCGAAACTCCCCCGAACCCGACCCGGGCAGTCGTCACCGTTGGATCCGGATCATCCCCAAATGTCTATAAAACATATTCGTTTTTGTTTTTGGACTCCCTACCTATTTGTCTCTCGACCATCCGATTACGATTGGAGGGACGAGGTAGCCCCTACCAAAATATCCATATGCCATATATAAACAGATTCAACCCTAATTTCTAGGGGAGATGTCCCATCCATCCCCACGCCGCCGCCACTCTCCCCATCGGGATCCATAACAAGCCTCCACCTTCTCCTTGTTTTCCCCTCATGTCCAACCACCATAGCCACCCAAGTCCTGCAGGAGCCCGAGCTCCTCTGCCCGTCGCTCCTCTCCTGTAGCCGCCCGAGCACAGGCCAGCTCGCTGGAGCAGACCACCGACGCCCGAGCCAAATCCCCTCGCACTACCTCCTTCTTTCCCTTCTTCTTACCCTATCTCATCCCTCTCTCGTGCTCTGCATGTTCGAACAGGAGGCCATGGAAGCCGCCCATCCATACCTCGTCTCCGGCCCCTGCCCGCCGGAGCCGTGCCTCCATGGACCCGTGGCTGTGGAGTCGGTCTTCATCCATGGCCCGCCCGCCTTGACACGCTCACCATCATCGCCGGGAGCTCCAAGCCGCCCCAAGCTTAGCTCCATTCCAGCGTCGCCCGCGCGCCAAGTTCTGTCGCTGCCTCGTCCAATCCGCGTCCTCGCTGGCGCGTCAACGCGGTCGGATCTCCCCAAGCCCTCTGCACCGGTCTCCACTGCTTCTGCGTGCAGGGACAACGATGATCGGCACCAAGTTCCCCTGCCTCGCTCGCCTGCATCCGCCTCGCCCCATGGCCGACAACCCCTGCCTCGCCTTGGGTCTCGCTGGGATGTCGTCTCGCTGTTGGATCCCCATCCCCGCGCCTCCCAGCCTCCTCTGCGCTCGATTCCCGCAGTTCCCGAGCCAAGCCACCGCCTTGGATCTTCTCCGTCGCCGACGCCCGTCTCCAGTGCCAAGTCCCGTCAACGCCTGCTCCTGCGTCGAGCAGGGGAGCTTGGAGAACGACCCCAGCGCCAAGTCCCGCTCGCCGGTGCTCGTTGACTCCATCGTCCCCATGCCTCACCTGCTGGTACCTCGCCCCGGACCTCCTGCATCGCCGGCCTCACCTGCTGTTGCCGCCGCCCTCCTCCAGCGTCGCCGGCCTCACTTGCTACTGCCACTGTCTCCCCTGTCGAACGAACCAACACGACCCAGCGCCAAGTTCGGTTCGATCCCCTGTGCGTTGACCACACCCCTATATCGTCCCCACGCCTGGGCCACGAGGGCGCCGAGGCCCATCAACGTCTTCTCGTCACCACGACCGGCCCAACTACTTCTCCACTTTCGGCCCATGGCCCGATGTGAGCATAGCCCAGCCCCTCCGCTATTATGTGCCTGTGCGTTTGATAGTTATGTTGCCTATTGCCTTACTGGGCCTCTCCTTAGATTCAGCCCAGTATAGTTTTTTTCCTGTTCTGCGAATTTGTCTATTTATTCCAGAGTTTCCAGTTTTGCAGAAAAACCCTCCTGTTTCATGCATTTATTAACTCACAAACGGTGCATTTTTTTAAAATAAATTATATATGAAAAATGCTTAAAATTGTGTCTAGATTCATAATATCCAATTTTTATCCATGTTAAAAATGTTTAAAATGATGTTTGTGCATTTTTGCCCATATGCCATGCTAAAATGATTTATTTAATAACTTAATAACCGTAGCTCCAAATTTAACAATCTTTATATGTAAACGGGGTAGAAAAATGCATATTTTAACATGGTGGCTTTACTTTGCATGTTTAAAAACTCTAAAATTGTGTATAGGGCAGAACAGTACCAAATCCATAAATATGCACATGAGGATTTTCTGGATTTGTTGCTTGTTGTTCCGGCCTCATTTAAACTTGCCTAGATAGGTAGTTTTACTTTGCTTCACCTCTTGCCATGCTAACCAACATTTAATATTGTTGAGTACCTAAAGGAGAGAGAACTAACTAAGTCATGTGGTGTTTTCTTCGATATGCAACTCCGTTGCATATTGATCTCCACTTAATTTGTAGTGTTGTTTGTTGCGCTTGGCCTTGCCATGCCATGCCTCATTAAACCAGACATGCATCATACTTGGTTGTGCATCATGCCATGTTTATGTGGTGGTTGTTTATTATGTTATTTTCTTCTTTCCGTTGTTGCATCTTCGGGTTAGTTCCGATAACGTCGCGTTTGTGAGGATTCGTTCGACTCCGTCCGTTGGTCTTCTTCATGGACTCGTTCTTCTTCCTTGCGGGATCTCAGGCAAGATGACCATACCCTCGAAATCACTTCTATCTTTGCTTGCTAGATGCTCGCTCTATTGTTATGCCTATGCTGTGATACCTACCACTTGCTATATCATTCCTCCCATATTGTTAAGCCAAGCCTCTAACCCACCTTGTCCTACCAAACCGTTTTTTGTCCATGTTACCGCTTTGCTCAGCCCCTCTTATAGCGTTGCTAGTTGTAGGTGAAGATGGAGTTTGTTCCATGTTGGGACATGGATATTTGTTGGGATATCACAATATCTCTTATTTAATTAATGCATCTATATAATTGGTAAAGGGTGGAAGGCTTGGCCTTATGCCTGGTGTTTTGTTCCACTCTTGCCGCCCTAGTTTTCGTCATACCGGTGTTATGTTCCTTGATTTTGCGTTCCTTACACGGTCGGGTTATAATGGGAACCCCTTGACAGTTCGCCTTGAATAAAACTCCTCCAGCAAGGCCCAACCTTGGTTTTACCATTTGCACTAACAACCTACCACCTTCCCTTGGGTTCTGCGGACTCAAGGGTCATCTTTATTTAACCCCCCCCCCCGGCCAGTGCTTCTCTAAGTGTTGGTCCGAACTGAGTAGACCGCGGGGCCACCTCGGGGAAACTTGAGCGTTGGTTTTACTCGTAGGATGTCTCATCCGGTGTTGCCCTGAGAACGAGATATGTGCAGCTCCTATCGGGATTGTCGGCGCATCGGGTGGCTTTGCTGGTCTAGTTTTACCATTGTCAAGATGTCTTGTAATCGGGATTCCGAGTCTGATCGGGTTGTCTTGGGAGAAGGAATATCCTTCATTGACTGTGAGAGCTTGTGATGGGCTAAGTTGGGACACCCCTGCAGGGATTTGAACTTTCGAAAGTCGTGCCCGCGGTTATGGGCAGATGGGAATTTGTTAATGTCCGGTTGTAGAAAACTTGACACTTAACCTAATTAAAACGCATCAACCGCGTGTGTAGCCGTGATGGTCTCTTCCCGGCGGGGTCCAGGAAGTGAACACGGTGCTGGAGTTATGCTTGAACGTAGGTTGTTCTAGGATCACTTCTTGATCATAGTTTACCGATCGTGCTTTTGCCTTCTCTTCTCGCTCTCATTTGCGTATGTTAGCCACCATATACGCTAGTGCTTGATGCAGCTCCACCTCATACCTTTTACCCCACCTATAAGCTTAAATAGTATTGATCGCGAGGGTGTGAGATTGCCGAGTCCCCGTGACTCACAGATTACTTCCAAAACCAGCTTGTAGGTGCCGATGTTACCGTGCAGGTGACGCAACCGAGCTCAAGGAGGAGCTCAATGAAGACCTTGTTCGTTGCGATGTTTCATTTCCAGTTGATCAGTAGTGGAGCCCAGTCGGGGCGATCGGGGATCTGTAGCATTAGGTGTAGTCTTCTTTTATTTTGGTTCCGTAGTCGGACCTTGATTGTATCTGGATGATGTAATGCTTTATTCATGTATTGCGTGAAGTGGCGATTGTAAGCCAACCCTGTATCTCTTTCTTATTCAGTACATGGGATGTGTAAAGATTACCCCTCTTGCGATGTTGCCTTCAATGCGGTTACGCCTCTAAGTCGTGCTCCGACACATGGGAGATATAGCCGCATCGAGGGTGTTACAACTTCCCATATATAAATCTTCACCTCCAGACTATTTCGGAACTCCTCATGATGTCCGGGATCTCATCCGGGACTCCGAACAACATTCGGTGATCACATACAAGTCTTCCTAATAACCCTAGCGTCATCGAACATTAAGTGTGTAGACCCTACGGCTTCGGGAAACATGCAGACATGACCGAGACAACTCTCCGGCCAATAACCAACAGCGGGATCTGGATACCCATGTTGGCTCCCACATGTTCCACGATGATCTCATCGGATGAACCATGATGTCGAGGATTCAAGCAATCCCTTATACAATTCCCTTTGTCAATCGGTACGTTACTTGCCCGAGATTCGATCGTCGGTATCCCAATACCTCGTTCAATCTCATTACCGGCAAGTCACTTTACTCATTCCGTAATGCATGATCCTGTGACCAGCTACTTAGTCACAATGAGCTCATTATGATGATGCATTACCGAGTGGGCCCAGAGATACCTCTCCATCATACGGAGTGACAAATCCCAGTATCGATTCGTGCCAACCCAACAGACACTTTCGGAGATACCTGTAATGCACCTTTATAGCCACCCAGTTACGTTGTGACGTTTGGTGCACCCAAAGCATTCCTACGGTATCCGGGAGTTGCACAATCTCATGGTCTAAGGAAATGATACTTGACATTAGAAAAGCTTTAGCAAACGAACTACACGATCTAGTGCTACGCTTAAGATTGGGTCTTGTCCATCACATAATTCTCCTAATGATGTGATCCCGTTATCAATGACATCCAATGTCCATGGTCAGGAAACCATGACCATCTATTGATCAACGGGCTAGTCAACTAGAGGCTTACTAGGGACATGGTGTGGTCTATGTATTCACACATGTATTAAGGTTTCCAGTTAATACAATTATAGAATGAACGATAGACAATTATCATGAACAAGGAAACACAATAATAACCATTTTATTATTGCCTCTAGGGCATATTTCCAACATGGCAGGGAGGTACCAAAGTGATCCAGGAGTGGATCACTAGACAGTGGTCAAGAATATCCTAAAGTACCCGAAAAGGACCAATGATATGTTTCTTGTTTATGGAGGTGACGAAAAGCTCGTCGTAAAGGGTTACATTGACGCTAGCTTCGACATAGATCCGGATGACTCTAAGTCACAAACTGGATACCTTTTTATATTGAATGGTGGAGCTGTCATTTGGTGCAGTTCCAAATAGATCGCCGTGGCGGGATCTACGTGTGAAGCGGAGTACATGGCTGCTTCGGAAGCGGCACATGAAGGAGTCAGGATGAAGGAATTCATATCTGATCTAGATGTAATACCCAGTGCATCGGGTCCAATGACAAAGTTTTGTGACAACAGTGGAGCAATTGCCTTAGCGAAGGAATCTGGGTTTCACAAGAGAACCAAACACATCAAGAGACGCTTCAACTCCATTCATGAAAAGGTCAAGGGTGGAGACATAGAAATTTGCAAAATACATGCGGATCTAAATGTGGAAGACTCATTGACTAAACCTCTTCCATGAGCAACACATGATCAGCACCAAGACTCCATGGGTGTTAGATTGATTACTATGTAATCTAGATTATGGACTCTAGTGCAAGTGGGAGACTGTTGGAAATATTCCCTAGAGGCAATAATAAAGTGGTTATTATTATATATTTCCTTAATCATTATAAAGGTTTATTATTCATGCTAGAATTGTATTGATCGGAAACTCAAATACATGTCTGGATACATAAACAAATAATGTGTCCCTAGTAAGCCTCTACTAGACTAGCTCATTGATCAAAAGATGGTTAAGGTTTCCTAACCATAGACATATGACCGTTCAGTTTATTGCTACTGCTTTCTTAATGTCAAATACATATTCCTTCGACCATGAAATCATGCAAGTTCCAGATACCGCAGGAATACCTTGTGTGCTGTCAAACATCACAACGTAACTGGGTGATCATAAAGGTGCTCTACAAGTATCTCCGAAGGTGTCTGTTGAGTTGGCATGAATCAATATTGGGATTTGTCACTCCGTATGATGGAGAGGTATCTCTGGGCCTTCTCGGTAATACATCATCACAAGAAGCTTGCAAGCAAAATGACTATGGAGTTAGTTACAAGATGATGTATTATAGAACGAGTAAAAGAGACTTTCCGGTAATGAGATTGAACTAGGTATAGAGATACCGACGATCGAATGTTGGGCAAGTAACATACCAGTGGACAAAGGGAACTACGTATGTTGTCATAAAGATCCGATTGATAAAGATCTTTGTAGAATATGTAGGAACCAATATGGGCATCGAGGTTCCGCTATTGGTTATTGACTGGAGAAACATCTCAGTCATGTCTACACCATTCTCGAAATCGTAGGGTCCGCACGCTTAATGTTCGTTGGCCATATAGTATTATCTATACCTACTAAAAGGACTCACGCTTCTTACCACCGTAATTTTGTCTGCTTTTGTCCGTCCACTGCATCCAGGTTAAAACGTTGGTTTGGTCCGTCCATCACCCCTGTGGGCCGAACTGGGCCTGGTCCTACTTTTTTGGAAAACAAAAGAAGTTCCACAATGTTGTAGCGAGATATATGGATATTCGAACCCATGAGCAGCCCTTCTATTGACAGGACTATGGCCAACTAAGCTAGCTCTACTGATTTGTAAAAATAGAAGATTGATTTATACTAATAGTCCCACCCCGCTCCCTTCTACTAAATCCTCCTAATTTATATGTCTTCCAGGATCCTGGGTCTCAAGGAGGTGTCTTAGGAATCAAGAGGATTTCAAACTATCTAGAGAGATACAATAGGGAAAAGGATCATGTGGAGAAACAGAGACCGGCAAGAGGAATTACACGGGGTAATTGGCGATGTTAAAGGAAGGCTTGCCCTTGCCAGACTATTAACGAGGGAGGGAGAAGGAAGGCTACATGATAAGTGGAATCACGCATGCTAATTAACGAGGGAAAAGGAAGGCGTCTTAACGAGGGAGGGAGTAGGAAGGACCGAGGACGAAATCACACATGCCAATTAACGAGGCAAAAAGGATGCAGGCCTGTGTGTCTAAGAACTTGCTCGTCCCCGATCGGAGGAAAACGGATGACCAGCACTCCGCACCGCCGTCCTCCGCTATCGATCGAGTCATCTAGGCTTTTTATCTCACTAAGCCGCTACCGCCACCCAAGAGAACTCCGACTAATAGAGTACGTGCATGCCCTTCTACGGCCGGTTGATCGGCTCCAGCCGCTCCCACCCTCCCTTCCTCCTCCACGCTCTACACAGCACAGGATCCGGGTTCATTGGCTCACCGTGTGCTCTACGTGCGTTTGCCTGCCACTGCGTGCATGCATGCCTGGCTCACGTGTGTGTTGTGCGCGCGTGCATGGTGTACAAGTTCCTGGGCATCCCTTCGTGATGCTGATTCTATACTGTTGCCGCTGATTGCTAGATTTACCTGATCGATTAATTACAACATGAGTACTATATTTTATGCGATCGGATTATAAATAACTTTGATGTAGCATGCTTTGTTGTAACTCTCAACATGGACTTTTTCCATTGTACTTTTGTGTTGTTAGTTTGAACCAACCGGAATTTAGAGTATTTGAAAATGATGCCCATTTTGTTCAAGTGCAATGTGCTTGCAGCGTCACTGTTATGATTTTTATGTGACTTTGTGCATCCATGGCCACTTCTTTCAATGTTCTTCAGTTCTTTCATGGTTTTCTTTTGGATGTCTGGGATTTAGGACAACTTATTTCAGGAGCACTAAACCCTTGTTTGGACATCATTCATGGCCCTTGATAGTTCTGAATGCTTTTAGAATTCTTTTGCTTCTTGCGAAATTGTTTGAATGATAAATTATTTTTTAGGTTACTCAGCATATATTTATTTATTTTCTTTCGTTGTAACTCACAGATATGTTTTGCTTTTTTAATAATAAATGGAGCCAAGTTTCTCTTTTTTTCAACAATCATGTTATTTACCCAACACAAATGAATTAATGTCCAATGAAGTGAGAGAGGGGCTAAAAGACATTATTTAACCCAACCCTTTTTGCTAGATTTTTTCAGACTCGGTGCAACATCCGGAAAAAAATACTGCTCAGTTCGAATTTCAAATTTTTTTTCACGGCGTATTGCAAACTTGAAAGAGTACTCCAACTTTCCAAAATAGTACCTTGTATGGAAGTTGAATCCTTTAATATCAGAACCGTCATACAAAATTCATACCAAAAGTATTGTATGTGTTGCATGGTTTTTTATGTATGACTTATAGGAATTTTTGCTAGCTTTCAGCACGCACCTCCCTGCAGCCACCAGATGACACTGTTTCGTTATTGTTGCGTTGTGCTTATTCTATGGACGCATCAAGTATCTCTCTCGTTGCAACGCACGGACATTTGTGCTAGTATGACTTATGTATGTTGGTGACCAAATGTTGTTCGGAGTCCTGGATGAGATCAAGGACATGACGAGGACCTCTGGAATGGTCCGGAGGTAAAGATTGATATATAGGATTATATAGTTGTACCAAGGGGTAAAGCCCACGGGGCTTTAGGTCAGTGCAAAAGGAAGTTTTGCAGAGGTCAATGCTACCTCTTGAGCATGCGTTGGTTTTCCCTTGAAGAGGAAAGGGTGATGCAGGAAAGTAGCGTAAGTATTACCCTTAGTTTTTGAGAACCAAGGAATCAATCCAGTAGGAGACAACACACAAGTCACCTAGTACCTACACAAACAATCAAGAACCTCGAACCAATGCGATAAAGGGGTTTATAATTCCTTCACGGTCACTTGTGAAAGTGAGATCTGATAGAGATAGTAAGATAAATACTTTTGGTGTTTTGTTGTATAGATTGGAAAATAAAGATTGCAAAATAGTAAATGAGATGCAATAATAAAAGAGATGCAATATAATAGGAAAGAGACCCGGGGGCCATAGGTTTCACTAGTGTCTTCTCTCATGATAGCATCTATTACGGTGGGTGAACAAATTACTACCAAGCAATTGATAGAAAAGTGCATAGTTATGAAGATATCTAAGGCAATGATCATGAATATAGGCATCATGTCCGTGTCAAGTAGATCAAAACGATTCTACATCTACTACTATTACTCCACACATTGACCGCTATCCAGCATGCATCTAGAGTATTAAGTTCATAAGAACATAGTAACGCTTTAAGCAAGATGACATGATGTAGAGGGATAAACTCAAGCAATATGACATAAACTCCATCTTTTTATCCTCGATGGCAACGATACAATACGTGCCTTGCTGCCCCTACTGTCACCGAGAAAGGACACCGCAAGATTGAACCCAAAGCGAAGCACTTCCCCATTGCAAGAAAGATCGATCTGGTAGGCCAAACTAAACCGATAATCCGAAGAGACTTGCAAAGATATCAAATCATGCATATAAGAATTGAGACAAGAACCAAATAATATTCATAGATAATTAAGTTCAGAAACCCAAAATTCATCGCATCTCGGCAAACATACCGCAAAAGAGTATTACACCAAATAGATCTCCAAGAACATCGAGGAGAACTTTGTATTGAAGATCAAAGAGAGAGAAGAAGCCATCTAGCTAATAACTATGGACCCGAAGGTCTATGGTAAACTACTCACGCTTCATCGGAGAGGCTATGGTGTTGTTGTATAAGCCCTCCGTGATAGATTCCCCCTCCGGCAGATCACCGGAAAAGGCCCCAAGATGGGCTCTCATGGGTAAAGAAGGTTGCAGCGTTGGAAAAGTGGTTTTGTGGCTCTCCCTGTTGTTTCTAGGGTATAAGGGTATATATAGGCGAAAGAAGTACATCGGTGGAGCTCCATGGGGCCCACGAGGATGGGGGCGTGTAGCGACCAGACCTCAAATAGCCTGATCTCTGTGCTTCGGTGTCATCCCTGGATCAGTAATGCTGACACCACACAGTACTCGGAGGATTTATAGCAGAGTAGCAATCACACACTTATTACATCGAGTGTCTCAAAAGAGAACTTAATACAATAAATATGGCTTAAGGCCATCTAATAACAATAATAGCGGAAGGCTTGGAAGATAAGTGAGTCCATCAACTCCAACGGCATCACTGAGTATAGAACCACGACCTAAAACTCCTCAATCGTCGTCTGAAAAGTCTGCAACATTAATGTCGCAGCTCGAAACGGGTCAGCACATGGAATAAGCTGGCAAGGTAACACATAGAGAGTAATGGAATGCAACATCTATACTATATGCATATTTGGCTGGTGGAAAGCTCTATGGTTACAGTTTTTGCGTAAAGCCAATTTTTCCCTACTTCAAAGGAATAAAATTAATTACTATCATGGTGGCTGTTAAACATTGAGAATGGTTGACAGCATTCTCAATCCCAATTAAGTAACATCATTAAAACCCATCAAAATTAATTTAGAGTAACATGTTGAGATTCACATGATAATCCAGGTACTAGATACTCAAGATGTCCATAACGGGGGACACGGCTGACCATGATTAGTTTGTTACACTCTGCAGAGGTTTGCGCACTTTTCCCCACAAGACTCGATCGCCTCCGTTTGGTTTCTCGCACTACATGGTGTTTGAGAAGACGGATGACCGAGACATAGTCTTTCAGAAGCGTTTGCACCTTACGATGGGTAGACCGTACCACCTACAACCCCTACATCTGCTAGTCTACCACTGTAAGAGTTCACACGACTTAGTCAACTATGCTAGAGCCCATAATAGCTTGTGGCTGCACACGAAAGTTTCTAGTATGAATAATCTCATGATCCCTTTGAGCCTGGGTGGTGGTCCAAAAAAAAACAGGCAAGTCCTGGATACCCCAGGTGCCTCAATCCACCCAGATGTGTGTTATGTTGCCACCTTAGATAAACCTTTAATTATAAAATCTCACATCTGCCATGGATATCACTCACCCAATCCACGTCTACTGGCATAGCATGGCATAATAAGCAAACGTAGAAGTAACTCCCAAAGGTTTGATAATAAACAGGTAATAGGTACTACCTCGTCTACTTCCCATCCCACAATTTAATTAGATCCTAATCATGCAATGTGTGAGGGTTGATCTAATGCAATAAAACTGGGTTGTAGAAAAGGTATGATCAAAGTGTTACTTGCCTTGCTGATGATCCGCGAAACCTAGAGATTCGAAGTAACAAGCGGCGCACTCCGGGTATTCTATCGCAGACAAACAACAAGCATACAATAAGTACTCATCTAATGCACAGGTAAAACTCAAATAGAAGATCTAACCAGAAAGTTCAACTTAAGAACCCTGGTTGGCAAAAAGAATCAAATCGAACGAAGCAAAAGAAAACAAACGGCGAAAAAAAACAACTTCATTCTAGTAATCTGGATCTCGGGCAAATTTTACAGTAGCAAAAAAATGTTTAAGTTGATTATTCGGAAAGAGGGTTTCGAGACAAAACTCCAGGCGCTTGAATCGCCTGATTCCGATAAACGAGCGAAAAGTTATACTAAAATGAAAATCGGATCAGAAATCGCGATCAGAAAATAACCGCGAAAAATCCGACGAAAAAAAGAAAAAAGACGAACATAATTTTTTTTAACTGCACGGAAAACGAGGCGGCGGCGAACCTCGAACGGCGCGTGCTACGGCGAGTCGGCGGCGGCGGCGGCGGCTAGGGTTTCAGCGGCGGGGTGGGCTGGCTCTCTCGGCCCGGGCCTCGGGCGCTATTTAAAGGCGCCCCGGGCGGAGGTTTCCCGGCCGGGTACGGCCCGGAGTCGGTTACGCGTTTTTTTAAATCCGCTCGGAAGAAAAATAAAAAGAAATACTAAACGGACTCCAAAAATCACGAAATAAATTTTGCCGGGTTTCTAAAATCAAGCCCGATAAAGTGAACATTTATCTGGGCCCAAACTACAACTTTGAAAAACGCGCATTTTTCCTAAATTCAAATAAAAATACCGAAAAACTCCGAAATAAAACTTATTTGATTTTTTTATTAAATCCTCAATATTTCTATATTTTGGGGAAGTCATTTTATTCCCTCTATCATATTTTTGTAATAGAAATAATTGATGATAAAATAAATAAAATCAAATGATCCTGTTTACATAATTTGAGAAAGCTCAAATATGTAAATAACGAAATCCCCAACTCTCTCCGTGGGTCCTTGAGTTGCTTAGGATTTTCTAGGATCAAAACCAAAAGAAAAAATAAAATATGATATGCATGATGACCTAATGTATAACATTCCAAATTGAAAATTTGGGATGTTACAAACCTACCCCCCTTAAGATGAATCTCGCCCTCGAGATTCGGGTTGGCTAGAAAATAGGTGAGGATGGTCTTTGAGCAAATCTTCCTCTCGCTCCCAGGTGGCTTCATCCTCCATGTGGTGGCTCCACTGAACTTTGCAAAACTTGATAACCTTGCTGCGAGTAACTCGGGTGGCAAACTCGAGAATCTTGACTGGTTTCTCCTCATAGGTCAAATTGTTATCCAACTGAATTGCTTCCAATGGCACCGTGTCTCTCAAAGGTATGTCAGCCATCTCCGCATGACACTTCTTCAACCGAGAAACGTGAAACACATCATGCACTCGGCCAATCCTTCTGGCAATTCCAACTTGTAGGCCACTTCTCCCATACGCTCCAAAACTCGATATGGTCCTACAAATCGTGGCGCTAACTTCCCCTTAACTCCGAAACGCTTAATCCCTCGAAGTGGGGATACTCGAAGATAAGCTCTATCTCCGACTTCGTAAACTGTCTCCTTGCGTTTAGAATCTGCGTAGCTCTTCTGCCTGGACTGGGCTACCTTGAGCCTATCGTGAATCAACTTCAACTTTTGTTCAGACTCCTTAATAAGATCTGGTCCAAACAACTGGCGGTCTCCAACTTCGTCCCATGACAACGGTGTCCTGCACCTCTTTCTGTATAAAGCTTCGAAAGGTGCCATCTTCAAACTGGTGTGATAGCTATTATTGTAAGAAAACTCTGCATATGGCAAATTATCGTCCCAACTAGATCCATAATCTAGCGCACAAGCTCTCACCATATCCTCCAAAATCTGATTGACTCTCTCGGTCTATCCATCTGTCTGCGGATGAAAAGCTGTACTGAATTCTAACCTGGTACCCAAAGTCTCATGCAACTGCTTCCAGAACTTTGATGTAAACTGGGTTCCTCTATCTGATACAATGCTCCTCGGAACTCCATGCAAACATACGATCCTGGTCATGTATATCTTTGCCAACTTAGCACTGGTGTAAGTGGTCTTTACTGGGATGAAATGTGCTACCTTCGTCAATCGATCGACTACAACCCAAATCGAGTCATAGCCTGAACGAGTCCTTGGTAATCCCATGATAAAATCCATGCCTAGCTTATCCCACTTCCATTCGGGTATCGGCAATGGTTGCAACAATCCTGCTGGCTTCTGATGTTCTGCCTTTACTCTCTGACATACATCACAAACTGCTACATACTCCGCAATATCCTTCTTCATTCCGGTCCACCAGAAAATATCCTTCAAATCCAAATACATCTTGGTATTTCCTGGGTGAATCGAATAAGGTGAATCATGGGCCTCTTGCAGAATCAACTTCCTGATCTCCGGGTTATTGGGCACGTAAACACGGTCTTCAAACCATAGGGTGTCGTGCTCATCCTCACGAAATCCTTTAGCTTTTCCTTTGCTCAGTTTCTCCTTTATAGCGGCAATCTCTTTGTCAGTTTTATGAGCTTCTCTGATTCTATCCATCAAAGTTGACTGAATTTCCAATGCTGCTACATAGCCTCTTGGAACTATTTCTAAACATAGTTCACGAAGATTTCCTGCTAACTCCTTGGGTATTTCTCCCGTCATTAGTGTATTGACATGACTCTTACGGCTTAATGCATCAGCTACTACATTAGCCTTCTCGGGATGATAATGCAATTTCATATCATAATCCTTGATGAGCTCCAACCATCTCCTTTGTCTGAGATTCACCTCCTTCTGCGTGAAAATGTACTTCAAACTCATATGATTCGTGTACACCTCACAATGGTTTCCAATGAGGAAATGTCTCCATGTCTTCAATGCATGCACTACGGCTGCTAACTCCAAATCATGCGTGGCATAATTCAATTCGTGAGGCTTCAGTTGTCGTGAAGCATACGAAACAACTCTTCCTTCCTGCATAAGCACTGCTCCAAGTCCTCGACGTGAAGCGTCGCAATACACCTCATAATCCTTGGTTTGGTCTGGCAAAATCAACACTAGTGAGGTAACCAAACGTTTCTTCAACTCCTTGAAACTAGCCTCACACTCTCCAGTCCATTTGAACTTAGTCTCCTTCTTCAGCAACTCCGTCATAGGCTTTGCAATCCTTGAGAAATTCTCAATAAATCTCCGGTAGTATCCTGCGAGTCCAAGAAAACTCCGGATCTCTCCAACTGTTGTTGGAGCTTCCCACTTGGTCATGGTTTCAACTTTAGCGGGATCTACTGCTATACCTTCTCCGGATATAACGTGTCCGAGGAATCCTACTTCCTTCAACCAAAATTCACATTTGCTGAACTTGGCATATAATTGATGTTCTCTGAGCTTTCCAAGTACCAAACGCAAATGCTCCTTATGTTCCTCTTCATTCTTCGAATATACCAGGATATCATCAATGAACACTACGACGAACTTATCCAAAAACTCCATAAACACTTTGTTCATCATGTTCATAAAATAGGCAGGTGCGTTAGTCAGTCCAAATGACATAACGGTATACTCATACAGTCCATATCTTGTGGTGAAAGCTGTCTTCGGAATATCCTGCTCTCGAATCTTCAACTGATGGTACCCTGACCGTAAATCGATCTTGGAAAACACTTTAGCTCCTTGCAATCGATCAAACAGGTCATTGATCATTGGTAGCGGGTACTTGTTCTTGATTGTTACTTCATTGAATCCTCGATAGTCAACAACCATCATTAACGATCCATCCTTCTTCTCTACTAGAAGTACTGGTGATCCCCAAGGCGAAGAACTTGGGCGAATATATCCCTTATCCAGTAACTCCTTAATCTGTTTCTTAATTTCCACCAAATCTTTTGCTGGCATCCTATATGGACTCTTTGATATTGGCCCAGTGCCTGGCAAAAGTTCAATCAAAAACTCAATGTCTCTATCCGGTGGCATGCCGGGCAACTCTTCGGGAAATACATCCGGAAAATCCTTTACCACTGGTACTTCCTCCTGCACAACTCCCAATAAGGAATTTACTAGTGTCCTGTTTGGCGCATGCCGGGATACATACTTGATCCTTCTCCCTTCTGGTGTGGTAAGCAAAATTGACTTACTAGCACCCTCAATATTCCCTTCATACTTTGATAACCAATCCATGCCTAATATCACATCCAATCCTTGTGATTCCAATACTATTAGGTCGGAGGGAAAAACATAGTTACCAATCCTTAATGGTAACCGATCACACCATAGACGTGCCACATACTCTGCTCCGGGCGAGGTAACTAACATGGGTGACCTAAGGGCTTGGGTTGGTAGGTTATACTTATCCACAAATCCCCTTGATATGTATGAATGCGATGCACCAGTATCAAAAAGAACGAGTGCAGTAAATGACTTAACCAAAAACTTACCTATTACTGCATCGGGCTGGGCTTCAACCTCCTCCACATTAACGTGGTTCACTTGTCCCCTGTTGAAAGGGTTCAGCTTCTTTCCAGAACTTCCATTGCCGTTTTGGCCTTCAGGGCATTCATTTGCAAAGTGTCCGGTCTTCTGACACTTAAAGCAAGTGACGTGGCTCAAATCTTTCTTGGCTGGGGTTGATGGGGTGCTGCGGTTCTGTCCATTGCTTCCTCCATTCCCATTACCATTCTTGGTGCCATTGTGATTGTGCGAGCTACCTACTCCATGGGTATGCTGAAAAGGTCCTCCTGGCCTAGGGGTAAAACGAGGCTTCCGCTGAGCTCCTGAATTATACTTTCCTTGTCCATACTTCCTCTTGCGGTTCTCAATTTGCTGCTGCTTTCCTTAAATCATAAGAGCACGGTCTACCAACTCCTGGTAGTTGTTGAAGGTGGCTACCATTAACTGCATACTCAACTCATCATTTAGTCTTTCCAGGAATTTCTCCTGTTTAGCAGCATCCGTAGCAACGTCATCTGGAGCATAACATGCTAGCTTACTAAACTCCTCCACATACTGGCCAACTGTCCGTCCTCCTTGGCGCAAGTTACGAAACTCACGCTTCTTCATGGCCATTGCTCCTGCTGAAACATGGGCGGTGCGAAAAGCCTGCTGAAACTGGTCCCATGTGACAGTGTCGATTGGGAAGGTGGCTGTGAAATTCTCCCACCAAGATGCTGCGGGTCCTTCTAACTGATGTGCGGCAAACTTCACCTTCTCCACATCGGTGCATCCTGTTGTGGTCAACTCCCTAGCTATCTTGTGGAGCCAATCATCTGCTACTATCGGCTCAGTGCTACTAGAAAACACCGGCGGATTCAGTCTAAGAAAACGGGCTAAGTGGTCAACAGGTGGTGGTGGTGGTGGTGGTGGGTTGTTGTTGTTGTTCCCTTGATTCTGATTCTGAACTAGCAACTGCATCAAAGTGTTCTGCTGTTGGATCAACTGGGTGAGCTCCGGCGGAAAGGCAAATCCAGGGTCACGTCTTGGAGGCATCTGAGGGTTTAGAAAAGATGAGATATAAGAATAGAGGGGGTCTAAAGAGAAAACACTACCCATATGCACATGAGGCAAAAGCACACAATTCACTTCAATCAATCAAACAAAGGCATACAATCGATCTAGCTATCACAAAAGTTCTCGGACTACTATATTTACATGGTGGACTACTACTACTGATGAGGTGGTCTACTAGAAATATTCTACGGTTGTAGACTCCATAATATCTGCTCCTGCTTCATCAACATAGTCATCATCGCTACTATCTTGTTCCGAGTCGGTGGCGTCAATGATGATGTAGTCTTCCGGGCTAATCTCCTTGGGTTCTTCATCTTCATCTACTGGTGTTGGGCCTCCCATAAATATTCCAATCTTCTTGATTAGATCGTCATTCTTCTCCACCAATACTTCAATTTCTTCTTCATAACCTTCGCGTGTAGCCTTGAGTTCTTCCTCCAGTTCCTTGATTCTAGTCTTAGCCTTCTTCAGATCTATCATGTCGGCGCACATCTGATTCTCCTGTCGTCGAATGTGTTGATTTAACTCCTGGATAAAAGCTGCAATTGATCTATCCTTCCTGGTGCTGATCATCTCCCAGTGTTCATCTCGGCGTCCGCAAATCTGATAGATAGTATCCTTGAGATCCTTGCGGTAGACTTCTCCAATGCGTCCCATGGCGATGTGAGCTGCCATGCTCTTTCCTAGACTCCAAGTTGGTGCATCAAAAGAAAACTCTATGGGCTCAGTGACTGGCATGAACGTCCTTTCGGGAACTTGAACTTGAATCATCCAGCGCTCTTCTTCAGGTAAAGTGGCTTTGTAGGTTCCCGTGAAGCCTGGTATTCCTATATTCAGGTATCTAGTGACTTCCTTCAAGTGGCGTCCAAAGGGTGTATCTTCATCTGGTTGTGTGAACTTGTTCCTTGCATCCGCCATCCTAAAGAGTAGAAAAGATGAGAGGTCAGAAGAGAAGAGAGTGAGCAGTGATCTAGGTCTTTAGCTTAGTGGTCGTGTCCTACAGTCAGCGTGTGCTCTGATACCATCTTTGTAGCGACCAGACCTCAAACAGCCTGATCTTTGTGCTCTGGTGTCATCCCTGGATCAGTAATGCTGACACCACACAGTACTCGGAGGATTTATAGCAGAGTAGCAATCACACACTTATTACATCGAGTGTCTCAAAAGAAAACTTAATACAATAAATATGGCTTAAGGCCATCTAATAACGATAACAGCGGAAGGCTTGGAAGATAAGTGAGTCCATCAACTCCAACGGCATCACTGAGTATAGAACCACGACCTAAAACTCCTCAATCATCGTCTGAAAAGTCTGCAACATTAACGTTGCAGCCCGAAACGGGTCAGCACATGGAATAAGCTGGCAAGGTAACACATAGAGAGTAATGGAATGCAACATCTATACTATATGCATATTTGGCTGGTGGAAAGCTCTATGGTTACAGTTTTTGCGTAAAGCCAATTTTCCCTACTTCAAAGGAATAAAATTAATTACTATCATGGTGGTTGTTAAACATTGAGAATGGTTGACAGCATTCTCAATCCCAATTAAGTAACATCATTAAAATCCATCAAAATTAATTTAGAGTAACATGTTGAGATTCACATGATAATCCAGGTACTAGATACTCAAGATGTCCATAACCGGGGACACAGCTAACCATGATTAGTTTGTTACACTCTACAGAGGTTTGCGCACTTTTCCCCACAAGACTCGATCGCCTCCGTTTGGTTTGTCGCACTACATGGTGTTTGAGAAGACGGATGACCGAGACATAGTCTTTCAAAAGTGTTTGCACCTTACGATGGGTAGACCGTACCACCTACAACCCCTACATCTGCTAGTCTACCACTGTAAGAGTTCACACGACTTAGTCAACTATGCTAGATCCCATAATAGCTTGTGGCTGCACACGGAAGTTTCTAGTATGAATAATCTCATGATCCCTTTGAGCCTGGGTGGCGGTCCAAAAGAAAAACAAGCAAGTCCTGGATACCCCAGGTGCCTCAATCCACCTAGATGTGTGTTATGTTGCCACCTTAGATAAACCTTTAATTATAAAATCTCACATCTGTCATGGATATCACTCACCCAATCCACGTCTACTGGCATAGCATGGCATAATAAGCAAACGTAGAAGTAACTCCCAAAGGTTTGATAATAAACAGGTAATAGGTACTACCTCATCTACTTCCCATCCCATAATTTAATTAGATCCTAATCATGCAATGTGTGAGGGTTGATCTAATGCAATAAAACTGGGTTGTAGAAAAGGTATGATCAAAGTGTTACTTGCCTTGCTGATGATCCGCGAAACCTAGAGATTTGAAGTAACAAGCGGCGCACTCCGGGTATTCTATTGCAGACAAACAACAAGCATACAATAAGTACTCATCTAATGCACAGGTAAAACTCAAATAGAAGATCTAACCAGAAAGTTCAACTTAAGAACCCTGGTTGGCAAAAAGAATCAAATCGAACAAAGCAAAAGAAAATAAACGGCAAAAAAAACAACTTCGTTCTAGTAATCTAGATCTAGGGCAAATTTTACAGTAGCAAAAACATGTTTAAGTTGATTATTCGGAAAGAGGGTTTCGAGACGAAACTCCAGGCGCTTGAATCGCTTGATTCCGATAAATGAGCGAAAAGTTATACTAAAACGAAAATCGGATCAGAAATCGCGATCAGAAAATAACCGCGAAAAATCCGACGAAAAAAAGAAAAACGACGAACATAATTTTTTTTATTTTATTATTATTTTTAAATCCGCTCGGAAGAAAAATAAAAAGAAATACTAAACGGACTCCAAAAATCACGAAATAAATTTTGCCGGGTTTCTAAAATCAAGCCCGATAATGTGAACATTTATGTGGGCCCAAACTACAAATTTGAAAAACGCGCATTTTTCCTAAATCCAAATAAAAATACCGAAAAACTCCGAAATAAAACTTATTTGATTTTTTTATTAAATCCTAAATATTTCTATATTTTGGGAAAGTCATTTTATTCCCTCTCTCATATTTTTGTGATAGAAATAATTGGTGATAAAATAAATAAAATCAAATGATCCTGTTTACATAATTTGAGAAAGCTCAAATATGTAAATAACGAAATCCCCTACTCTCTCCGTGGGTCCTTGAGTTGCTTAGGATTTTCTAGGATCAAAACCAAAAGCAAAAATAAAATATGATATGCATGATGACCTAATGTATAACATTCCAAATTGAAAATTTGGGATGTTACAGGGCGCACCTACCCCCTGGGCGCGCCCTCCTATCTCGTGGTCGCCTCACGAAGTTCCAAACTTCAACTCCAAGTCTTCTGGTTTGCTTTCGGTCCAAGAAAGATCATCGCGAAGGGTTCATTCCATTTGGATTCCGTTTGGTATTTCTTTTCTGCGAAACACTGAAATAGGCTAAAAACATAAATTGGCACTGGGCCTCCGGTTAATAGGTTAGTCCCAAAAATAATATAAAAGAGCATATTAAATCCCATTAAACATCCAAAATAGGTAATATAATATCATGGAACAATAAAAAATTATAGATACTTTGGAGATGTATCAAGCATCCCCAAGCTTAATTCCTACTCGTCCTCGAGTAGGTAAATGATAAAAACATAATTTGTTGATGTGGAATGCTACCTAAGATATTAATCAATGTAATTTTCTTTATTGTGGCATGAATGTTCAGATCCGAAAGATTCAAGACAAAAGTTTAATATTGAAATAAAAATAATAATACTTCAAGCATACTAACAAAGTAATTATGTCCTCTCAAAATAACATGGCCAAAGAAATTTCATCCCTACAAAATCATATAGTTTGATCATGCTCCATCTTCGTCACACAAAATATTCAAATCATGCACAATCCCGATGACAAGCCAAGCAATTGTTTCATACTTTAGTAATCTGAAACTTTTTCAACTTTCACGCAATACATGAGCGTGAGCCATGGACATAGCACTATAGGTGGAATAGAGTGGTGGTTGCGGAGAAGACAAAAAGGAGGAAGATGGTATCACATCAACTAGGCATATCAATAGGCTATGAAGGTGCCCATCAATAGATATCAATGTGAGTGTGTAGGGATTGCCATGCAACGGATGCACTAGAGCTATAAATGTAAGGAAGCTCAACAAAAGAAACTATGTGGGTGTGTATCCAACTTGCTTGCTCATGAAGACCTAGGGAATTTGAGAAAGCCCATTGTTGGAATATACAAGCCAAGTTCTATAATGAAAATTTCCCACTAGTAAATGAAAGTGACAAAATAAGAGACTCTCTATCATGAAGATCATGGTGCTACTTTGAAGCACAAGTGTGGAAAAAGGATAGTAGCATCGTCCCTTCTCTCTTTTTCTCTCGTTTTTTCTCCTTTTTTGGGCCTTCTCTTTTTTTTGTTTCCTCACATGGGACAATGCTCTAATAATTATGATCATCACACTTTCTATTTATTTACAACTCAAAGATTACAACTCGTTACTTAGAACAAAAAATATGACTCCATATGTGTGCCTCCGGTGGTGTACCATGATGTGCAATGAATCAAGAGTGGCATGTATGAAAAAATTATGAATGGTGGCTTTGCCACAAATACGATGTCAACTACATGATCATGCAAGGCAATATGACAATGATGGAGCGTGTCATAATAAAAGGAACGGTGGAAAGTTGCATGGCAATATATCTCGGAATGGCTATGGAAATGCCATAATATGTAGGTATGGTGGCTGTTTTGAGAAAGTTAAATGGTGGGTTTATGGTACCTCTGAAAGTTGCTTAGTACTAGAGAGGCTAGCAATGGTGGAAGGGGGAGAGTGCGTATAATCTATGGACTCAACATTAGTCATAAAGAACTCACATACTTATTGCAAAAATCTATAAGTTATCAAAGCAAAGTATTACGCGCATGATCCTAGGGGGATAGATTGGTAGGAAAATATCACCGCTCGTCCCCGACCGCCACTCATAAGGAAGACAATCAAATAAATACCTCATGCTTCAAATTTGTTACACAACGGTTACCATACGTGCATGCTACAGGACTTGCAAACCTTAACACAACTATTTCTCAAATTCAAAATTACTCGACTAGCAAGACTCTAATATCACTATCCTCATGTCTCAAAACAATCATCAAGTATCAAAATTATCCTACTATTCAACGCACTTTATATGAAAGTTTTTATTATACCCATCTTGGATGCCCATCATATACGGACTAATTTTATAACCAAAGAAAATTACCATGATATTCCAAAAGACTCTCAAAATAATATAAGTGAATCATGAGAGATCAGTAATTTCTATAAAAATAAAACCACCACCATGCTCTAAAAACATATAAGTGAAGCACTAGAGCAAAATTGTATAGCTCAAAAGATATAAGTGAAGCACATAGAGTATTCTAATAAATTCCGATTCATGTGTATCTCTCCCAAAAGGTGTATACAGCAAGGATGATTGTGGTAACTAAAAATAAAAGACACAAATCATACATGATGCTCCAAGCAAAACACATATCATGTGGTGAATAAAAATATAGCCTCAAATAAAGTTACCGATAGACGAAGACGAAAGAGGGGATGCCTTCCGGGGCATCCCCAAGCTTAGGATTTTGGTTGTCTTTGAATTTTACCTTGGGGTGCCTTGGGAATCCCCAAGCTTAGGTTCTTGCCACTCCTTGTTCCAAAATCCATCAAATCTTTACACCAAAACATGAAAACTTCACAACACAAAACTCAACAGAAAATCTCATGAGCTCCGTTAGTATATGAAAATAAACCACCACTTTAAGGTACTGTAATTAACTCATTATTTATTTATATAGGTGTTAAACCTACTGTATTCCAACTTCTCTATGTTTCATACCCCCCGATACTAGCCATAGATTCATCAAAATAAGCAAACAACACGCGAAAAACAGAATCTGGCAAAAACAGAACAGTCTATTGCAATCTGTAGGTTTGGAATACTTATGTAACTCCAAAAATTCTGAAAAATTAGGATGACCAGGAGAATTTGTATATTGATGTACTGCAGTTGGAATTGGTATTTTATCGCTCTCTGGTAAAAGAATGAAAATTATTTTCATGAGCACATACTTTCTATTTTTATCAGCAAGATCAAACAACAATCACCAAGAAGGTCCTAAAGGCTTTACTTGGCACAAAAACTAACTAAAACATAAAAACACAATCATAAAAGAGGCTAGATAAATTATTTATTACTAAACAGGAACAAAAAGTGAAGAACAAAAATAAAATTGGGTTACCTCCCAACAAGCACTATCGTTTAACGCCCCTAGCTAGGCATTGAGATTTCAATGATGCTCACATGAAAGACAAGAATTGAAGCATAAAGAGAGCACCACAAAACACATGAAAAACACATCTAAGTCTAACATACTTCCTATGCATAGGCATTTTATAAGCAAACAAATTATCAAGACAAGCAAAAAACTATCATATGCATGGAAGAAAAAAGAAACAATAGCAATCTCAACATGACGAGAGGTAATTTAGTAACACGAAAATTTCTACAACCATATTTTCCTCTATCATAATAATTACATGTAGGATCATAATCAAATTCAACAATATAACTATCACATGAAATTTTCTCTTCATGATCCACATGCATGCAAAGTTGACACTCTTCCGAAATAGTGGGATTATCATAAAATAAAGTCATGACCTCTCCGAACCCACTTTTATCAAAAACTTCATAAGATTGAACATTATCCAAATACGTGGGAACTAAAGTTGACACTCTTAGAAACCCACTTTCAATATTATTGCAAACATTATTATCAATCTCATATTCATCATGGGGCTTAAATAAATTTTCAAGATCATAAGAAAAATCACCAAAATCATGATCATTTCAACAAGTAGTAGACATAGCAAAATGATCATTGCAATAAGAAAAATCACCCCAATCATGATCATTTTAACAAGTTTATGATGGGTACTTGGTATGTCTTGACTTGGCGTAGATCTCCTCGGTAATCACGCCAGAAATTCTACTTGCTACCTCTTGAGCATGCGTTGGTTTTCGCTTGAAGAGGAAAGGGTGATGTAGGAAAGTAGCGTAAGTATTTCCCTCAGTTTTTGAGAACCAAGGTATCAATCCAATAGGAGACAACACACAAGTCACCTAGTACCTGCACAAACAATCAAGAACCTCGCAAGCAACGCGATAAAGGGGTTGTCAATCCCTTCACGGTCACTTGCGAAAGTGAGATCTGATAGAGATAGTAAGATAAATATTTTTGGTATTTTGTTGTATAGATTGGAAAATAAAGATTACAAAATAGTAAACGAGATGCGATAATAGAAGAGATGCAATATAATAAGAAAGAGACCCGGGGGCCATAGGTTTCACTAGTGGCTTCTCTCATGATAGCATGTATTACGGTGGGTGAAAAATTATTGTCGAGCAATTGATAGAAATGTGCATAGTTATGAAGATATCTAAGGCAATGATCATGAATATAGATGTCGATGCGAACGACACCTATGTGATCATGGAGAATCCCTTCTACGGTTGGCAGGCGCGGGGCTGTGGAAAGAGCGGGTTTAGAAGATCAACACGGGGAATTTATCCAGCTTCGGGCCGCAAGTCATGCGTAATACCCTACTCCTGCTGGTTTGTGTTTATCTGGTGTTCTTGGACTAGCTACAAAGCGTGCAGGGTCCAAAAAGTCTGAATCCCTCTCTCCAGTATGCCTCGGGCCTCCTTTTATAGCCAAGGGGGTCTCCACAGTGGCACACAAGAGGTGGAAAGTTTGTACTGTACACAAGTCTATCACCTAGCACTGTAGGACAAACACATTTAATGCGCTGCCAACGTGCCCTCTCACTTTATCGGGGACGGCAAGGAAGCTCGTCTCGTCCGTCGGTGCCTTGTCTCGCTCTGACGCGCGTCCAAGCTGACTAGGTGCGCAGCGCCACACTGGCTGGCTGGCTGTGGAGTTGGTGTGGTGGCAGAGTCTTCATGAAGATCTGCATGCCACCATGAAGGTGCTTGCTGAGTTGGCATGGAAGCTGCAGGACTGGCTGTGTTGGAATGGCGGTGGAGCGTTGGCAGGTGGGGGACTGGCTGTAGCCTCGCAGATGTCCCTGACAATGCCGGGGTCTCGCAGGTGTCCCCGGCAAGGGTCTTGCCAGGGGTCTCATGAGCGTCCCCGGCAAGGATCTTGCTGGGGGATTCCCGTCTTCTGGTCCTCATCTAGTCTTGTATGTTCTTCGTCTCCACAAAGATCTACATGCCACCATGCAGGCACCTCCCGAGCCTTGGTTCCAATGTTGTCGACGGTGTCGGAACTCTTAGGCTCAAGGGTGGCAGCTCTGCTGGTGTTGGGAAAGTTGCCCCGGCAAGACTCTTGCCGGGGCTACGTAAGCTCCCCCGTCAAGGATCATGCTGGGGAAATCCCACCTTCTCCCTCTGCTTCTCGCGCCTTCGGCTTGGCGCTGCTCTGGTAGTCTTTTGTCTTTTCTTCCTCTGCCCCACCAAGCGTGGCCGCAGGCATGTGGCTACGACTTCCTGTGTACAAGTAAAGGGGTACACAAAGGACCCCTACTTTTGTACACTGATAGGAGCCCCCAGGCCTGGGGCACATATAAGCGCGGAGCGTTATTGGGCCAAGCCCAGAACGGTGTGCGGGTACGCGTGGCAGGGTTTTTACCGCGGTAACTCCCTTGCCAATTGCGCTTCCCCACGACCCACGTTGAATGCGTGGCGTGGGGGTCGTGCATGTGGCGGTTGTGGCCTGCTTGCATCATGTCATGGTAAATGGTAAAGAGGCGGCCCGCGCCTTCCCCATAAAAAGGGAAAATTGTAGGCGCACTGCTCATTTACCCCTTGTGCCCTTCCCAATCTCAGAACCGTCGCTCCCTTCTTCTTCCTCTAGCTCTTGCCTTTTGTCACCACCGTCGCACCCTCATTGCCCTTAATCCTCCATCCCCTCTCGGTCGCTATGGCGCCCAAGAAAGGCAAAGGCAAGGGGGCAGCCAAGGATGTCGGGGAGAAGGAGGCGCCGGAGAGCGAGTTGGTGGTGCATCGGGCGTAGCATGCCTACTTCCCCTCTACTGTCGATGCGGTCCATCTTAGGGACTTCTTCAAGCCCCTGTGGGGGAGGAAGACGACGGGGCACCCTTCCACATGCATCGTCCTTGCCAATTTCGCCGAGGCCTGCCCAAATCGGTACCCCTTCTTCGTCGACTACTTCTCTTGTGAGCTCTGCCCTCTTTCTCTGGCTTCTTCAATGATGTCATGCACACCTACAGCTTCCATCTTCTGGATCTTACGCTGAATGCCGTGGCGTGCATGGCCTTCTTCGCCCATCTCTGCGAGGGCTTCGCCAGAGTGCTCCCTAGCACGATGCTCTTCCGCAACTACTTCTACCCCCGCATCTAGTCAGGGGGCGCCATCTCCGGCCGCATCACTTGGATCCCGAGGTATCAGGAGAAAGGCACGTATCCGGAGGGCACCCAGAAGGAGAGGTGGGAGGAGTGGTGGAGTTGGTGGTGTTGGATCAAGGAAGAGGATCCACGGGAGTTCTGCCAGGTTTGCTGGAGTCCACCGGTCTGCCGCAAGGACTGGAGCGACCTCGACGCCAACGACAAGAAGCTCTTGGTCGCCGCCACCAGGATCAATCGCCTCACCATGGCCGGGCTCACTCTTGAAATGATCGGGGCTGATTTCATCCGCCGCCGGATTGCCCCACTGCACAACAAAGGGGAGGCCGGCCTGGGACTACAGGAACACGGCTGACGTAATGAGGCTCCGCCCTGGCTTGAACCACAACTTCACGGTGATGGGCATGCTCACTTTTGCCAGAGGCTCTTCCAGCTCAAGGTGAGTGACGACGGCATGGCTAAGAGGGCCGGCAGAGCTGAGAAGGCTGGCAAGACCGTCAAGGCGTCTCTGTTTGGGTTACCGGCGGGAGTGGTCCCATTGAGCAACAACTCTCGCCAGATTGCCATCATTGCCATGATGCCGGACTTCAACGCGCACGGCCTTGATCCTCTCTGGGTCGAGCCGAAAGTGGAGGAGGTGCAGGAGTTCTTCGACAACTTGTTGGAGAAATATGTCCGTGACGAGCCGCTGCTCATCCGTGACACCACCAAGGAGCAGCTGGACTACATCGCCGCCAGGACGGCGGAGGCGGCGCTTGCCAAGGTGGAGGACGAGGTCGACACTGCCACGTCGGATAAAGAGCTCGTCGGGTGGGTGAAGTCTGCTGGGAAGGCCAACAGCGCCGGCCCCGAGGCTCCCCTCGTCAAAGATATGGTCGAGGAGTCGGCCGAAGAGGAGGCCGAGACGGACGACCCCTGGCCACAGGGAAGAAACACGTCCTGCGGTGGGCTAGCTCCGGCGAGCCGGTCCGGCTCGGCAGGACCGCGCAGCGGCAACAGGCTCAGGAGTAGCCCGTGCGCTAGATGAGGGCGATGAAGGTTGTGGCAGCGATGAAGACGGTGAAGGCCGCGACAGCGAAGAAGACGGCAGCTGTGTATTCTTTGTCCATGCGGCGCAAGACCCCATCCCCTTCTCCTCCTCTTTCGGACAGCACCCTGGAGGCCGATTTCGACCTCGGGTCCTTTTAGCCCGAAGAGGAAGAGGAAGCCAGTGGAGGAGGAGGTGGAGAACGAGTAAGTACTTCGCCCCCCATCATCTCCTGACCCCACGTCTATGTTATCCTCCTTTGACTTGATGCTATCTTCACAGGGACATGGATACGCTGGCCTAGAGGGTGGCGAAGAGGGCCAGGGCCTCGTCGAGCGACAAACCCCCGGCTGGCACTCTGCACACGCCAATGGTGCTGGAGATCAGCCCGGACAACAGCCCCCGATGCAGCCCCCGCTTCAACCCCTAGTGTGAGTTCATCACTCACTCTTCGTTTATGGGCATCGGGGCACGGATCCTTGTTGCTGACCTTGCCGGGTTTGTAGGAGGAGAGCGGCGGCAGGAGGAGCCACTGAGGGCCACTCCCAACACGCCACCCCCATCGACCACGCCGCCCAGAGGGGCGTCCCGACAAGGGCACCAAGCACTAAGCCCATGCGCATGGAGGAGGAGGAGGCGAACTTGGGTGCCGGTGGCTCCGTCCTGGCGACGAACGTTGGCGAGGAGGGAACCACTTCTTCCCAGCTCGGCACGGGTAAGTGGCCTGCCCCTCGTCCCTGTTCTTTCTTTTTATTTTTTGAACCTTGATTTTCGCCTCATCTCATTCTCCTTCTTGGTATCCAGACCCTCCCTCGGCAGACCAGGAAGATATTGATACCATCATTGAGGAGGTCGCCAAGGATGCCGAGGCCGAGGCCGACAAGATTGCTGCCGAGGAGGCCGACAAGATTGTTGCCGAGGAGGCCGCCGAGACTGCCGCTTAGGAGGCCGCCAAGGGGCCTGCCGGGGGAGCCGGTGAGACCACTGCCGAGGGAGCCGGCAAGGGGTCTGCCGGGGAGCCCGGCGAGGCCTCTGTCGAGGAGGAGCTAGCTGACGACCATCCCGCCTCCCCTATATCCCCCGACGCAGGCAAGTACTTGAAGGTGGGCGACAATCTGTTCGTCCACCTCCCGGGGACAGCGGGCACCAGAGCGCCAGCCGAAAGGGAGGTGTTTAATAATGAAGCTCTCTCCACCGTCAGGCTCAAGTTTGTTGATGAACCGAGCGTGGGCGGCGGCGGTTCCCAGGAGGAGCAGCTCCTCCGAGCCATGAGCGCCAACTTCCAGAGGCTCTAGGCGCTCCACCGTGCCCACCAAGACAAGGTAAAATCCAGGATGGCGGCGGTGGACAAGGCGGAGGCGGATTCTGAGGAGCACGTCGCTGAGATGCAGGTCTGGTTCGGCAAGGCCAGGGATGAACTGAAGGCTGCATAGAGTGAGCTGGAGGAGTGCAAGCGGGTGCTCATCCTGAAGCACGCCGATATCAAGAAGGTCCAGGAGGTGGCGAAGAATCAGGCTACCATAGACGAAGCTGCCTGGCAATAGCAGCAGACCCTGCTGGACTCCCAGGAGGAGGACCTTGCCGCTGGTGAGGAGGCGCTCGCCGCCACGCTCCGTGGCAATGAGGAGGAGGTTGAGAAGCTCATCGCACAACGGACCCAGGAACTGGAGCAAAGGCACAAGGAGGCACTTGATGCTCAGGCCCTAGTCCATGCCGGCAAGGTGAAGGATCTGGAGCTGGAGCAGGAGGAGCTGGAGAAGAGAGTCTCGGTGCTGACGGAGAAGAGGGACGCGGCCAACCGCACTCTGGCGGATGCGCAGGTCGCCATCTCCGACAAGGCCAAGCTGCTCTCCAAGTCCAACGGCTCCATCAACGATCTAAAGTTGAAGCTGGACGGCTTGAAGGGGAATATTTCGGAGGCCGGGGCTCATGAGGACACCTTGAAAAAGGTCCTGGAGGACGAGAAGCAACTGTGGAGGAATGACGCCGCCGAGCACGAGGAGTACGCGAAGGGCGTAAACATCTGGATCAGCCGCCTCGTCGACGTCGCCGGCAAGATCACCAAGAAGCTGGCTGCCATGGGATGTCAAATGTCACATACTCCCAGGAGCCGAACGTGAGCCTCAACGCCAGGATGACCCTGTTCTTTGAGGGCGTCCTCGAAGCCTTGGAGCGGCTCCGCTCCAATCGAGCAGCCTATCTGGCCAACGAGTCCTGGAGGCTCTGCCGGGGCGCCATGACCAAGGTACTCACCATGGTGGCATTCTGGAACCCCGGCGTCGACTTCGCCGACGCGCTGGAGAGCTTGCCAGAAGGGACGGACCTCACGGCACTCAAAGAGAGTATCGAGCCCATCATCAGCTGTGTCAACGGAGTCCATAGAGTGTAGGGCCAGTGAAGGGACTAGCCACCCCATTTCTCGTTGTTGCTGCGAGTTCATGACCAAGACAATTTTATCTTAAGTTAGAACCACAACAATTATTGATGTAATACAACTCTCCAGTACATTGAAATGAAGCATGCAATCTTCCTGTCCGATCTCTCTTCGTACGTATACACCCTACGCCTAGTAGGATAGGTTCGCCGGTGCGTAAACACATGCTATGGCGCTTTGAGGACGGATCCTTAGCAGCCTACCGGGGCGCTTGCTGTCGGACAAACCACATTACCGCTCTCAGCATGGCCGCTTGAACTGTTGAGCGGACTCGAAACAGAACAAGGGCATTGCTAATAGCGGGTAGGTCACCTTGCCGTTCTCAGTGCGGCCGCTTGAACTATTGAGTGGACTTGAAACAGAACAAGGGTGTTGCCAATAGCAGAAGGGTCCCATTACGTGCAGGTTTTCCGTACAAAGAGCAAGATCTTTCGAGGAGAATAACCTTATACAGTATTAAGAAGAAACGCTCAAGGTTGTGCATGACTTAGCTTTTTAAGACCATGCGGACGGTCGTTGCGGCTGCGAACGACACCAGAGCGTGGCTGATTGACATCGCCTTCCCTTCTCGAGCCATCGCGATGAAGGAGTCGATAAGTTGACTCCAAAACCGGATTTTCATAGCTTGCGCCCCCTATCTGGCGCGCCAAGGATGTCGGTGTGAACGACACCTATGGTATCACGGGGAATCCCTTCTATGGTTGGCGGGCGCGGGGCGGTGGAAAGAGCGGGTTTTGAAGATCAACACGGGGAATTTATCTAGGTTCAGTCCACAAGTCATGCGTAATACCCCACTCTTGCTGGTTTGTGTTTATCTGGTGTTCTTGGACTAGGTACAAAGTGTGCAGGGTCCAAAAAGTCTGAATCCCTCTCCAGTATGCCTCGGGCCTCCTTTTATAGCCAAAGGGGTCGCCACAGTGGCACACAGGAGGTGGAAAGTTTGTACTGTACACAAGTCTATCACCGGGCACCGTAGGACAAACACATTTAATGTGCTACCAACGTGCCCTCTCACTTTATCGGGACGACAAGGAAGCTCGTCTCGTCCATCGCTGCCTCATCTCGCTCGGACGCGCGTCCAAGCTGACTAGGCGCGCAGCGCCACGCTGGCTGGCTGCTGTGTTGGTGCAGTGGAAGAGTCTTCACGAAGATCTGCATGCTACCATGTAGGAGCTTGCTGAGTTGGCCTGGAAGCTGCACGTCGCCACGTAGGTGCCTGCCTTGCTGGCAGGTTTGACTGCTGTGTTGGAACAGCGATGGAGCCTTGGCAGGTGGGGGCCTGGCTGCGGCCCCGTAGATGTCCCCGGCAAGGGTCTTGCCGGGGTCTCGCAGGTGTCCCCGACAAGGTTCTTGCGAGGGGATTCCCATCTTCTGGTCCTCAACTAGTCTTGTATGTTCTTGGTCTCCACAAAGATCTGCATGCCACCATGCAGGCGCCTCCCGAGCCTTGGTTCCAATGTTGTCGACGGTGTCAGAACTCTTAGCCTCAAGGGTGGCTGCTCAAGGGTGTTGGGCAAGTTGCCCCGGCAAGACTCTTGCCGGGGCTACGTAAGCTCCCCCGGTAAGGCTCTTGCCAGGGAAATCCCACCTTGTCCTCTGCTTCTCGCGCCTTCAGCTTGGCGCTGCTCTGGTAGTCTTGTGTCTTTGCTTCCTCTACCCTGCCGAGCGTGGCCGTAGGCATGTGGCTGCGAATGCACGCGCACAAGTAAAGGGGTACACAAAGGACCCCTACTTTTGTACACCAACAATAGGCATCACGTTCGTGTCAAGCAGATCGAAACGATACTGCATCTACTACTATTACTCCACACATCGACCGCTATCTAGCATGCATCTAGAGTATTAAGTTCATAAGAACAGAGTAACGCTTTAAGCAAGATGACATGATGTAGAGGGATAACCTCAAGCAATATGACATAAACCCCATCTTTTTATCCTTGATGGCAACAATACAATATGTGCCTTGCTGCCCCTACTGACACTGGGAAAGGACACCGCAAGATTGAACCCAAAGCTAAGCACTTCTCCCATTGCAAGAAACATAAATCAAATAGGCCAAACTAAACCGATAGTTCTAAGAGACTTGCAAAGATATCAAATCATGCATATAAGAATTCGGAGAAGAACCAAATAATATTCATAGATAATCAAGTTCATAAACCCACAATTCATCGAATCTCTTCAAACAAACCGCAAAAGAGTATTACATCGAATAGATCTCCAAGAACATCGAGGAGAACTTTGTATTGAAGATCAAAGAGAGAGAAGAAGCCATCTAGCTAATAACTATGGACCCGAAGGTCTGTGGTAAACTACTCATGCTTCATCGGAGAGGCTATAGTGTTGATGTAGAAGCCCTCCGTGATAGATTCCCCCTCCGGCAGATCGCCGGAAAAGGCCCCAAGATGGGATCTCATGGGTACATAAGGTTGCGGCAGTGGAAAAGTGGTTTCATGGCTCTCCCTGATGTTTCTAGGGTATAAGGGTATATATAGGCAAAAGAAGTACGTCGGTGGAGCTTCGTGGGGCCCACGAGGGTGGGGGCGTGCCTACCCCCTGGGCACGCCCTCCTATATCGTGGCTGCCTCACAGAGTTCCAGACTTCAACTCCAAGTCTTCTAGTTTGCTTTAGGTCCAAGAAAGATCATCGCAAAGGTTTCATTTCGTTTGGATTCCTTTGGTTCTTTTTTTGCGAAACACTGAAATAGGCAAAAAAACAGAAACTGGCACTAGGCCTCCGGTTAATAGGTTAGTCCCAAAAATAATATAAAAGAGCATATTAAAGCCCATTAAACATCCAAAATAGATAATATAATAGCATGGAACAATAAAATTTATAGATACATTGGAGACGTATCAGTCAAGGACCACACGCTAGGGACCTTGGCGTCTGGCCCTGGGCCAGACGCCGAGGACCGTGGCGTCTGGTACTGGAAACTGAGAAGGACTCTTCCTTGCATTCCAACCCGACTTTGAGGAGGCTCTTTCTCCAAGAAACGACCCCAGGGCTCAACATATAAATAGAGGAGCAGGGCAAGCCCCTGGGGGATACCATGATTCACCAAGCAGTGTGTCGGCGCCTGATATGTCTCCAATGTACCGATAATTTTTTATTGTTCCATGTTGTTATATTACCATTCTTCGATGTTTTATAACCATTTTATAGTCATTTTATATCTTTTTTGGTACTAATCTATTGACATAGTGCCAAGTGCCAGTTGTTGTTTTTTGCATGTTTTTTACATCGCAGGTAATCAATATCAAACGGAGTCCAGATGCAGCAAAACTTTTTGTGGATTTTTTTGGACCAGAAGACATCCAATGGGCTGGAGAAGCGATTGGGGGTACTCCATGGGGAGCACGACCCACTAGGGCGCACCTGGAGGCCCAGGCGCGTCCTGGTGGGTTGTGCCCACCTCGGGTGCCCCTGGACCGCCTCTTTACTCTATAAATACCCCAATATTCCAGAAACCCTAGGGGAGTCGACGAAACTCAATTCCAACCGCCCCAGAGTCCTGAACCACCAGATCCAATCCAGACACCATCATAGAGGGGTTCATCATGCCCTTTGGTGCCTCTCCGATGATGTGTGAGTAGTCTTTTATAGACCTTTGGGTCCGGATTTACTAGCTAGATAGCTTCCTCTCTCTCGTTTGATTCTCAATACAATGCTCTCTTCAAGATCCATGTGATGTATCTCTTTTGGGGTGTGTTTGTTGGGATCATATGAACTTTGAGTTTATGATTAGATCTATCTCTTTTTATCCATGAAAATTATTTTAGTCTTCTTTGATCTCTTATATGTATGATTGATTATATCCTCGTATTTCTTCTCCGATATTTGGGTTTTGTTTGTCCAACTTGATCCATTTATCTTGCAACGGGAAGAGGTGCTTTGTGATGGGTTCGATCTTACGGTGCTTGATCCCAGTGACAGAAGGGGAACCGACACGTATGTATCATTGCTATTAAGGATAACAAGATGGGGTCTATTTCTACATAAATAGATCTTGTCTACATCATGTCATCGTTCTTGTTGCATTACTCCATTTTTCCTTGAACTTAATAAACTTGATGTATGCTGGATAGTGGTCGATGTGTGGAGTAATAGTAGTAGATGCAGGCAGGAGTCGGTCTACTAATATTGGACGTGATGCCTATATAATGATCACTGCCTGGATATCATCATGATTATTTGAAGTTCCATCAATTGCCCAACAGTAATTCGTTTACCCACCGTTCGCTATTTTTCTCGAGAGAAGCCACTAGTGAAAATTACGGCCCCGGGTCTCTTCTTTCATATATTTTCCTTTGCGATCTATTTTATTTTCCTTTTATTTTAAGATCTATTAAACCAAAAATACAAAAATACCTTGCTGCAATTTATTTTATCGTAGATCTATTTATCCATCTAACATATTTTCATCACGTCTGTTTGCCAATGTTTGGCACAATTACCCGAAAGGGATTGACAACCCCTTTAACACGTCGAGTTGCGAGTACTTGTTATTTGTGTGCCGGTGTTGTTTACGTAGTGTTGGTTGGTTCTCCTACTGGTTCGATAACCTTGGTATAATCATTGAGGGAAATACATACCGTTGATGTGCTACATCATCCCTTCCTCTTTGGGGAAATACCGACATAGTCTAGCAGACATCAAAAGGAATTAGGCCACCATATGAGTCTTAGATCCTTGCATTATGCCTAGCTAGGGGCGTGAAACAATAGCGCTTGTTGGGAGGCAACCCAATGAGTAAAATTTATTTTTGCTTTTTTGCTTCCTGTTCTTGAGTGTTAGCACAATTACGCCACTGTTATGATTGTGATTTTTGTGTTTTAGTTAGTGTTTGTGCCAAGTAAAGCCTTTAGGATCTTCTTGGGTGATAGTTATTTGATCTTGTTGAAAAACAGAAACTTTTGCACTCACGAAAATAATTTTCATTTTTAACCAGAGTGTGATAAAATACTAATTATTTTTGCAGAAAATTAATATACAAACTTTTCATGTCGTCCTAATGTTTCAGAGTTTTTGGAGTTGCAGAAGTATTCGAAATACCTAGATTGCTACAGACTGTTCTGTTTTTGACAGATTCTATTTTCTTTGCGTTGTGTGCTTGTTTTGATGATTCTATGGTTTTCTTTGAAGAGTTTTTGCCATAGAAAAGTGGTAATACACTAGATATAACACAAGAATAAAATATGAATTGGTTTGGAACAACATTTATAGTAGTGATTTGTTTTGTTATACTAACGGATCTCACGAAGGTTTTGTTGAGTTTTGTGTGATTGAAGTGTTCAAATTTTGGGTTATCTTACGATGGATGAAGGAATAAGGAGTAATAAGATCTTAAGCTTGGGGATTCCTGTGGCATCCAAAGCTATTATCCAAAGAGAAGCAAACAACTAAGCTTGGGGATGCCCCAAGTGGCATCCCCTCTTTCTTCTAACAACAATCGGTATTTTACTCGAAGCTATATTTTTATTCGTCACATATTATGAGTTTTTCTTGGAGTGTCTTGTATGATATGAGTCTTTGCTTGTTTTGCTTTGTGCTTTAAGTCTTGAATCCTCGCTGGACACACATATTTGAGAGAGCCAAAATTATGTCATGACTTGTTAGAATTGCTCTCTATGCTTCACTTAAATCTTTATGAGCTATGGAATTGCTCTAGTGCTTCACTTATATCTTTTTGAGCATGGTGTGCTTTAGTATTTTTGAAGAAATGCTCTCTTGCTTCACTTAGATTTATTTGAGAGTTAGTAAAAAAATTAAGAACTTCCCTCTTGCTTCACTTAAATTAATTTGAGAGAAAGAAAAATTATGCTCATGATCTTCACTTATATTTGTTTGAGATTATCAAAAGCAACACATGAAAATTAGTTCCAAATTGATAGATATCCAAGAAGGATATAATAAAAACTTTCATGAAGATCATTGGACAAAATAAACTCGATTCCTTGTAATAGTTTTGAGATATGATGATGTGATATGTGAATCATGTTGATGAGTAATTATGCTTTAGTAAGAATATTGGTGTTAAGGTTTGTGATTCCCTATGCAAGCACGAAAGTCAATAGTTGTGCAATGAAATTACATCATACATGTGGTGCATTATTCGGTGTTAATTATGCTTAATGCTCGCTTATGAGATTATTCGTTTCTTGGTTGGTCGCTTCCCAATCTTTTGCTAGCCTGCATTTTGCACTAAGTATGATCACTACTTGTGCATCCAAAATCCTTTAAATAGTTTTGCCACATGAGTCCACTATACCTACCTATATGCGGTATTCTTTTGCTGATCTAAGAAAATTTGTATGTGCCATCCCTAATATTCAAAATAAATTTCTCTTTTGTGTGCTCGTAACGCTCGCGAGGCGGCGAGGGGTGGCTAATATTTTCCATGCTAGATATGTTATTCTCACGATGAGTGTTTATTCACTTGTCATTGCACGAGAGTAAGGCAAAGGTATTAGGGATGTCCAGTCCCGAAATGAAAAATGAATTTACTTTATGTTGTCAAATAATAAATTCCTTGGAAAGTGTTGGTATGGAAGGCACCCGTGGATACGGTTAGCCATGGAAAGTGAAAGTATGGTGGAAAAAGGAATAAACTATATTTTCTGTTTGGGAACCGCCTATGATATATCTAGCATGGAAAGTGTTGGGAACTCTAAGTCATTTTTGTTGGTGGGAAAAGCATGCCTCTCAAAATGCTTTTATCTCTCAATTTTCGCTTTTATCTCTACAAATCCCTACTTCCCACTGCGAAGGGCCTTTATTTTACTTTATGCAATTTTTATTTTTAATTAGTCTTCATCTTCTCTTATAAAGCACCAACTAGGGGGCACTATGATCGTACTTGAGCATTGGGTGTAGCTAATATGAGAGTGTGTTAAATGAATGGATCAATCATTGAGCATGATGGGCTAGGGATAACTTATTTTAGCGTTGATATTTTGAAAGACATGGTTGCTTGTTTATATGCCTGAGTATTCAAGTCTCATGTCATATCTAGACTATTGCTTTGGATCATATAAAACTCCAAATGTCCACGCTATAAAGAAAAGAATATGAGATGACATGTTAGGCAGCATTCCACATCAAACATTTTGTTTTTATCATTTACCTACTCGAGGATGAGCAGGAATTAAGCTTGGGGATACTGATACGTCTCCAACATATCTATAATTTTTGATTGTTCCATGTTGTTATATTATCATTCTTGGATGTTTTACAGTCATTTTATATCATTTTTTGGTACTAACCTATTGACATAGTGCCAAGTGCCAGTTGCTGTTTTTTACATCGCAGGTAATCAATATCAAACGGAGTCCAAATGCAGCAAAACTTTTTGTGGATTTTTTTTGGACCAGGAGAAGCACCTGGGGGTGCTCCGAAGGGAGCATAACCCACTAGGGTGCGCCTGGAGGCCCAGGCGCGCCCTGGTGGGTTATGCCCACCTCGGGTGCCCCCAGGACCGCCTCTTTATAAATACCCCAATATTCCAAAAACCCTAGGGTAGTCGACGAAAATCAATACCAGTCATAGAGTCTAGAACCACCAGATCCAATCTAGACACCATCACAGAGGGATTTATCACGCCCATTGGTGCCTCTCTGATGATGTGTGAGTAGTCTTTTGTAGACCTTCGGGTCCCGAGTTAGTAGCTAGATGGTTTCTTATCTCTCATTTGATTCTCAATACAATGGTCTCTTGGAGATCCATATGATGTAACTTTTTTGCGGTGTGTTTGTTGGGATCCGATGAACTTTGAGTTTATGATCAGATCTATCTCTTTTTATCCATGGAAGTTATTTGAGTATTCTTTGATCTCTTATATGCATGATTGATCATAGCCTCGTATTTCATCTCCGATATTTGGGTTTTGTTTGGCCAACTTGATCTATTTATCTTGCAATGGGAAGAGGTGCTTTGTTATGGGTTCGATCTTACGGTGCTTGATCCAAGTGACAGAAGGGGAATCGACACGTATGTATCATTGCTATTAAGGATAACAAGATGGGGTCTATTTCTACATAAATAGATCTTGTCTATATCATGTCATCGTTCTTATTGCATTAGTCCATTTTTCCATTAACTTAATACACTAGATGCATGCTGGATAGCGATCGATGTGTGGATTTATAGTAGTACATGCAGGCAGGAGTTGGTCTACTAATCTTGGACGTGATGCCTATATAATGATCATTGCCTGGATATCATCATGATTATTTGAAGTTCTATCAATTGCCCAACAGTAATTCGTTTACCCACCGTCTACTATTTTTCTCGAGAGAAGCCACTAGTGAAAACTACGGCCCCCGGGTCTCTTCTTTAATATATTTGCCTTTGCGATCTATTTTTTTCCTTTTATTTTCAGATCTATTAAACCAAAAAAACCAAAATACCTTGCTGCAATTTATTTTATCCGAGACTATTTATCCATCTTTCTTATTTATCATGTCCGTTTGCCAATTTTTGGCGCCGTTACCCGAAAGGGATTAACAACCCTTTAACACGTCGGGTTGCGAGTATTTGTTCTTTGTGTGCAAGTGTTGTTTATGTAGAGTTGCTTGGTTCTCCTACTGGTTCGATAACCTTGGTCTCATCACTGACAGAAATACCTACCGTTGCTGTGCTGCTTCATCCCTTCCTCTTTGGGGAAATACCGACGTAGTCTAGCAGACATCAGTGCCCCCACTCCCTCTAGTTCGTCCTCTGTCCTAAACCTGTCGTGCTTGCCGAAGCCCTAGAGAATAGTTTCACCACCTCTGTCACCATGGTGTCATGCTGCCGGAACTCATCTACTACTCAGCCTCTCTTGCTGGATCGAGAAGGCGCGGACGTCATCGAGTTGAACGCGTGCTGAACGCGGAGAAGTCGTGCATTCGATGCTTATCGTTACGGATGGATCGGGAAGCTATACGACTACGTCAACCGCATTGATAAACGCTTCCACTTAGCGATCTACAAGGGTATGCACATGCTCCCCCCTCATGTAGCTATGCTTCTCCATGGACAGATCTTGCGTGTGCATAGAATTTTTTTGTTTTCCATTCAATGATCCCCAACAAAAGGACAATTGGCCCATGACCCCTTCGCATTTATGATGTAGAACGGCGTGCTGGACTCTCTATTAAGCCTATGTAGGACTACGGTGTGTCGATCAGCCGAGGTCGGGCATGATCCAGAAAAGTGTGTTTGGCCGAAGTTAATCGAGCGTGTTGGGTAAGTTCACTACAAAAAAATACACTTCCGTGATGATATGTGTTTGTCACAGTAGGTCCCGTTTTTTTTGTCATGCATGTACATCCATGACGATTTTATGACATAATGAAGATAGTCATACCTGTGCTGTCGTAGAAGTGTTCCATGACATTACCAAAATTATCATCACGGAAGTGTCCACTTCCATGACGATAAATCGCGCATCACAGAAGTGCTTTCTTCAAGGGTGACCGACACGTGTCATCCACCGCAACGGAATGACGTTAAGCTATCGGTCCAGTTTTGGATCTGATAACCCGCTAACAGCCTCGACCAATGGGGATTTTCCACGTGCAAAATCATCGTTGGCTGGAGGAAACACGTGTCGGCTCACCGTTGGGACAGATGTCATCCACTCATTGGACCGAAGGCGCATATGATACATCGACACGTGGCATGGCCAAACAGAGGCCCATTCCTGTGAAAAGGCCGGCCCGTTTGACTTGGTCAAAAGGTGGCAGGCCGGCCCACGGAAAGCCTGTTAACTGCCTGTTCGCATATAGCCCATTTACAGCCCCCTAACCTGATAATCCCCAAGTGCAAGGAATCATCGTAGCAATTTCCAAAGGTGGAAGTGATAAGTATGGATTGTCGAACCCACAAGGAGCTAAAGGTAAGATCAATATTCTCTCAAGCCCTATCCGCCACTGATACGACTCTACGTACACCGAATGTTTGCTTCCAACTAGCAACGAGAAATAAAACTATGTTGTGGGTATCAAGAGGATAACTTTGTATGATATCAGAGAGATAAAATATAAAAGTAGGTGCTGTTATCATAAAGTTAGAATATATTACTAAATATTATAAATAGCGAGTGTGGAATAATGGTGGATCGGTGTGCGGAATTGTCCTAGGAAATTGTTAACAAGACCGGTAATCACTATTGCAGTTTCATATGAGGGAAAGGCATAAGCTAACATACATTCTCTACTTGGATCATATGCACTTATAATTGGAACTCTACCAAGCATCCGCAACTACTAAAGATCATTAAGGTAAAACCCAACCATAGCACTAAAGCATCAAGTCCTCTTTATCCCATACGCAACAACCCCCTTACTCGGGTTTGTGTTTCAGTCACTCACCAACCCACTATAAGCGAATCATGAACGTATGGCAACACCCTACAGCGGGAACCCCTCACGATTGCGCGACACAGAGGGCACCATAGGACAACATCAAAGTAAAACATACAACTCATACCAGTCTAGATCATCAATCAACCAAAAGACAAAAGATATCTACTCAAAACATCATACGATGGCAACACATCATTGGATCATAATATGTGGCATAAAGCACCGTGTTCAAGTAGGGATTACAGCAGGGTGCGGGAGAGTGGACCGCGTAAAAGAGATGAGGATGGTGATGATGATGGTGATGTTGATGAAGACAATCACCGCGGCGATGATTCCCCTCCCGATGGCACTCCGGTGCCACCGAGAGAGAGGAGGAGAGGTTCTTCCCCTTGTGCTTCCTCCTCCATGGCCTCCCCCCTAGATGGGGAGAGGTTCTCCCTCTGGTCCTTGGCCTTCATGGTGATGATGGCCCCTCCAGGATCCTCCTCCATGCCCTCCGGTGATGATGGCCCCCTCCGGCAGGGTGCCGGAGAGGGCCTAGATTGGTTTTCGGTGGCTACGGAGGCTTTTGGCGGCGGAACTCACGATCTAGGTTAATTTTCAGAGGTTTTTGTATTTATAGGAATTTTTGGCGTCGGTCTCACGTCAAGGAGGTGCCTGAGGCATCCACGAGGCAGGCCCATGCGCCTGGGGGGTGGGCACGCCCGCCACCCTCGTGGACGCCCCGGGACTCTCCTGTCCCAACTCTTTTACTCTGGGGTCTTCTTTTGGTCCATAAAAAATCCTCAAAAATTGGCACGTCAATTGGACTCCGTTTGATATTCCTTTTATGTAAAACTCAAAAACAAGGAAAAAAAAGAAACCGACACTGGCACTAGGTTAATAGGTTAGTCCCAAAAATCATATAAAATAGCGTATAAATGCATATGAAACATCCAAGGTTGATAATATAATAGCATGAATACTTCATAAATTATAGATACGTTGGAGACGTATCAGCATCCCCAAGCTTAATTCCTGCTCGTCCTCGAGTAGGTAAATGATAAAAGAAATAATTTATGAAGTGTGAATGCTAGCAAGTGCATAAGTTTCATCAATGATAGTTGCAGTCACTTTTTATAGCATCATTATATATCATAATAGTAGCTCATCTTCATAATACTTTTCATGATCAAGTAACAAGCTATTCACATATTAAAGTATAGATCATAAACTTTCTTGAAACTAACAAACTATATTCTCAGTCATCAAACAATTGCAATTCATCTTATTTTCAGGAAGGGTCCATGTTAGAGCTTTGATTTAGCAAACTCCACATACTCAACTATCATTTAGTCTTTCACAATTGCTAACACTCACGTGATATTTATGGGTTCAAAATTTTAATCGGACACAGAGAAAGATAGGGGCTTATAGATTCGCCTCCCAACTTTTACCTCAAGTGTAATGTCAACAATAATAGTTCATGATAACTTACATCCAATTGGATATACATATAAGGATCTTTCCAACACAATGTGCTTGCTAAAGGATAAAATGTAAAAAGGAAAGGTGAAGATCACCATGACTCTTGCATAAGGTAGAAGATAAAAGTAATAGATAGGCCCTTTGCAGAGGGAAGAAGAGGTTGTCATGCGCTTTTCTGGTTGGATGCACAAAATATTAATGCAAAAGAACGTCACTTTATATTGCCTCTTGTGATATGGACCTTTATTATGCAGTCCGTCGCTTTTATTTCTTCCACATCATAAGATCATACAAAGCTTATTTTCTCCACATTAATAGATCATACATATTTAGAGGGCAAATTTTATTGCATGCATCGATGACAACTTACTTGAAGGATCTTACCCAATCCATAGGTAGGTATGGTGGACTCTCATGGCAAAACTGGTTTAAGGAATATTTGGAAGCACAAGTAGTATCTCTACTTGTGTGGCACCCCGGCTCAGAGCGACCAGTTTACCCTGCATTGCCAGCCCAGAGACCATGTCTTCTGGCAACACACAACATCTTGGTACAGAAAAACATCCACTTTATTGATACTAGTGGATCAGAGTTTATATTACAACAGATGTCGAGGCCAAGCAGCAAGCACAGTGCGGCTAAACATTATGTACATTATTTAGTGAACACAAAGGGGGCCTCAATCAAAACAACTACGCGACAGCGGAACAACGTCGTAGCAGAAACTCCATAGCACAGGGACACTGATGTGAACACGATCTACACTTGAGCAGCGCTCCTTTCCAATGCGACTTTCCTGAAATCTGGCATGACACGCCAAGTCAGTACATTGAATGTACTTGCAAGCTCACAACATTCATAATCATAATGACAAACAATATCATGATCATTAACCAGTTATTAATGCAATAATGTTCCAACATGTTGTGATCATGCTCTTGTGATAAACGTCCCTCGGGACCGACTTACCAACCGTGATAGTTCTCGGATCACAAACCAACCACCATCATAGTCTTGACCAGAGTAACTCGTGATCCTTACGACGATCACAACCACGACCAATATTTGGTCTCAAACATCTCGATGGCCCTTCCGCCATCATCGATAGTGCAAAGTTCATGACTTAGTGTGAAAGTTTATTAAACGTTGACTCATGGTGGGACCTACTACGAGGCGTCCGTGACCGTGGACTCGGCTATCGATAGATTATACACTCTGCAGAGGTAGCAGACTGTTCCCACACCACGGAACCCATGGCCTCACATTCCCATTCGGGTGGACCAACGGCATTCCGACGAAACCCTTCCATTGCCATGACACTCTCCCGGCCACTCTGACCCAATCCCCAACGGGCCAGTCCTGGGTGGCCCCGTGTCTACCAAAGACACAACGACCACCGTCGTGGCCAAAACGATCCCACTCGGGGACCTGGTACCATAATTTCAACAACGGGCAGACAAGGTTATGCCTGCTTACCGGGCCAGGGTAAGCATGCCCATAACCTTCCCTAGTTGGAGGCACCGACCAGAGGCATGTCAATGGACCGAACCAAGGCCTTCCCACAAAGGCAAATGTGGTTGCACTAGGAAAATCTCGATTCAGCGGCACCATGACCCAGTCAATGATATATTCAAGTTGAGTTATATTCAAGTTCAACTTAAAATGAAAATGACCGGTGTCATAGCATGCCATGAAATACAATACTACACATGCATCACATATTAATAAAAATAAATGATGTCAACCATATTCACACTAAGCATAAGCATCAACAACTCATATTACTTTCCTGGATAGGGTAACTCTCACTTTAACGATATATTGTGCAGCAAGTATTATTATTTTCTCATGCAAGAAAATAACTTCAATTAATTTCTCATATGCATAGCAAAAATTTACTACCATCACCACAATCAAATCCTAATTTCTTTACCAACCAAGTTAGGTTCAAACATTCCGTAAATGGCTAAACAAGCACTTAACATAATATTTTCTAGCAAATTTTACTATTTTATTTATGAAAGAAAATAACTTTAAGTAATTACTCATATGCATAACAAGTCATTTTATCATTACCACCAGTAGGACTTGGCTTTTGTTTACCAACTAAACTAGCTCCAAACATTCTGTAAATCAAGCATAATGACTAACAAATACTTGACAGAATATAAATAACATAATAGTTATTTAAATGCATGGATTAATAATTTCATTCAAGTAAGAAAATCATCAACATTGAAATGAAACCATGAAAATGTTGTTGTGGCTTTCCTTAGTGCAGATGAGGTTCACAAGCCTTCTAGTGATCCTCAAGATAAGCCTCACCCTCTGAAAATAAATTTAAGCATAAGAAGAAAATATCAAGAACTCTTCTGAAAATCACCAGAAATTCTAGACAGCTCAGAAAAATCTCATTTTGGTGAGCTGCTAGATTTCTTTACAAAGAACATAATGCAAAAAGAATCAATTCATTTGGACTTATGGTTGAAGAGTTATAGCTGTTTGAAGCTCTCTGGAAATGGATTGAATTTGAATTTAAATAAAACAGACTAGGGGGGTGACGTCGAAGGCGTAAAGCCTCAGGGCGCCACCACTCGTACTGCTTCGCGCGCATACTGAGTGGCTGACTAGCGGGCCTCGCTAGTCAGATGAGAGGGACGGGAGAAGGAAACAGAGGGGGTCGCGGCTTCGCCGGAGCTCTTGCCGGCGACGAGGGCTCCTTGGCAAAAATGAGAGGGAGGGACCGAGAGAGGGGGTTGAGGCGCACCTGCCCGTACCCGTAGTGTAGCTAGGGGTGGTCGGACAGCATCAGAATCGACCTCGCAAGAGGAGGCAGAGGGCGGTGGTTGCCGGAGATGAGGAAGACGGTGAGCAGAGGCAACTTGAGGGGCTCCACGGGGATGGGATGGCTTCACCGGAGAGAGGCGGAGGCCCTGGAAGGATCAGCCTGGCCTAGGAGGGGCTGGAGCTACCGCGACGACCATAGGGGATCACCGGCGAGCTCGAGCTCGAGGGCGGCTGCCCGCAGCCTGCCCGGCCGGGCGACGGTTTCCTACGCGCTTGTGGGGTGTGTGGGAGTGGTGGATGGTTCTCGAGGAGGCTGGGGGCGGCTCCATTTATAGGTGAGCGGAGAGGGGGGTTCGGGCTCTGCCGGTGGACACCTGTCCACGGCGCCTGGCAGCGAGCAGTGTCAATGAGAGGGGGAGAAGGCGACGTAGCTCACGCGGCAACTGTTGGCGAACGGGGACGAGCACAGGAACGAGGAGAAGGCGACGAGCACAGTGCGCACCGCACTATTGGGTTGGCCGCACCGTGCCCGTGCTCGCTGCGGCGAGCTCCGGCGTCGGCGAGCACTAGGGGGGAGTTAATGGCGTTGAGACGAGGATGGTGGCGAAGTTTGGCACGCTCGGGCAGACGAGGGAAGCGAGCATGCGCGAATAGAGCGCTCGGCGGCACCCAGAGCGCGCCGACAAGCATGCTGGCATCGTGGACACGCGTGGTCACCGCGTGAACTCCTCCCTCAGGCCGACCAACGTCCAAAGATCATGTCTGGCTTGATGTTCGTGGTAGTTTTAAGGATTACCACTCTTTGGTTTGGCTCCAGATGCAGTAGATAAGATTTTACATGCCAGGTAAGTTTTTGATTAGTAACTTTGAGATGTTACTGAGGTCAAATGGCTGGGAGTTGGGGGCTGTGCTTTGGAGGCTAGCCATCATCTACCAAGGTGATGATGCACAAGAAAATTCAGACACAATGGAGCAAGTAAAATGGTAGTTTCTGTAGAAACCACCATTTCTGTCTAGAATAGAAAATATTTTCTGTAGCAAAAATATTCCAAAAAGTGATGAAATATTTGCTCAGGAAGGTGCCCTAGGGTTCAAAGAATATTTGGGAATTTTCTAAGATTTTTGTGGGCCAGAAAAATGAGGGTTGCTTTGGAGCTCATTGAACTAGCTAGGGTTTTAGAGAGGAAAAATGAATATTTTTCAAATATTCCCAAGATTATTTTGAGGTGGATCAGAAGGGGAATGATGATTAGAGAGGGGACCGATGCACTTGGGTGAAAGCCAAGGGTACCCAAGTGTTTAAGTCCATATGAAAAGATTAAAAAAACCAACATTCAAAATAAATCCAAATGAAAATCAGGCAAATAAGAGAGGGCAAAAATCAGGCTGTCACAACTTGGTGCAAAGAATTTGGCTAGCATGAGGGGGAAAAGCAAGCTCAACATGTTGGATGATCCAAGACAATATACTTTATTTCGGATATAAGAAAACATAACCCATTACATTGTCTTCCTTGTCCGACATCAAGCTTTTAGCATGTCATATTTTAATGAGTGCTCACAATTACAAAAGATGTCCAAGATAGTATATTTATATGTGAAATCTCTCTTCCTTCAATATTCTTTCATGAATTGTTCAAGTGACAAATTCTACATTTGCTAACTTTCAATAAGTTTACTACCTATACTTATTCTATGTGAAGTCATTACTCCCCATGGCATAAGCATATGAAACATATATAAATTCAGATTTATGATATTCAATTATTCAACCATTTATTCATTGGATATACGCGAAGCACGTGAGTAAATGACAAACTACTCCAAAAGATAATAGTGAAGGACACTGAGTAGTCAAATAATTAACTAGCCATGGGAGGATTCTTTTTCATTTAATAATTCAGATCCAATGATTTTATTCAAACAGCAAGTAAAATTGAAAATACTCTCCAAGCAAAACACATATCATGTGACGAATAAAAATATAGCGCCGAGTAAGGTATACCGATAGTTTTGAAGACGAAAGAGGGGATGCCTTCCGGGGCATCCCCAAGCTTAGGCGCTTGAGTCTTCCTTGAATATTACCTTGGGGTGCCTCGGGAATCCCCAAGCTTAGGGTCTTTCCACTCCTTATTCTCCTCATATCGATATCTCACCCAAATCTTGAAAACTTCAATCACACAAAACTTAACGGAACTTCGTGAGATAGGTTAGTATGATAAAGAGTAATGACAAACTACTCCAAAAGATAATAGTGAAGGACACTGAGTAGTCAAATAATTAACTAGACATGGATGGATTCTTTTTCTTTTAATAATTCAGATCCAATGATTTTATTCAAACAGCAAATAAAATTGAAAATACGCTCCAAGCAAAACACATATCATGTGATGAATAAAAATATAGCTCCGAGTAAGGTATATCGATAGCTTTGAAGACGATAGAGGGGATGCCTTCCGGGGCATCTCCAAGCTTAGTCGCTTGAGTCTTCCTTGAATATTACCTTGGGGTGCCTCGGGCATCCCCAAGCTTAGGGTCTTTCCACTCCTTATTCTCCTCATATCGATATCTCACCCAAAGCTTGAAAACTTCAATCACACAAAACTTAACGGAACTTCGTGAGATAGGTTAGTATGATAAAGAGTAAACCATTCACTTTGGTACTGTCAAAGACAAGGTTCAGAATTGTTCTCACACAATGCCAACTGTACCATATCATTTCTACAATTTATATTGAGAAATATAAGTCATAGAAACTAGAAAAGAAGAAAACTATGCAATAAAAACAGAATCTGTCAGAAACAGAACAGTCTGTAATGATCTGAACACTAACCATACTTCTGGTACTTAAAAAATTATGAAATAAATTGGTGGACGTGAGGAATTTGTCTATTAATCTTGTTCAAAAGGAATCAACCTAATCGCACTCTCCAATAAAAAAATGGAAGCAAATCTCGTGAGCGCAAAGTTTCTGCTTTTTTACAGCAAGATCACATTAACTTTCACCCAAGTCTTCCCAAAGGTCTTACTTGACACTCTATTGAAACAAAAGCTATAATACATGATTAATACGGTATCTTAATCATGAGAACACACAAAAACATTAAGGGTAAATATTGGGTTGTCTCCCAACAAGCGCTTTTCTTTAATGCCTTTTAGCTAGGCATGATGATTTCAATGATGCTCGCATAAAAGATAAGAATTGAAACATAAAGAGAGAATCATGAAGAATATGACTAGAAAATTTAAACCTAACCCACTTCCTATTCCTAGGGATTTTGTGAGTACACAACTTATGGGAACAAGAATCAACTAGCATAGGAAGGAAAAACAAGGATAACTTCAAAACTTTAAGCACATAGAGAGGAAATTTGATATTATTGCAACTCCTACAAGATTATATTCCTCCCTCATAATAATTTTCAGTAGCATCATGAATTAATTCAACAACATAACAATCACATAAATCATTCTTTTCATGATCTACGAGCATAGAAATTTTTCTACTCTCCTCATAAGCAAACTTCTTCTCATTTGGAATAGCGGGATCACTAGTTCCTAGAGTTGACACTCTTCCAAACCCACTTTAGATGATAGTATTATTCATACTCCAAAAGATATAAGTGAAGTTCATGGATCATTCTACAATTAATATAAACTAATCAATGTCCAAGCTCAAAATGTATAAGTGAAGCACACGAAGCATTCTATAAAACCATACTCAAAAGATTTACGTGAAGCACAAAGAGCAATTCTATACGATCATACTTAGAAGATATAAGTGAAGCACATGAAGCATTATATAAATCAATGAAGGGATGTCTCATACTAGCATGGTTCATAAAGGAATAACAAAAAAACAAAGGACACAAATCATATGAACGAAACAAAAACCGAGGTATACCGATAATTGTTGAAGAAGAAAGATGGGATGCCAACCGGGGCATCCCCAAGCTTAGATGCTTGAGTATCATTAGAATATTTACTTGGGGTGCCTTCGGCATCCCCAAGCTTGAGCTCTTGCCTATATTTATTCTTCTCACATCGGTAACTCCTCGTTCTTCGAACACTTCATCCACAAAAACCTTTAACAAAAACTTTGTGAGATCCGTTAGTATAATAAAGCAAATCACTACCTTTAGGTACTGTTGAAAATTCATTCCAATTTCATATTAGAACTATATATACTGTATTCCAACTTCACCATGGTTCATATCCCCCGATACTACCCATAGATTCATCAAAATAAGCAAACAACACACGAAAAACAGAATCTGCCTAAAACAGGACAGTCTGTAGAAATCTGAAGGTTTTGTAAACTTCTGTTACTCCAAAAATTATGAAATAAATTTGAAAATTCGAAACATTTATACAGAAGTAATGTACAAAAAGTTTAAGACCCATTTGACTTTGCAGTAAAAAATGTAAAATCACGCGCTACAGCCAAAGTTTCTGTTTTTGTTCTGCACATAGTAAACAAGCAATCTAATCACCCTGAAACCAAAGCTTGGCACATTATTTTTATAATACAATGGATATATATACGGGGATAATTATTTACAGAGAAAATTCCACAAAAAATTCTACATTGTTTCCGTGAGCATGAACACAAGTGCTCAAGGTCGACCCTCACTTCTTCAATGCATAACTTTCCAATCACTTCTCTTTTTGAAAAACTTTTTAGCCATGAGAGGCAAGTATTTTCTTTGGTATTTTCATTCTTTTAAAAAATTGTATGTTTCACCCACAACTAAACAGAAACAAAAAGGAAAAACAAAATCTACTTAGTGAAGAAAGCAAACAAGCATACACGAGAATATCAACCCCACGCTATTGCTCCCCGGCAACGGCGCCAGAAAAGAGCTTGATAATCCCCAAGTGCAAGGAATCATCGTAGAAATTTCCAAAGGTGGAAGTGATAAGTATGGAGTGTCGAACCCACAAGGAGCTAAAGGTAAGATCAATATTCTCTCAAGCCCTATCTGCCACTGATACGACTCTACGTACACCGAACGTTTGCTTCCAACTAGCAACAAGAAATAAAACTATGTTGTGGGTATGAAGAGGATAACTTTGTATGATATCGGAGAGATAAAATATAAAAGTAGGTGCTGTTATCATAAAGTTAGAATATATTACTAAATATTATAAATAGCGAGTGTTGAATAATGGTGGATAGGTGTGCGGAATTGTCCTAGGCAATCGTTAACAAGACCGGTAATCACTATTGCAGTTTCATATGAGGGAGAGGCATAAGCTAACATACTTCCTCTACTTGGATCATATGCACTTGTGATTGGAACTCTAGCAAGCATCTGCAACTACTAAAGATCATTAAGGTAAAACCCAACCATAGCATTAAAGCATCATGTCCTCTTTATCCCATACGCAACAACACCCTTACTCGGGTTTGTGTTTCAGTCACTCACCAACCCACTATAAGCGAATCATGAACGTATTGCAACACCCTACAGCAGGAACCCCTCACGCTTGCGCGACACGGAGGGCACCATAGGACAGCATCAAAGTAAAACATACAACTCATACCAATCTAGATCATCAATCAACCCAAAGACAAAAGAAATCTACTCAAAACATCATAGGATGGCAACACATCATTGGATCCTAATATGTGGCATAAAGCACCATGTTCATGTAGGGATTACAGCGGGGTGCGGGAGAGTGGACCGCGTAAAAGAGATGAGGATGGTGATGATGATGGTGATGTTGATGAGGACGATCACCACGCCGATGATTCACCTCCCGATGGCACTCCGGTGCCACCGAGGGAGAGGAGGAGAGGTTCTCCCCCTTGTGCTTCCTCCTCCATGGCCTCCCCCTAGATGGGGAGAGGTTCTCCCTCTGGTCCTTGGCCTTCATGGTGATGCTGGACCCTCAGGGATCCTCCTCCATGCCCTTCGGTGATGATGGCCCCCTCTGGCAGGGTGCCGGAGAGGGCCTAGATTGGTTTTCGGTGGCTACGGAGGCTTCTGGCGGCGGAACTCCTGATCTAGGTTAATTTTCTGAGGTTTCTATATTTATAGGAATTTTTGGCATCGGTCTCACGTCAAGGAGGTGCCTGAGGCGTCCACGAGGCAGGCCCACGCTCCTGGGGGTGGGCGCACCCCCACCCTCATGGATGCCCCGGGACTCTCCTGGCCCAACTCTTTTACTCCGGGGTCTTCTTTTGGTCCATAAAAAATCCTCAAAAATTGGCACGTCAATTGGACTCCGTTTGATATCCCTTTTCTGTAAAACTCAAAAACAAGGAAAAAACAGAAACTGGCACTGGGCACTAGGTTAATAGGTTAGTCCCAAAAACAATATAAAATAGCATATAAATGCATATAAAACATCCAAGGTTGATAATATAATAGCATGAATACTTCATAAATTATAGATACGTTGGAGACGTATCATAACCCAGTGCTCGTTACGACCTATCCGAATTAGGCCCAGTAGCATCATCTGGGCCGTCCAATATGATTCCAGCCCATTTTAAGTTCTGGCCCATGTATGGCCCATGACGTCTTTCAGCCCATATGAGGTCCTTTGTAACTCTTGGCCCATTAATGGCCCATGGTGAAACTGGCCCGTAATGAACAGTGTATCACTTTATACCCATTAACGGCCCATTAATCCATTGGGCCATTTGCAGCCCATGTTATCTTTTGGCCTTCTCAGGGCCCATTTATTCTTGGGCTCATTTCCAGCATTCTGTTACTTACGGCTCGTTACTGCCATTTTCTGCTTGTGGGCCAAATTCAGCCCGTGGTTACAATTGGCCCGTTTGTGGCCCGTTAATACGTTGGGACGTTTTCATAGCGTCATCAAATACGGCCTATTAACGACGGCCCGTTATGGTCGGCCCATGAACGGACGACTCCAACTCTAGCCCATTTACGGCCATAATGCGGTCTGTTTTTTGGCCCATGTTTGGCCAATCGATCATACGGCCCGTATAAGGCCCATTGATGATATGGCCCGTAGAAGGCCCATTGTTTCTACGGCCCGTAGAAGGCCCTTTGTTTGTATGGCCCGTAGGAGGCCAGGTGTCACTACAGTAAATATGTAGCCCATGGCCTGTTAAAGGCGGGAAACTACTATAGGTTTAGACCTACTAATGGCCCAAGATGATTATAGGCCCACGTTTTTGGCCCATATGAGTAACGGGCCGGCCTGAAGACCGACAACACTGAGATCCGCTGAACCTTCCAGCCTAAATAATAAATTTAGACTATACAATAAAGAAATTATGGCATATTACATCCACTGGGAACCAAAGTTCGCTACTGGTGATAATAAAGCGCAACATGACCGCGTATTACATACACTGGGCATCGAAGGTCGCCACCAGTGCATATAAACGCGCCGACAAAAGAATATACAAAATTGAGAGGACTTCAAAAGGCAATAGACCTGGCAAGGTCGGGCCTCGGAAGCAGCCGAACAAGCTGATGAGACTTTAGTTGTGTCAACAATAGATGCTTCATCCCTAGCTGTAAGCACGATAGTGTGCAAGGCAGTCCCCTGACATCTTCATTACATCTTTGACTTCAAGTTAGAGCTGAGCTGAAGCAAGCCTTTCCACTTTATGTTGAGACTGAAGAAGTCGAACTGATTGAGGCAACGACTCCATAGAGGTTGTCTCACACCTGCTGGTGAGTAGCTTCAACTCACTGTCTTCATCAAGACAGGACCTTGGGGTCATCTCGCTGTCCTCAAGATGGTTTGGCTCACTATCTTTCCTAAAGTTCTGCCTAGCATAAGAGATACAACTCTGAAAGAGAAACAAGGAGACATGTAACAGGCTTCACAATTATATAAGCAAATAAATGGACCTGTTCTGCATAAGGAACATGTTTTTACAACTACAATTTAAAACTGGTAGTTTTTGCAAACATCCAATCAGATGTAAACAGAAGTGGAGGAAATGATGCCTATCCAAATCTATACTAGAACAAAGTTTGAAGGCTTGAGAAGGATGAACTTACATTACATGTTAACATGGGCTAGACAAAGCCCTTCTCCATGTTGATGGACGGATAATTCAATAAATTCCCGAAAGAAATTTTTTTATAAGCATTGCCATTATTCTACATTTTGCAAAGAGTAAATATAGATCAAATAATATTGGAAGAAATGGAGGATAATGAAGCTCAGGTGCAGACTGATGATACATAATCAAATAGCAATTAATTAAGTACATCGTTACAAGGCAAAAGGTACTGACAAGAGGAATGCAGACATCAACATGTGGAGTGGCGTTGGCTTTATTCAACATTTTGGTAAGAGAAAATGAAGACATGATTATTTGGAGGAATTGGAGGGCAGGGCAGATAAGATGCAGAGTAATGCTAGAAAATCAACTATCTCGCGATGCATGTATAATAATACCACCATCGTTCGTTATTACTTGTCGCTCAAATGGATGTATCTAGCACTATTAAGTTCTAAATACATCCAATCGATCAACAATTAATTCGATACATAGGGAGTACATGACAACAGGTACTTACATGAGCAATCCAAAACTTCATAACCATTGTGTTAATTCTACATTTATATAAGAGTAAATATAGATCTTATAATTTCAAGCAAAAGGAGGATAAAGAAGCAAACATTTACAGTGATGCTACATAATCAAACAGCAATGAGTGTAAGTATGATGACAAAGGGCAAGAGGTACTGACAAGAGCAATGCAGAGCCCAGTATTGTCGTGAGATCCTATGATCCTTTGAGCAAGGAGATTCATCTGAAATTAGTTTTCATACAAGAGAGAAGGTAAGGCACATACAGAAAATTAGGAGTTCAAATTTTGAATTGATATCATAAACAGTACCTGGCGATGGGCTCTCAACAGTTCTAATAGGGTTTGGCCACTGGAGTAGGGGTAAAGTCTGGTATAGTTGGGCCTGTGTTTTCTGTGGTTGCTGATCTATCTGATTTAATAGGTATCACTACCTTTTCCAAATACCTAGTTTGTACTCCTTGAGGATCTGCACTCACCCTCTTCCTTTTGGACATCTATTACGAAAGAACAACATTTGACTGGAAAAACATAGTATGACGACACATGGAATAGGTACAAAAAATGGATAGGTATAACATATACTCATATATGATGCTTAAACTAACCAGATGGTGTAACAAAGTAGAAGTAATGTAAGAGGTCAGATGCAAAATATGTGCGACCAATACAACCTTGCCAAGTTAGAGCATGCACCTTGATGGGTGAATAAGATAGGCCATCCTCCACCATGACAAGTTTTTAGCCAGTGGATTGTTCCGCAATATTGCTCTTGTGCGCCCATTCTCATATTCATTTTAATAATGTTCAATACCTAACATGCATGAAAACATAAAAACAAGTGAGATTATCTTTGTAATGCTGAAGTGATTCTAATCGAATATTTCCTCCCTATAAACCCCTTCGTGCTATCTCTGCAATTCTTCTAAGAGGTGCCATGCATGTTGTAATTTGGTGTGTGCATTAATATAATGTGGCCTACTGCTCAAAATATGAGAGCTCCAGAAGTGATGATACTTCGCAGATGACAGCATCATATAGTAAAGAAGAACAAGTAGACCTGACCTAACAGATTGAAAATATACTAAGGGAGAATAACTTGACCTGACTAGACCGCAAGAGAAGAGGATGTAACGCCCTCGATGCGGCTATATCTCCCACATGTCGAGGCACGACTTAGAGGCATAACCGCATTGAAAGCAATGTCGCAAGTTAGGCAATCTTCACAACATCCCATGTAATATGGATAATAAAAGGGGAGAAACATAGTTGGCTTACACTCGCCACATCAATCAAAGTACATAAGTAGCATTACAACATTCAAACACTCATGGCCTGACTACGGCGCCAAAATAAAAGATAACCCAACATGCGACATGGTCCCGATCGCCCCAACTGGGCACCACTACTGATCATCAGGGAAAGACACGTAGTATCGGCGTGAGTCCTCGTCGAACTCCCACTTGAGCTCAAGCGCGTCATCTGGAACGGAGTCATCAGGCCCTGCATCTGGTTTGGAAGTAATCTGTGAGCCATATGGACTCAGCAATCTCGCACCCTCGCGATCAAGACTATTTAAGCTCATAGGTAAGGCAAGGTAAATATGTGGAGCTGCTGCAAGCGACTAGCATAGGTGGTGGCTAACCTATTCGCAAAAGAGAGCGAGAAGAGAGGGCAAAGCGCGAATGAGTAACTAGAGGACAACCTGCGGCAAGCATTACTCCAACACCGTGTTCGCCTCCCGGACTCTACCGAGAAGAGACCATCACGGTAACTCACACAGTTGATTCATTTTAATTGAGTTAAGGTTCAAGTTCTCTACAACCGGACATTAACAAATTCCCATCTGCCCATAACCGCGGGCACGGCTTTCGAAAGTTCAAATCCCTTCACGGGAGTCCCAACTTAGCCCATGACAAGCTCTCACGGTCAACGAAGGAATAGACCTCCTCCCGAGACATTCCGATCAGACTCGGTATCCCGGTTCTACAAGACACTTCGACAAGTTAAAACCAATCCAGCAACACCGCCCGAATGTGCTGACAAATCCCGATAGGAGCTGCACATATCTCGTTCTCAGGGCACACTCAGATTGTCCTAGGTACGGGTAGGCCAGCCCAGAGTTGCCCCTGGTGGCCACCGGCAGCTGACAGGTGGACCAACACTCAGAGGAGCACTGGCCCGGGGGGGGGGGTTAAAATAAAATGACCCTCGGGCTCCAGAAACCCAAGGGAAAAAGAGGCTAGGTGGCAAATGGTAAAACCAAGGTTGGGCATTGCTGGAAAAGCTTTAATCAAGGAGAACTATCAAGGGGTTCCCATTATCACCCAGCCGCGTAAGGAACGCAAAATCCGGGAACATAACACCGATATGACGAAAACTAGGGTGGCAAGAGTGGAACAAAACACTAGGCGAGAGGCCGAGCCTTCCACCCTTTACCAAGTATATAGATGCATTAAGATAACATGGCAATATAATGATATCCCAACAAGTAAATAATGTTCCAACAAGGAACGGTCTCCAATCTTCACCTGCAACTAGCAACGCTATAAGAGGGGCTGAGCAAAGTGGTAACATAGCCAGTCAACGGTTTGCTAGGACAAGGTCGGTTAGAGGTTTGACATGGAAATTTGGGAGGCATGATAAGCAAATGGTAGGCATCGTAGCATAGGCATAGCAAAAGAGCGAGCATCTAGCAAAGCAAATATAGTAGTGATTTCGAGGGTATGATCATCTTGCCTGCAAAGTTGTCAGAGTTGACTGGATCCTCGAAAGCAAACTCAATGGGCTCCTCGTTAGCGAACTCGTCACCCGGCTCTACCCAAACAAGACAAACAAGAAAACGGAACACAATCAACCACGTGCAAAGCTCAAACAATATGATGCAAAGATGGTATGCTATGCGGGATGCGATATGTGATGCATATGCAAGATTTGACAAGGAATGAATGAACCTGGCCTCAACTTGGAAATCTAAGTGTGCCACTGGAAAGGTGAGATGAAATCTCTTGAAAACGATATAAAGATCAACGGAATCGGAGTCACGGTTTGGAAATGGCAAGCAAATCAAATATGGCACCGGTCTACGATTTACAGCAAGTAGCCATCTAAATGCAACAAGATGAACATGCTACAGCACTCAAACATGACAACAAAATACATGGAAGGGATCCATTCATGATGCTAAACAAAAGATGAACACTGAGCTATGGCCAATTCATCCATTAACAGGTTCAAACAAGCATGGCAAAAATGCATTTGGTAAACAGATTTCTGACTTTGTGAAATTAACGCTTGTCTGGAATTTCAGATCAGATAGCACTCTTTGGAGCATGAAAACTATATGCTACAGGACCTGAACATGGCAAAGTAAAGCATGGCATGGAGCTACTCAAAGAGCTTAACAAAAGTACCTTAGTGACCTTAAGCCAAAAGGGATCAGAAAATACATTTGCAAGCATGTGAACATGGCAAAAACATAATCAGATCACAGACTTAGTGAAAAACTGGAGCATGCAAAACAGATATCAAGTAGGCATGTTTACGAGCTCGATGCACTCACTACAGAGCAAGTCATGACAATCTAAGCATACACCCATCAAGAATACACATTATACAAGCTAGACATGGCAAGAACAATAACATAGCAAGCACGGATCAACTACAACATCCTCGGCAAAATCGTTAACAAGTAGACAATCTGCCCAGATTCACGAAATAGCAACAGTAGAGCTCGATTGACTCAAGCTAGGGTGCTCCATAATTGCAAACAAAGACATGGATGGATAGAGCACTACAAGATTAACAAAACATCCTTACTGATCATCCTCAAAAGAGGCACGGATCACTAGGAAACAACATGAACATATGCCATATTGAGATAAACAAAGCAAGGACTTAGTGGAATTTCTAAGTCCCTGAAATCAGCCTTAACGAATGCACCACTTTGCAAGCTTGTGCTAGTCACCACACACATCACAAAAATACATGGGTTGCATCTCTGGAAATATGGCAAAACATGTAACAAAACATATGTAGAGCTCAGGGGCATATCATGCACACAATAATCATGGCAAAAATGACAAATATCTAATTGGAGCAGCAGATCTGACAAATATCTCAAATAGCATTCTTCCAACAGCATTTCGGGCATCAAGATGAACTCAAAATAAAATGATGCAATGAGATGAAATGATGTGCTCTCCGAGACAAACATTTCGATATGCTATATGCCCAAAACGGAGCTATGGATGCGGAGTTACGATGTGATGAACAAGGGCAAAATATTAGGGTTTCGGGGATAAAAAGTCAACCGTCCGGATCTTAGATCTGAGATCCACTGTTCACGCGCGTGAAAGTGCAATCATGCCCTTAATCGTATTTTGATGTTGATGACAACATGCATATTGAGACTGATCATGTTTATCGAGTATTTCTCAGGATTATGTCCCAAGGGCTATGTGTGTGTGTGGATCATGACTAAGGACATAACAACATATATCACCCAAGAGCAGAGACACAAGACAAAGATAAAAAGCTTCGGCTCCTTGTTTTCGGTTTTGCTCTTGAGTGTAGGGATCCCGTGGTATTAAGAGGGGATCGATGGATTTCGCGAAAGTACTTGCTCAAAACCACAAAATTCCCTCTCATACCATCTCATAAATTCTTCCTCTAACTTGTGCAAAAATGGTAGTAGGTTTCCAAGCTAAAAAGTCCAACTTTCACCTGACGTCCGAAGTCTACGGACATACGGCCTCTCTCAACAAACCAGACATCCGACTCTCTCCAGTCGTCCGGTGAGTCTGCACAGAACTGAAATTAGCGGAAGACCGGTCACACCGGATGTCCGGTCACCGGACGTCCGCTCACTTCCGGATATCCGGTGCACTCCAACAGAACTAAAATTGACGGATGTCTGATGAAACCGGACGTCCGGGCTCCGGACGACCGGCGCCTTCCGGATGACCGCTACCTGTGCTGTTTTCACGGCCAGATTTATACTCCAGCGAGCGGACGACCGGCTGCCCGGCCGGATGTCCGGTCTGATCTATGTCTCCGGTCGTCCGGTACCTACCGGACGTCCGGCAGCTCCTGTGCCTTAAAGTGGCCAAACGGCTAGCTTTTTCACTACCACTATATATAGCCTTTCTTCCCCTTCGTGAGGGGGTGGACCACTCACATTGAACAAAGCCTAGAACACATTACACTCTCTCTCTCACACTCCTCCACACCAAATCTTAGATCCCCAAGGGATTTGAGAGCATTTGGGAGAAGTTGTCCGACCAAGTGATTGATCCACTCCTTCCCCTTCTTTGCACCAAAGGAATTTGTGACTTGAGCAAGTCTTGAGCTTTTCCCATCATTCTTGTTACTCTTGGAGGTTGGAGACTCCTAGGCGGTAGGAGTCTTTCGGAGAGGAATCAACATTTCTGATTACCCACTGGAAAAGTTTGTGAGGGTTTGGAGACCACCCCAAGGTCTACCACTAGTGGTTGAGAAACGCCTTTGTGGTGTTGTCTCAACGGGAGAATAGGGTGAGCCTTCGTGGCGTTGGTGTGCCTTCGTGGTAACATCCACCTCTCTAACGGTGACGTAGCTTCCCTCCAAGTGAACATCGGCATACATCCTCGTCTCCCGGAGTTGCGGTTATCCCTAACCCTAACTCTCTACTTGTGGTTACTTGTCTCTTAGCACTTACTTCATCACTTTGTATTTGCCTAGTTACTACTTTTGTTACCTGCTTAGTACTTAGTACTTCACTTGCAATTGTTAGGCTCACTTCCACATTCCACATTATTGCCTAAAAATTGTTAAGTAACAATTAAAATTTGTAGTTGTACCTATTCACCCCCCCCTCTAGGTCCATCTTGATCCTTTCAATTGGTATCAGAGCCTCGTGCTCCATTCCTGTGGCTTAACCGCCCTAGAGCGAGATGAACCCCGATGGGACTCCCCTTGTTGTAGATCCGAAGGATAAAGGCGAGGCTTCTTCTGAAGTCAAGACCTTTACTTCTGAGGATCTAGAACGGGCCCTTGCTAAGCAAAAGGAGGAGCATGATGCTTTTGTCGAGGCCTTGGTCCAAATGAGGATAGCCACACTGTCCATGGTGCTTGCACCACTTTCGGGTGGTGCGGCCTCGAGGCCAACTGTGCCTACTCTGTCACTTGGTCAACAACCTCCTAGCAATGAACACTCTAGTGTTCCTTGGCTTTATGCAAGACCCCAAGTTGAGAAACCAAAATATAACTCTCAAGGCAAACCTCCTTTACTTGATGCCACTTCCGATTTTGCTTTGTGGAGAGTTGCTATGCAGGATCATCTTCGATATGGAAACGATGAGATGCTAGAGATCTTGGAGTATGGTTACCATGTGGTTGATCCAAAGAATCCTACACGAAGAGAAATTTATGACAAGAATCTCAATGACACTGCAATCATGTGTATAACGAGAGGTATGGTTGAAAAGCAAAGGAGACCTTTCATACACATCACAAGTGCCAAGGAATTATGGGAAAGTATTATAAGATCCAAGACCGGTACCTCCACCCTCCGGAGTGCTCAATATGAAATTGCCAAGGGACAATTGCAAAACTTCTGTATGGAGAAAGGTGAAACTCCAAATCAACTCCTTGAGCGTCTCATGACTCTCACCACTGATATTGAGTCGTGTGAGTGTGACAAGACACAAGATGGATTTAACATGACTAAGCGATTCCTTGTGGACAAGTTGCTCCATGCACTTGCTCCATATCACCATCAGATGGTATGGGACATAAGACAACACCATGCCTTCAAGGAAATGACTACAGATGACATCATATCCACTTTCCAACTATTTGAAGAGTCAAAGGCAAATGCTACAAAACATCTTGCCATGCATGGTACTCCATCGTCGAAGATCAATCTTGCATTGAAGGCCAAGCATGTATGTGAAGATGAGCAAAGTGAAGAAGAAGATGATGATGATGAAGAAGATGGTGATGAGGTTAAATCCGATGAGGGCCCTTCATATGAAGACATGGCTCTCTTTGTCAAGAAGTTTAGCGCGGGAAAATTCAAGGGTAGGTTTCAAAAGAAGAAAGTAAGAAAATGCTACAACTGTGAAGAAACCAACCACTTCTCCAACGAGTGCCCTTATGAGAAGAGAGAGGATAAACCAAGGTTTCCCAAGACCTTTCCCAAGAAGAAGCTGCCAAATCCGTTGAACTCCAAGCTTAAGAAGAGAGATGGGAAAGCAATGGTTGCTCAAGAAGAATCCGATCCAGATGATGTTAGTGGTGTTGCCGGAGTTGCTCAAGATTCTCAAAACACATTGAGGCTAGTCAACAAGAGTGGTGAAGTTGTCACCTACAACTACATGAAAGATTACAAGGGCAACGCTCACAAGTGCCTCATGGCGAAGGCCGTGGTAGAAGATGGAGAGGACCAACACTCTCCTGACAAGGTCAAGGTAACCCCACGATCAAACCCTCCACTTCTCACTCCTCCTACTTCTAGTGATGAGTATCTTGATGCGGAGGATAGTTATGAGGATGATGATATAAATGATCCTATGCTTGCTAAATTAAATAAGTTCATGTGCTCCCTTAAAGGAAAGAAGCTCACTATGTTTCATATGCTTATGGAGATGGTGAGTAAGCACACCATTTCCATTAAGGAACTCGAAACCCTCGTCACCGAGGAAAAGGAAAAATATGAAATCCTTGAGCGGAAAGTCCAATATGAGGAAGCACGCAATGATGAACTATGCTTAAAAATTGGTGCAAACATTGATGTTCATACTAGGGATCTTGCCTCCTTGAAAAAGGCTATCAACTCTTGCAAAGAGTTGATGAATGATAAAAGTAAACTTGTAAAGTCTAATGCTTCTCTCTCTAAGGATTGTGAGCTCCTATCCGTGTCCCTCAAGACCAAGGAAGAAGAGCTCACCCTCCTTACAAAGAGTTTTGAGACACTCAAGCTTACTTATCTTAAAACTCTAGCCAAGGCTTACTCTTCTCCTATTATCAATGTTGATGCCTGTACTACTAACTCTAGTAGTGATCTAGCGTCTATTCTTGAGGAGAATCGCTTTCTCAAAGCTCAAATTGAGAAAGGACTCATGACATGTGCTCAAGGGAAAAAGAACCTTAATGAGGTGTTAAGCCAACACAATGAGGTGTTTGCCAAAGAGGGACTCGGGTTTGATCCAAGCACAAGCAAGTAGAAGACGTCCTCTCAAAAGTGCACCACTCCTTTAAAAGAAACTTTTGTATGTGAAGGGCAAAAGGAGAAAGGTAAGGTTGTTAGTGGGAAGGACACAAGGGGCATGCCTACTCTCAACAAGCCAAAAGTGTTCCTGCCTCCATCCTATGTACTTCGTAAGAATAAGGATGGAGTTTTTGCTAAGTTTGTTGGTCCTCGAAATGCATTTCGGTTTTATGCTATTTGGGTCCCTAAGACCCTTGTGACTAACCTGAGAGGTCCCATTGCAAAATGGGTGCCTCTAACCAAGTCATAATTGTGTGTAGGTCGCTTTCTCTGGTGGAGTAAAATGGGTGATTGACAGTGGATGTACCAATCATATGGCTGGAGACAGCAAGTTGCTCTACGATTTCATGGAAGCCATTCAACCATTTATGAGCATTATGTTTGGTGGAGGTTCAAAAGGACAGGTACTCGGATTGGGAAAAGTGGCCATCACAAACGACATGTCTCTTGCAAATGTGATGCTTGTCCAATCCCTCAAATACCATTTGCTTTCTGTTCGCCAATTGGCTTCTGTTGGTTATGATACACTTTTTGGACTAACGGATGTGAAAGTCTTTAAGAGAGATACTCTTGAAGTGGCCTTTGTTGGAGAGTTGGATGGCAACCTTTACACAGTTGATTTCTCGAAAGAGAGCACATTCCATGCAACTTGTCTAATGGCCAAGGCCGACAAGGGGTGGCTATGGCATCGCCAGCTAGCCCATGTCGGCATGAGAAATCTTCAAGATCTCTTAAAGGGTAATCACATCCTTGGACTAACAAATGTCTCTTTTGAGAAAGATCGTGTGTGTAGTGCGTGCATAGCCGGGAAGCAACATCAATCAAAGCACCCACCCAAGAATATTGTGTCTACTTCAAGGCCGTTGGAGCTCCTTCATGTGGATCTCTTTGGGCCTCCTTCGTGGGATAGTCTTGGTGGAAAAAAATATGGACTTGTCATTGTGGATGGTTACTCAAGATACACATGGGTGTTTTTCCTCAAGTCCAAAGACGAGACGAAGATCACCTCATTGATTTTGCCAAGCAAGCACAACGCAAGTTTGACAAAGAAATCATGGCAATAAGAAGTGATAATGGTTCCGAGTTCAAGAATTACACCTTGGAAGGATTTCTTAGTGATGAAGGGATTGAGCATCAATATTCAGCTCCATACACTCCCCAACAAAGTGGTGTTGCAGAAAGGAAGAACCGCACCCTTGTGGAGATGGCAAGGTCCATGTTGGATGAATACAAGTCGCCACATAGTTTTTGGGCCGAGGCCGTCAACACTGCATGTCATGCATCAAATCGGCTCTTCCTCCGCACGATATTGGAAAAGACTCCATATGAGCTCCTAACAGGGAACAAGCCAAATGTCAAGTACTTTCGTGTATTTGGGTGTAAATGCTTCATCCTCAACAAAAGAGAGCGGTTAGGAAAATTTCAATCTGAAACTATGGAGGGCATATTTGTTGGCTATGGATCAAACTCTCACGCCTATAGAGTCTACAACAAATCCAATGGATGTGTTGTAGAAACTTGTGACGTGGTGTTTGATGAATTTAATGGCTCCCATGGGGAGCAAGTTGATCTAAGTGATGTAGGTGAAGAAGATTCTTCTCAAGATATCTTGACAATGGGTGTTGGTGGACTTCTTCCAATGGAACAAGACCCTCATGATGATGAAGAAGAAGATGAAGGCCTCACACACCATCAAACTTCTTCCACACCCATACCACCACAAGCCCCTACTACTAAATCAATGCCCATAGCCCAAGTACAAGATGATGATCAAGTTCCTCTTCATGATAATCATCAAGAACAAGATCATCCTCAAGGGCAAGAACAAGAAAGTGAAATCATTGACAATGAACCTCAACAAATGCAAGAAGAAGAAGAAGATTTTCCACCACACATTAATGATCCATATGTTGAGGACGTGGATGATGGACACGAAGTTGAACCTCGCGAAACCTTAACCTCCATCATGCCTCGCGTGGCCGGTCGTGTTGATGTTGATAAAATCCTCACCGGCATATCGGAAGGTAGAGTCACTCGTAAACAATTGACAAACTTTTGTGCTCACTTCTCTTTTGTGTCTAGTGTTGAGCCTCTCAAGGTACAAGATGCGTTGATAGACAACGATTGGCTCATTGCTATGCAAGAAGAGTTGAATAGTTTTGAGCGCAATCAAGTGTGGTCATTAGTCAAGAGGCCAACTACGGAACACAACGTCATTGGAACAAAGTGGATTTTCAAGAACAAGCGAGATGAGAATGGCGTAATCATCCGCAACAAGGCAAGGTTAGTGGCACAAGGGTACTCACAAGTTGAAGGTTTGGACTTTGGTGAGACCTTTGCCCCCGTTGCCCGTCTTGAATCCATTCACATCTTACTTGCTTATGCTGCTTTCAATGGCTTTACATTACATCAAATGGATGTGAAGAGTGCATTCCTTAACGGTCCTCTACAAGAAGAAGTATATGTATCACAACCACTTGGGTTCGTTGACCCCGATCACAAAGACTATGTGTATAAACTTCATAAGGCTTTGTATGGCCTCAAACAAGCACCTCGTGCTTGGTATGATCATCTTAAGAAGTTTCTACTCGATGATGGTTTTGTGCGAGGGGTGATCGATCCCACTCTTTTTACTAAGAGGGACAAAGGTGATTTGATCTTATGCCAAATCTATGTAGATGATATCATTTTTGGTTCTCCTAATATTCATTTATGCAAGAAGTTTGCGGCATCAATGACCAAGAATTTTGAAATGTCACTCAATGCGGATTTGAAGTTCTTCCTCGGCTTTCAAATTCAACAATTTCAAGAAGGAATTTTCTTGTCTCAAGCCAAATACCTCAAGGATATCCTAGAAAAATTTGACATGACTGATGCTAGCCCATGCAAGACACCCATGCCAACAAAAATTATACTCACTGAAGACTCAAACGGTATCCCATTTGACCCATCTAAATACCGCTCTATGATTGGTTCATTGCTTTATCTTTGTGCATCTAGACCAGACATCATGTTTAGTGTATGCATGTGTGCTAGATTTCAAGCTTCCCTTAGGGAAAGCCATCATAAGGCGGTTAAGCATATTCTTAGATACCTTGTTCACACCAAAAAGTTGGGTCTATGGTACCCCAAGGATGCTAAGTTTGATCTCATTGGGTACACGGATGCGGATTGAGCTGGAGACAAAGTGGATTGTAAATCCACCTCCGGTGCATGTCAATTTCTTGGACGCTCCCTGGTAAGTTGGTCCTCGAAGAAGCAAAATTGTGTTGCCCTCTCCACTGCCGAAGCTGAATATATTGCAATCGCCAGTTGTGCAACTCAGTTACTATGGATGAGGCAAACTTTGAAGGATTACGGTATCACCTATAGACATGTGCCTCTTCTATGTGATAATGAAAGTGCCATTAATATTGCTGAGAACCCCAAAGATCATACCCGCACCAAGCACATTGACATTAGGTACCACTTCCTGAGAGATCATGTGGAGAAGGGTGATATTGACATTGCTCATGTTGGCACAGATATGCAACTTGCAGGTATTTTCAGCAAGCCATTGGATGAGGCAAGATTTTGCCAACTTAGGCGTGAACTTGGTATCTTGGAGCTTGACAACATTATGTGAAAACTAGTACTCATGCATGCATTGTCATAATGTCCTGTCTCTATGTAGGCCCATATTTAGGGGGAGACACTCAACTCATGCGTTCTCTCACCCTATGAAATGCATAAAAAGAACAAACACTCTCAAAGCTACCATGTTACTCTAACTATGGTGCTTTCAATGATGGCGTAGTGATTATGGACCCAAAGTTCAAATCTTTGCAGTGTCATGTCACGTATACTCATACATGGTGGCATCAGCCACCGCCTTGTCATTAAAACAACATGTGAGCAGTATATGTGTTTATTATTGTTGGCTTAGGAAACTCATTGCTTCATCTAGGGTGTCCTTGCATCCTACTACATATGTAACTCATCATCTCTCCATCATTGCCATTAGCACCAACTATGGCACCCTAATCTTCCTCGAAAAGATATATATACAAATAACAAAAAAAGAGAGGCCACCGGACGTCCGTTAAGACCGGACGTCCGTCAAATCCCTTCTGGTGCTCTTGCACCGGTCGTCCGATCTGTACCGGTCATCCGTAAAAAATTTCTCTGGTGCCTTATTGTCGGTCGTCCGCTGTAACCGGACTTCCGTTAAATACTTCTCTGTCTAAACGCGTCGGATGTCCGTTTTCTGCCGGTCGTTCGCTACCTCTCGTGTCAGGTTGCCCTCTCAGGTCCCGGACGTCCGGTTCACACCGGATGTCCGGTACGGTTCTCACCCGCCTATATATATACTCGAGCGTGTGATTCGGTCAGTTCTAAAACCTAACTTCTCTCGCCGCCGCCGCCGCACTCTCTCCTCACGGGCTGGATCCCCTCCTCCTTCCGGCCTTCGTCGCGCCTCCTACCTGGTGCGGTGAACGTGGTTCGACCGGACTTCAGATCCAATCAACACGACTGCTTCTCTCTCGACCCGGCCTGTGTCGGGAGAAATCTCTTCTCCGCCGCATTTTCTCCTCGATCTCCCGAGGTAGCAACTTCTCTTTGTTTTCTTTCCCCCATTGCTCTAACCTTCTTGACCTATGGTGATTTTTAAGATTTGGAGTCTCCTCCTTCCCTAGGTAGCAATGCCACGGACAAAGCGCTCTGCTCGAAAGCAGGTCACCGCTGGAGGCTCTCGTCCGTCTTGTCGTGGAGGTCTGATGATTCACAGGAGCGGGCTCGTCCTTGAAAGCGTGCCGCTCACCCTCGTAGCTCCACTAGCGCCTCTTCGACGAAAGAATCCGACTATGAGGATGAATTGGAAGAAATAGAGGAACCCACTTATGTTGCTGTTCGCACCACTGCACACCAAGCCTGGAACTCATCGGCCCACATTCAAGCCTCCTCCTCCGGTTCAACCTCCAGGTGCTGCCCGTCGCATCTCTCTTGAACCTCCCCTCCCTCACGGCCGCATCATTAAACGGTTCAATGAGGTTCCCATCGCTTCTTACCTTAAGCTTCATCGTGATGTAAATCAATTCACTATTCTTAGCGATTCACAGGGTGCTCGTTTTCGCACAAATGTCCAAGCGGACATTTTCACCACCATAGTCATTCCTAAAGGGTTATCTATTCATATGTGCATCGACTTAGAGCATATCCACACTCATCCGGAGAAATATCCGGGAGCCATTGGGCTCATTGAGTCCTCCAGTCTTGCTGCACCATTTGAATTCTAGCATGATTTTAACTATGCTGCAATTCATCAATTCTATGCCACTTGTTACTTTGGTCCCGATAAAACTATCACTTGGATGACCTCGGACACCGTGCTCATGGCATCCTATGCTAAATTTGTTGCTGCTCTTGGTTTTCCTGACACAGAGTTCAAAATCCATAAGGATGACCCTAACCATAAGCCCAAGAGCATAGAGGTCTGTGCGGATCTTCTCAAGCCCATAAGTGAAATGTCTAATCAGGAGAAACATAAGGGCCTGAACCAAGTTTCAATTTGGCGCTCACCTTTCTACATCATTTTCAGTGTGTTATTCGCACCATATATCCCAAGATGGGTGACAAGGGGTCATGTAACAACTACTGCATTGATCTCATGCATCACCTCTATGAGTCTCCCACAGGGAAGATAAATATCCCTCACTTTCTGTGGCATGAGATCCGTCTGGCTTGTTTTCAACACAAGCGAGCCTTTCCTCATGCCCCCTTTCTTCAGGCATTTATCGAGAGTGTTGCTCCATTTCCCATTGCCCGCACTCACTTGCACGAACGGTGGGTCATTCCATCTCACATGGCGGAGGATTGGGTTCCCAAGGACTCTTCTTCTCCTGCTCGTCGTACCCCGGCTAGTGTTCCTTCTTCCACCACTCGGTCTACTTCTTCCGGCTCCGCACCTTTTGGTCGCATCTCTCGCTTTCTTGGGAAAGCTCACTCTGCCATGATGAAGATGTTTACCTTTCATTGCTCTCGAAATCACGATGTTGTCACACGCTTGGTCACCTCCAAGAATGCTTTGAAGGCTCGTTTGAGAGACTCCGGAGTTTACGATGTGAGTGACGATGAACGTCTTCCTGATGATCCACCTTCTGACTTCGGCTTTCCTTCGGGTCCTGAGTGGGCTGACTTCCTTGACGAGGCTGGTGGTAGTGGTGCTCATGATGATGATGACAATGATGCTCTTTGATGCTGTTATGACACCTCTTTTTGGGTATTTGCTGCCAAGGGGGAGTAGGCACTTATTTATGTAATATGATGCTATGATCTTATCTTATTATCGTGTTATCGAACTCATGCTATGTGGTTAACCTGTTATTGCACTTATGATATGTTTGGACCGACTTATGTTATATGCTATGAGTGATGAATCCTTGTGAAGCCTATTCTAAATCTGATGTATCTTGATTATCTTGCATATGATTTCGGTTGTGTTGGTATCATAGTGAGGGGGAGCTCTCTTCATGTTTACCTATGAGTTATTGCACATATTGAGGGGGAGCTCCACAACAAACCCTTCGATATTCAATGTTTTTAAATTCTTTCGATATTCAAAGCTTTATTCTAAAAAGTGCATGTATGTTGTCATCAACTACCAAAAAGGGGGAGATTGAAAGTGCAATCATGCCCTTAATCGTATTTTGATGTTGATGACAACATGCATATTGAGACTAATCATGTTTATTGAGTATTTCTCAGGATTATGTCCCAAGGGCTATGTGTGTGTGTGGATCATGACTAAGGACATAACAACATATATCACCCAAGAGCAGAGACACAAGACAAAGATAAAAAGCTTCGGCTCCTTGTTTTCGGTTTTGCTCTTGAGTGTAGGGATCCCGCACTATTAAGAGGGGATCGATGGATTTCGTGAAAGTACTAGCTCAAAACCACAAAATTCCCTCTCATACCATCTCATAAATTCTTCCTCTAACTTGTGCAAAAATTGTAGTAGGTTTCTAAGCTAAAAAGTCCAACTTTCACCGGACGTCCGAAGTCTACGGACGTCCGGCCTCTCTCAACAAACCAGACATCCGACTCTCTCCAGTCGTCCGGTGAGTCTGCACAGAACTGAAATTAGCGGAAGACCGGTCACACCGGATGTCCGGTCACCGGACGTCCGCTCACTTCCGGATATCCGGTGCACTCCAACAGAACTAAAATTAACGGATGTCCGATGAAACCGGACATCTGGGCTCCGGACGACCTGTGCCTTCCGGATGATCGCTACCTGTGCTGTTTTCACGGCCAGATTTATACTCCAGCGAGCGGACGACCGGCTGCCCGGCCGGACGTCCGGTCCGATCTATGTCTCCGGTCGTCCGGTACCTACCGGACGTCCGGCAGCTCCTGTGCCTTAAAGTGGCCAAACGGCTAGCTTTTTCACTACCACTATATATAGCCTTTCTTCCCCTTCGTGAGGGGGTGGACCACTCACATTGAACAAAGCCTAGAACACATTACACTCTCTCTCTCTCACTCCTCCACACCAAATCTTAGATCCCCAAGGGATTTGAGAGCATTTGGGAGAAATTGTCCGACCAAGTGATTGATCCACTCCTTCCGCTTCTTTGCACCAAAGGAATTTGTGACTTGAGCAAGTCTTGAGCTTTTCCCATCATTCTTGTTACTCTTGGAGGTTGGAGACTCCTAGGCGGTAGGAGTCTTTCGGAGAGGAATCAACCTTTGTGATTACCCACCGGAAAAGTTTGTGAGGGTTTGGAGGCCACCCCAAGGTCTACCACTAGTGGTTGAGAAACGCCTTCGTGGTGTTGTCTCAAAGGGAGAATAGGGTGAGCCTTCGTGGCGTTGGTCTGCCTTCGTGGTAACATCCACCTCTCTAACGGTGACGTAGCTTCCCTCCAAGGAAGTGAACATCAGCATACATCCTCGTCTCGCGGAGTTGCGGTTATCCCTAACCCTAACTCTCTACTTGTGGTTACTTGTCTCTTAGAACTTACTTCATCACTTTGTATTTGCCTAGTTACTACTTGTGTTACCTGCTTAGTACTTAGTACTTCACTTGCAATTGTTAGGCTCACTTTCACATTCCGCATTATTGCCTAAAAATTGTTAAGTAACAATTAAAATTTGTAGTTGTACCTATTCACCCCCCCTCTAGGTCCATCTCGATCCTTTCAACGCGGATCGAGGTTGGCCGGATTTCACTGTAGCTCGCCGGAGGAGGAAGTTCGCCGGAGTGGGACTTGCCGCTAGGGGCGCCGGAGAGGGGCCGGATCGACGGAGCTCGGTTGCCGGCGCGTGGCGGCGCCGGCTGGCGGGAGCGGTGCGGCAGGGCCCTGTCAGAGCTCGGGCGCCGAGCCTCGCCGGAGTTCGGCGGCGCAGCGGAGGGGCAAGCCGCGGGGCGGCGGCGCGAGGTAGGAGAAGGCGGCGGGGCGCGGGAGGTCTCCAGCCCGGGCACGGCGGAGGAGAGGGCCGGCCTTGGGCCCGGCGGGCCTCGGCGGCGCGCGGTGCGGTGAAGTGGGGCTCGGGCCACGTGGCAAGATCTGGTAGGTCGGCGGAGGTGGGCGGACAATGTCCGGCCGTCCGGATTTTGTCCGGCGGCTGGAGGAGGAGGAGGGTTAGGGTTTCCCCCGAGATTTCGAATGGGGAAGATATATATAGGCATAGAGGGAGCTAGGAGTGTCCAAATGAGGTGCGGTTTTTGGCCACGCGATCGTGATCGAACGCTCTAGATGATGGAGAGGGTTTTGGTGGCTTTTGGGCCAAAATGGAGGGGTGTTGGGCTGCAACACACACGAGGCCTTTTCAGTCCCTCGGTTAACCGTTTGAGCATCAAACGAAGTCCAAATGGTACGAAACTTGACAGGCGGTCTACCAGTAGTAAACCAAGGCCACTTGGCAAGTCTCGGTCCAATCCGGAAATGTTTAATCCCCACACACGAAAGAAAGGTAGAAATGGCAACCAGAGGAGAATGAAGCGCCCGGAATGCAAAACGGACAACGGGGAAAATGCTCGAATGCATGAGACGAACACGTATGCAAATGCAATGCACATGATGACATGATATGAGATGCATGACAACGATAACAACACATGGAGACAAAAACCTGAACCCGAGAAAATAAAATAACTTAACGCCGGAAACGGCAAGAGTTGGATAACATATTAGGTAAATTACATCCAAGGTGTTACAGAGGATCATCTTAAAGAAGAGCAGAAGAGCAAGCAGATTGAAGATATTACAAGTCTTTCTATACAATGTCGGTTGGCCACCCATGATGAACCAGAGCGCACAGAGAAATACTATTCCTTCCGGTCTCTCCATATGTGGCTCACATGGATTTCGAAACTAAAGTAGGAACATTTAACTGACCAATTAAACATCTCTCAGTTTTAATAATATCACCATAATATCATATTTGAATTTGTACAACTAAGCTTGTTTAGCTCGATGGGTGGAGTAGTGCTATTACGACACAAACCACGTAGGCTGATCGTGGTCATCATAAAATGGGGAAATCGTAAGCATGATGAGTATAGTGTTGACTGTGGCAGTGGGATGGCAGATCTGAAGCTGCAAACTGCGCAAAGAGTAGTTGGCAACCAATGTTTTCTTTGAAATAAGAACTAAGATTTGGTATGGACAAGAAAGTACAGTCAACAAGTGATAAAGAAATGCAATTCTGTTGTCTCTCTATATGTCGCGACATGCATTTGGAAACTCAAGTGGGACCTTTAGCTAACCAATTAAATGTGTCTGTTAACTAATATCAGTATCATATCTGAAGGAAATATGCCCTACAGGCAATAATAAAGTTATTATTTATTTCCTTATATCATGATAAATGTTTATTATTCATGCTAGAATTGTATTAACCGGAAACATAATACATGTGTGAATACATAGACAAACAAATTGTCACTAGTATGCCTCTACTTGACTAGCCCGTTGATCAAAGATGGTTATGTTTCCTGACCATAGACAAGAGTTGTCATTTGATTAACAGGGTCACATCATTAGGAGAATGATGTGATTGACATGACCCATTCCGTTAGCTTAGCACCCGATCGTTTAGTATGTTGCTATTGCTTTCTTCATGACTTATACATGTTCCTATGACTATGAGATTATGCAACTCCCGTTTACCGGAGGAACACTTTGTGTGCTACCAAATGTCACAACGTAACTGGGTGATTATAAAGGTGCTCTACAAGTGTCTCCAAAGGTACTTGTTGGGTTGGCGTATTTCGAGATTAGGATTTGTCACTCCGATTGTCGGAGAGGTATCTCTGGGCACTCTCGGTAATGCACATCACTTAAGCGTTGCAAGCATTGCAACTAATGAGTTAGTTGCGGGATGATGTATTACATAATGAGTAAAGAGACTTTCAAGTAACGAGATTGAACTAGGTATTGAGATACCGACGATCGAATCTCGGGCAAGTAACATACCGATGACAAAGGGAACAACATATGCTGTTATGCGGTTTGACCGATAAAGATCTTCGAAGAATATGTAGGAGCCAATATGAGCATCCAGGTTCCGCTATTGGTTATTGACCGGAGACATGTCTCGGTCATGTCTACATAGTTCTCGAACCCGTAGGGTCCGCACGCTTAACGTTAGGATGATGGTTATATTATGAGTTTATATGTTTTGATGTACTGAAGGTTGTTCGGAGTCTCGGATGTGATCACGGACATGACAAGGAGTCTCGAAATGGTCGAGACATGAAGATTGATATATTGGAAGCCTATATTTGGATATCGAAAGTGTTCCTGGTGAAATCGGGATTTTACCGGAGTACTGGGAGGTTACCGGAACCCCCCGGGGGCTTAATGGGCCTACATGGGCCTTAGTGGAAATAGAGGGCAACAAGGGGAGTGTGGGGCGCGCCACCCCAAGGCCCAAACCGAATTGGTTTAGGGCAAGGGGGGCGGCCCCCCTCTTTCCTTCTCCCCCTCTCTCTTTCCTTCTCCCAAGTCCTAATCCAACTCGGAAAGGGGGGAGTCGTACTCCCGGTGGGAGTAGGACTCCTGTTGGCGCGCCCTCTCCCTAGCCGGCCGCACCCACCCTTGCTCCTTTATATACAGGGGTAGGGGGCACCCCATAGACACACAATTGATCGTTTGATCCTTTAGCCGTGTGCGGTGCCCCCCTCCACCATAGTCCACCTCGATATTACTGTAGCGGTGCTTAGGCGAAGCCCTGCGTCGGTAGAACATCAACATCGTCACCACGCCGTCGTGCTGACGAAACTCTCCCTCAACACTCGCCTGGATCGAAGTTCGAGGGACGTCATTGGGCTGAAGGTGTGCTGAACTCGGAGGTGTCGTACGTTCGGTACTTGATCGGTCGGATCGTGAAGACGTAGGACTACATCAACCGCTTTGTGCTAACGCTTCCGCTTTCGGTCTACAAGGGTACGTAGACAACACTCTCCCCTCTCGTTTCTATGCATCAGCATGATCTTGCGTGTGCGTAGGAATTTTTTTGAAATTACTACGTTCCCCAACAGTGGCATCCGAGCCTGGTTTTATGCGTAGATGTCATATGCACGAGTAGAACACAAGTGAGTTGTGGGCGATATAAGTCATACTGCTTACCAGCATGTCATACTTTGGTTCGGCAGTATTGTTGGATGAAGCGGCCCGGACCGACATTACGCGTACGCTTACGCGAGACTGGTTCTACCGACGTGCTTTGCACACAGGTGGCTGCACTACAAAAAAAGACACATCCATGACATTTTGGGCCGAACGAAAAAAAATTATGTCATACATATGACACTTCTATGACGATAATTGTGAAAAAACCCGGTATCATCATAGATGTGGTGGGCTCCTACTTCTATGGCAAAAAATCATGACAGAAAATGGGCTTTTCGTCCTGGGCGAGCCGGAGACGCAGCTGCATGACATTCTTTGGGCCGTCCATGATGGAAAAAACCGTGGTAGAAGCGAGGGGGAGGGAAATTTTGGGGATTTCCCAATTATGGTGGGAGGTCAGGGGCCAAGCAATGCGCGTTTCTCTCGTACACGTACGCGCGTGTGTGCGAGGTGTTGGCTCTAACTGAACCCGAGCGAGGCGCTGGGCTCTAACTGAACCCGAGTGATTGCACTGCAGGCTACGTGTTAATGAACCTGAGCGGTCGATCGATGGATGTTAACTAAACCCGATCGAGCGATTCCTTCGCTACTTCTGCTAACTGAAGCCGATCGATGCTGCCTCTAGGATG